>NC_133326.1:695163855-695510522 GCF_042186555.1 Aquarana catesbeiana | reverse complement strand
GCCAAGGGAGACGTCCTGTTGGTAAATATTCTGCCGAATTTCATCGATGGGTAACTGATACCACTTGGAACGACAGTGCAGAGCGCTTTCACTTTAGAAAATGACTTTCTGAGAATATCAAAGATGAACTATCCAGAATAGATACGCCCAATGGTCTTGATGACTTTATTAAATCGAGCATTAGGATCAATAGATGAATTATGGAGAGAAGATTTGAGAAACAAAGATCTGTTGACTTTAATTCCTCAGTCAATCTTCAACTATGAACCTGAACCTGAATCTATGCAGATTGGCCCTCTCAGCTTTGCTGAAAAGAGACACAGACGTTAATTGAATCTTTGCCTCAATTTGCGGTCAGTCAGATCACTATGCCCTCAGGTGGCCAAATAAATCAAGACAAACCATTGCAGCTGCTGGTCAAAGAGAATTGTTTGCATCTAGGGAGTAAGTGGGATCCATTACACAACCATAGTCTCCGGGGTTGGTGGTAACTTTATGGATTTGAAGTTTGCGAAAGAAAATGGCATCACCCAAATACCCAAACCTTGCCTAGTACATATGGAGACAGTAGACTGCTCTCTACTTGCTTCCGGAGTAATCACTCATGAGACCGTTCCTCTGCAGCTATGTATCGAGCCTGGATGCCAAGAGTTAATATCTTTCAATCTGTTTTCTTCTCTTCAATCTCCTATTATCTTAGGAATTCCATGGCTATCAATTCACAACCCCACTATTGACTGGCAGGCCAGAAACCTTGCCTTTCCCTCTGAACATTGTGAGTTACATTGTCAAAAAAGAGACATCTCACCTACTATTATCAGAGTGACATTGACTAACCTGGAAAAATTGTCCCCTCAGTACCAAGACTTTAAAGACATTTTTAATAAAAAATATGACGATAAATTACCATCCCACTGGGCATGTGACTGCCGAATGGAGCTTGTACCAGGAGCCCCAATTCCTTTTGGTTACCTCTATAATCTTTCTGATCCAGAACTGAAGGCGTTAAGGAACTTTCTACAAGAGAATCAGGCGAAGGGGTTTATCCATCCCTCAACCTCTCCTGCTGGAGCCCCACTATTCTTTGTTGAAAAGAAAGATGGAACCCTGCGCCCATGCATTCATTACAGAGAATGAAAAAAAAATTACAGTCAATAATCGTTACCCACTTCCGTTAATACCAGAACTATTTGAGAGACTATGAACAGCAAAGGTCTTTACCAAGCTTGATCTGCGGATTGCATATAATCTTGTTCGCATTTGACCTGGAGATGAATGGAAGATGGCCTCTTGGACAAGATATGGGCATTATGAATCCCTAGTATCGCCCTTTGGACTCTGTAATGCACTAGCTACCTTTGAATATTTCATAAATCATGTTTTCAGAAACTTGTTAGACCAGTTTCTGGTGGCTTATCTGGAATATATACTTATCTTTTCAACCAATTTACAGGAACACCGGGATCATGTCCGTACTGTCTTAGAACGACTACAACAAAATAAATTATATATTAAATTGGAAAAATTTGATTTAGAACAGACCCGTATACAGTTCTTGGGCTACATCATCTCTCCTGAAGAGCTGAACATGGATTCCAGCAAGATCCAAGCCATCCTAGACTGGCCTACCCCCAAGAACATAAAGGATGTGCAACGGTTCTTAAACTTTTACCAGAGATTTATTTTAAAAAATGGAAACATTGTGGCCCCCTATTACTCATGTAACAAGGAAGGAGGCATGCTTCCAGTGGTCCACAGAGGCAGAAATGGCTTTCTTACATCTGAAAACCTTATTCACCACTGCACCTGTACTGGTACATCCTAATCCAGAACTTCCCTTTATACTAGAAGTAGATGCCTCCAATACAGCCATTGGAGCAGTTCTTTCTCAGAAAATTGGCGAAAAAGAAATATTACACCCCTGTGCATTTTATTCCTGTCAAATGACAACTGCAGAACAGAACTATGATATCAGCAACAAGGAACTTTTAGCAATAAAAGAAGCCTTCTCTGAATGGAGACACCTTCTGGAGGGCACTACACATCCCATAACTGTCCTTATTGACCACAAAAATCTTGAATTTATTAAATCCGCAAAGAGGCTCAATACAAGGCAGGCAAGATGGACATTTTGAAGATTCAATTGTGTTATTTCTTACAGACCAGGATGTAAAAATGGAAAAGCAGATCCTTTGTCGAGAATGTCTGGTAACTCTTCTACCGACTTAGAACCAGTAAGTACTATCTTACAAGACAGACACTTTTTTGGGAGTAATGTACCCTGCAGAGCTTCTTTCAAAGATTAAAGAAGGTTTTGATAGGCACCCACTCTTAAACAATCCACCAGGAAATTTGCACATGGACTTTCATGAGGGTCGCTGGACCCTTAAAAAACAAGAATATATGTGCCAGAAAAGGCATGACTTAAGGTCCTTCAGCTGTTGCATGATTCAATATCTGCTGGTCACCCTGGAATCAGGAAAATGGTAGACCTACTTACTCGTACCTTTTGGTGGCCTTCCTATCAGAAAGATGCAAAGGAGTATGTTCTCTCATGTGAAACCTGTGCCCGACACAAAGTACTACACTCCCACCCGGTAGGTCTGCTACAGCCTCTCCTTGTGCCATTGCGATCATGGGGATTGATTTCCATGGATTTTATTGTGGACCTAGCCCCTTCCAAAGGGTTAAACAACTGTCATAGTGGTGGTGGACCATTTTATTAAGATGGCTCATTTTGTGCCTATCACTTGCATTCCTACAGCTGAAGACACTGATGAAATATTAATACAAGAAATTTACAGACTGCATGGGCTCCCAGATGAAATATTATCAGATTGAGGAGCCCAGTTCACATCACGACTATGGGAAACATTCTCTTCTACTCTGGGAATTTAAGTTAACCTATTAACTGCCTTTCATCTACAATCAAATGACTTTTTATTGTGATTTCAAATAAATTTCTTTACTTTTTTATAAGTTTCGTTATACTTCATTTGGTACCGTAATAGTCCTATACAAAAACTGTTTGAAAGAGATTGGACCCAGTTGGAGAGGTCCTTGTTTAGATTTCTCTCTCAAACCCCATTTCTTACAATCAAATGGGCAGACTGAGAGAATGAATCAAGCTTTAGAGCAATATCTTTGTTGTTTCATCTACCATCTTCAAGATGACTGGACCAAATATCTACCATTTAGCAGAATATGCTTACAATAACTCCTGGCATGGTTCCATCTCTCAAAGCCCATTCTTTGCCAATTATGGATGTCATCTTTCTTTTTTCTCCCCGGAATCCTGTAGAGTCATCTTTACCAACTGTAAATGCAAGGGTGTCTGCTTTACAAAATAATCAGGAACTACTGAAGAAGACCTTACATGCAGTTCAAGAATCCTATAAGGAAATTGTAAATAGACACAGACAAACCATTCCTCTATTCATTAGGTAATAAGGTCTGGCTATCCACTAAACATTTACAACTTAAACTTTGTTCTCAGTGTCAGGAACCATGAAACTGACAGAGACAGTAAATGCAGTAAAAAAATTCACACCTTCTAATAAAGTGATAAAAATGGTACGAATGGTAAACGTAGTCAAAACATAGCCACGGTTTGGTAGCCAAATTGGGGAGTCAGAATCAGCCAGGAAATCAGGAATCCAGAGATCAGCATAGTCAGAGACAGCAGACAGGATCAGGAACCAGAAGGGATGTCAGCCAGGCAAGTCTTCAACAGGAACACAGCATGGAGTCTCAGGATATGTTGACCAAGGCGAAGGCACAGTAGAAATGAACCAGGCAGTTTAAATAGCAGAAGGGGCTGGCTGACGAGCATGAAATGATCACCAGGTGAGTCACTGTGGAACAATGGGTACTGGCAATTAACCAACAGCTGAGCAACCTGAGCTCTGAGAAGGGATGGCTGAACCCAGTACTGACAGCACCCCCCCTCAACGACCCCCCCCTTGGAGGGCCACCAGGTTTGAGGTGAAAACATCTATTGAAAGCACAGAGGAGGACAGGAGCATGTACGTCCAAGAATGAGACCCAAGAGCGCTCCTCCGGACCATACCCTTTCTAATGAACCAGGTACTGTATGCGCCCACGGAACCTACGGGTGTCTATGATTGATTGTATCTCATACTCCTCATGGTTCTCAACCTGAACTGGGCGAGGACGTGGAACCGAGGTGGTGAAGCGGTTGCATACAAAAGGTTTTAATAAGGAGACATGGAATACATTTGAAATACACATATTAGAAGGAAGGTCTATTGCGTAAGCCACTGGGTTGATCTTATGGAGAATAAGGAAAAGCCCAATAAAACATGGTGCCAGTTACAGTGAGGAAACATGGAGTTGGAGGTTGCGAGATGACAGCCAGACCCTCTCCCCAACTTGGTAGGAAGGCGCAGGTCAGTGTCTGCGGTCAGCATGGAGTCTATACCTATCATTGGCACGTCGCAAGGACTCCTGGACCTGTACTCAAGTGGAACAAAGACCACGGAGATGCTCCTCTATTGTGGGAATTCTTTAAGGAACAAATGAGTTAGGCAACATGGATGGTTGGAAGGCATAATTTGCCATAAACTGAGACAATCGGGAAGTGGTATTGACCAGTTGTTACAGTGGTCAGAAATATAGCAACATAAAAACTGCTCCAAGGCTTGGTAGGCTCGTTCTGTGGCCCCATTGGACTGTGAGTGATACGCAGTAGAGAAAGAAATCTGAATTCCCAACTGTGCACAAAAGGCTCGCCAATACGGGGAGACAATATGGCTACACCTGTCTGAGATGATAACCTTGGGTAGCCCATGTAATCGAAAATAAATTAAAGGCTTCTCCTTCAGGATAACTGGGGATGCAACAATGCCAGCTATGGCCTGTAGCCTACAGGACGTCAGGGTGCAGGCGTTTCCTGAATGGGTAGGACAAGACTTCAAAAAGTGACCTGCCTGGCCACAATAAAAGCACAATCTCTCCCTCCTCCTAAAGAACCTCTTATCCGCAGAGAGACGTGTGATGCCCAACTGCATGGATTCTACTTCACTTGTGGACTAGGAGGCATGGAAGGTGAGGGAGGTAAGAGTGGGACTGCAAAGCTTGGAACCAAATGCGCAGGAGGCTTCCGCAAGCACTCCTTAAAGGAAGGTCTCTCCCAGAGTCTGTAGTTAATGAGAATGGCAAACATGATCAACTTCTCCAGATCTGTAGGTATGTCTCGGGCTGCTATTTCATCTTTGATGTTATCCGAGAGACCATGAGAAAAAGCAGCCATGAGGGCCTCATTGTTCCAAGTACCTCTGCTGCCAGAGTATGGAATTAAATGGCATAATCGGCAACAGTTCTCATACTTTGTTTGATGGACATGGGGCTCTTGGCAGCAGAAGTGGAGCATGCAGGAACGTCAAATACCCATTTAAAGAAGCCACAAACTCATGGTAACTCAGGACAATGGTTTTTGCATCTCCCATAGAAAAATAGCAAAGAAATAATGAAGCCTACTTTGCTTCTGTCCGTGGGGAATGCCTGGGGCAGCATGTTAAACTATATCCCAACTCTGCATTGAACTGGATCACCCCCAAATCGCTGGGGAAGTGGAGCAAGACCAGACATACCTCTTATAGAGGTAATATTTGAGGCAGGTGCCTGCAGAGAGACTGGAGCAGCAGCAGGGACAGGTTGTACCGGAACAGCCACAATGGCAAGATCCAGGTGAGCAGTGTGAATCAGGAGCGTCTGTAACGCTATGGCAAACTGATCCATGCGGTGATCCTGCTCATCTAACCTGGAAAAAATATTACCACTAGGTGGATTGCCTGTATCTTCTGAATTCATGGCCTTCACCTACTGTCAGGAACCATGAAACAGACGGAGACATAAAATGCAGTAAAAAAAAATCACACCTTTTAATAAAGTGGTAAAAATAGTACAAATGGTAAACGTAGTCAAAACATAGGCAGAGTTTAGTAGCCAAACTGGATAGTCAGAACAAGCCAGGAAATCAGGAAGCCAGAGATCAGCATAGTCGGAGGTAGCAGACAGGATCAGGAACCAAAAGGGACGTCAGCCAGGCAAGTCTTCCATAGGAACACAGCAGACAGTCTCTAGATATGCTGATCAAGGCGAAGGCACAGGAGAATTGAACCAGGCAGTTTAAATATCCAGAAGGGGCTGTCTGATGAGTACTGGTAATTAACCGACAGCTGAGCAACCTGACCTCTGAGAAGGGAGGGCTGAGTCTAGCCCTGACACTAAGAAACTTGGTCCTAAGTTCATTGGACCCTTCAAAGTAATTGCATGAATTATTCCTGTGGCCTACAAACTTAAACTACCACCTTCTATGAAGATCCATCCTGTTTTTCATACGGCTCTTTTAAAGCCTTTCAGAAGTAATCCTTTTTCTGGTCATACACATCCCCCACTAGATCCTGTCCAGGTGCAAGGGGAAGAAGAATTCATATTGGATAAAATTCTTGATTCCCGTATCCATTGTGGTAAACTACAATACCAATTAAGATGAAAAGGCTTTGAACCACAGGAGGATTCCTGGGAGCCTGAAGAGCACGTTCATGCCCCTAGATTAATAAGAGGATTTCACCAGAGATTTCCTCAAAAACATGGCCCTAAGACATCCAGTGGACGTCCTGGGAGGAGGGGAATACTGTCAGGACCTGGGACCTGGGACCTCTGTGTCTGGCATTGACTCTTCTCACTGAGCTATCTGGGATGCTGGACAGCTCCCTGCCTGATCTATTGGACAATACTGCCTGATCCAGTGGATAACCCTGACTTGTGTCTTGATTGCTGTTGAACCTTGAACTCCTTGTTCCTCCCATGAACTTCCTATATAAGCCTTGCCTCTGCACTTCCTGTCGCCAGATTATTGTGGTCTGATCCTGCATACTACTTGAGCTACTTTATTGTTATTTTTATATCCATTCTGTTTCTTTAATATACAGGTCAAATGGATACATTTTTTAAATCAAAATGTGTTCCTATTTAAACCCTTAGTAACCTCTAGTTTACTCTAAACTATCAGCGCTAATTAACCAATTTCCCTCCTTCTCCCCTTAACCATTAGTTTCAGGCTAATTTATCTATTTTTTTACTTTTTTCTTTTTCTTATTAAGAGTATTTTATCATTTTTGTTTTTTTGTTAATTTTGTTTGCATCACATAAAAAATAAAAGCTAAAAAAATATTTTTCTTTTGATTATAAATAAGTTTGCAATGCTTTCTACAAAAATCATACTTACACTGTGTTTTTTTAAATGAGAGAAATATTAGAATAAACATTATACTTTCTTTTTTTAAAACTTAATTTTATTAGAGTTTTTTCAAGGAAGCGACTTAACAGTAAGCAATGGTTTGCAATACACAACTATACTAAGTCCACATCTAAAATGTAAAAATTGAAACCGGTATGTTGTACACAATTGCAGGTAATTCAGTTAATTGTCAAGAAAAATAAAGAAAAAGAGAGTTATAGGCAAGATAGTGTGGGTAGAGCACATTTGAGTGGTAAGTTAGGTAATAGAGAGCAGTAGATTCTATTAGTGGATTGAGCATGGTTCGGACCCCTGGAGGTGAACAAGATAACTATATTGATATTTTTTATCTACAGTAACACAATTTGTTTAAACTAACAGTGGTCAAAATGTCCAAAAAATATATATATTTTTGTTAGATAATATCACAATTAGAAAGCCGCATTTGTCCTAAAAATCAAACAAACAAAAACTCTAATATACAACCTTATTTCTTAAGTAATGACAACGTTATTGCTGAAGTAATAGTCACATAGCAGAAATGTAAAATTGCTCTGTTCTATAGGGTGTGTACACTTAAAATTATTGTTAACATATTTTTATTGTGGATTGTAAAAACATGTTTCTTCCTTATACAGCTTCCTAAAATGTCTATTTGTACATTTCTTTATGTTAATTTCTTTCTTCTTATGCATGTTTGAAAATTACCAGTAAACTAAATGTATGTCAGTATCATGCATTAGATGTGATTTATAAGATTTCCTGTGAAATCATTACATACAGTAGTTATAAGCAATGACTTACATTATCAGTTTATAGTTAAAATGAATAATGATATAAGTCATGACGTAACTAAAAAACTTTTTTTATGGCTATGTTCTACTTGATTAACTCAATAAACTTTTATTGAGAAAAAAATGATTTTTAAGAATTATTGTTTGATAATATTGCACTAATGTTACTGAACAGAATTATGTTTATTCTGTAAACTAAACAAATAGAATAACTAAGATTATAGACAAATCAATGGTATTGATAATATTGTGTAAATATTGCCTATTACATTATTACATTTTTGGTAACTTGTCATAATTTAATTCTGTTTCATTCTGAGGAATCTAATTAATCATTTGAGGAATCGTTAACATTACGTTTATAGTTAAAATGAATAATGATATAAGTCATGACGTAACTAAAAAACTTTTTTTATGGCTATGTTCTACTTGATTAACTCAATAAACTTTTATTGAGAAAAAAATGATTTTTAAGAATTATTGTTTGATAATATTGCACTAATGTTACTGAACAGAATTATGTTTATTCTGTAAACTAAACAAATAGAATAACTAAGATTATAGACAAATCAATGGTATTGATAATATTGTGTAAATATTGCCTATTACATTATTACATTTTTGGTAACTTGTCATAATTTAATTCTGTTTCATTCTGAGGAATCTAATTAATCATTTGAGGAATCGTTAACATTACGTTGGGTAACCATAATTGTACTGTGGTTAATCAGTGTTGGAAACTTGTCATCATTTAATTCTGTTTTATTCTGAGGAATCTAATTAATCATTTGAGGAATCTTTAACAATACCTTAGTTAATCATAATTGTACTGTGGTTAATCAGTGTTGGAAACTTGTCTTCACTTAATTTTGTTTCATTCTGAGGAATCTAATTAATCTTCTGAGGAATATTTAACATTACGTCAGTTCTTTTCATGACATTTCAAAACTCCTGCAGACAGGTATTCCCAGAAATGAGACTGGTGGGGTCTATTATTTTCTAATGAACTGTACATTGTAAATTACCTTTTGTCTACATGTATAACTTGATAGGGTGTCGGGGGGCTTTGTATGAATTATGAGACTCAATCTAGTCATTAGCTTGTACACACATTCCCAATGCATTTATTCTCTTGTTTATCTAAAGATAGAAATGCTAGTTTAGGATTTAACACATTACAAAACTTACAAAAATTCTAGGTGTAATTGTTAAAAGCAAATCTTATTGTTTATTGTTATGTTAGATGATAATAATATTTTTTTGACATCACTATCTACTAAATTGTGTGTTTTTAATATAGCTGAATAACAATAATAATAATAATAATAATAATAATAATAATAATTATTATTATTATTATTATTATTATTATTATTAGTAGTAGTAGTAGTAGTAGGGGTAGTATATGATAATAATAATAATAATAATAATAATAATAATAATAATAATAATAATAATAATAACAATAATAATAACAATAATAATTATTATATTATTATTATTATTATTATTATTATTATTATTATTATTATTATTATTATTATTATTATTATTATTATTATTATTATTATTATTATTAATAATAATACTTATATAGATATTATTATTATTATTATTATTGTAAATAATATTAGTATTATTATTCAGATATATTATGCAGAACTATACAATGCAAGTAAATTACAATGGTTATACAAAATACATTCCAAAACATAAACAAATAATTTCTGAGAGTGTTGAGCCCCTCAAACCCAATCTTGGAGGAACTAGATGCTATTATACATGAAATTTTCCTTAATGCCCCTCACTGACAACCAAAAAGACAAGGTTCTTCAACTAGTCCATACTTCTTCCATAGCCTCGAAAATGTCAGAGGTTAACTATAAATTGTTGACCAGATGGCATTACACCCCAGCTAGATTACACCAAATGTTTCCAGCCAGTTCCCCATTATGCTGGAGGATCTGCGGGAACAACGCTACTCACGCGCACGTCTGGTGGTTTTGCCCTCTGATTCGACCTTTCTGGGATGCCATTTATAATCTGATAACACAGATTTCAGATACGAATATACCCAATGACCCTTGGGCTATTTTCTTTCACTCTACGACTACTCCTATAAGATTATATAAACGTTCAATTATTCCTCACTTGCTGAACACTGCCAAAGCTTTAATACCGACTTTATGGGGACAACCAACAATCCCTTCTGTTCGAGTTTGGTTACAAATGGTTGATAAAGTACATCTTATGGAGAATATTACACACAACATCAGAAGTACCTCCATGAAACATTCTACAACATGGGATTCCTGGATAAAATTTCAATCCACTTCCACCTATAAAGACATTATAACACAAACCCCTTAAATTGATTTACCAGGTGTAGCTGTATATATTCTGATGTTTAGGCTCTTTTCAATATGATACCATGAGTGCCAGCAATTCATCCCTTTCCCCCCCCCCTCCCCCTTCCTACTTCTTGCTCTCTCTTTTCCTCTATTCTCTCTCTCTATCTATACTCTTTTTTCTCCCCTAATTATTTTATTCCCTCCTTTGCCTCTTTCTCTTATTCTATACTCTCGTTAAACCAACGCAAAGATTTCTTTTTACTATGTTTGATTTAAGGGCTCAAATACTATGAACCCCCCTTTTTTTTTTTTTTTCTCTTCGTTTTTTTTTTAGATACTGCAATAATACTTTTTATAACTATATAGTTACGTGATGGGTTTGTGGTTCATATTTTATTGTCATAGTTGATACAATCTGAAACCTAAGTCTTTCATTTTGACTTCTAAATATGTATCTTTTATGTGCCTTATGTTTGTCTTTGCTCTGTTTTTCTTTAATAAAAACTTATTAAACAAAAAAAATGTCCTTAATGCATAAATACAACACAAAAGTAAAAAAAAAAAAAAAAAAAAAAAATCAGCAAATAGTAAATTATTAAAATAAATACAAGGAATAAAAATATATGCATAAGAATGCATGTTAATATTCATTTGTATTGTATATACAACATTGTATATCACCACCCTTAGCTCATTTTTTTGTGATAAACAGGAAGAGCACTAACAATTTTTCTCCATACACATTGAACTCCTGAAGTTGATATTGTACAATGGGAATGGAAATATCCACTACTTGGAAACAATAATACTGACATTATTGCGTGTTTCAGGTTATGCCTTCTATTCAGACTAAGTGGTATAAACAGGAGTACTTTATAATGCATGTATAGCTAAAACTTTTGTTAGTTTTGGATAGAGCAGGAAAGGGTTAGAACAGCTACAAGTTTATTTTTTGCTACTTTTGGCCCATTTTGGAGACCCCCCTCACCTCCTCTTCTGAAAACACCACAGGAAGTGAGCAGAATTTTTTCTAAAGGGATAAAAAGGCCCCTCTTAGACAACAGAACATGGGTACCCATTGAAATATTTTGCCTATATTCTTGTTCTGATGATAATTGTAAAATGTTGGATTTGCCATCATTTTCTGTCTCAATTAACATGATCCCCAGGATGGAATGCTTGATATATTCAGTGTTGTCACATGTATCAATAAAAGCCCGATAGAGGTTATCATTCTATCCAGATTTTTTTTTTTTTTTTTTAATGCAGTCACTATTTGGCTGACGATTTTCCATTATGGCTTAAGTTTTGGCTGATTTAGCATAAATACACATATTGCAGATTTCCTTTGAATGTTGGCATATTGCCTGGTACGGTTCAGGAAGGGAGTGCTCACACTCAATGCCCCTTCTTTCCTAGCCAGCCAGACTGCATGCCTAGGTAAAGGTCTGGTGTTGATTTTGAGATGGGCTCCATGCCGCCTTTGTTCTTAAAGGGGGCAGTACAACATTTTTGTGAACTTTTTAAGGAAAAAAACAGACTGGAGTCTCTCTCAAAATCCAATCCAGACCCTTATTCAGACCCTTTACCCTTCTCTCGTAAACCATACTGCAGATGTACCCTAGCCGCTTTACAAACACAGTGATGCTGGCAAGGAACTGTTACATAGCGGAGACCATAGGTGTACCCTGACCGCTTTGTTTACAAACACAATGAAGCTGGCAGGAAACTATAATTTATCAGAGGTAGATTTACTGTACTGGTGTGGTGTGTTCACATGCAGGTTAAGGCATCCTCCAAACATTATCATTTAGAGGATTTGGGAATTTTTTGAGAGAAATGTATCTTTATTATTTTAAAAAATGACAAGGAAATGGAAAGATAAAGCCAATTTATGGTATGGGAAGGTCACAAATAAGATGTACAATCAAAAATGGGCACAATACATGAGTAAAGCACCTGAACATTGGAATGAAGATGGCAAAAAAAATTGGTATGATTTAATAAAGAAACAACCAAAAAGTACAGTGATGTAGGAAATATGGAATGACATGGGGAGGGAAAGGAGGAGAGGGAGAGAGAGGTGGACAAGGATGGTCAAAAGAGCAGGAAAGAGGATAAAAGGGGGAAAGACTAGAAAAAGAGACCTGACAGGACAATGGGACCAAAAAGATAATAATAATAGTAATATGGGGATATAAGGGTTAGCTAGTAATGGTGAACACTGGAGACAACCTTTTAGGAGGTCACAAAAGGTGCCAATGGGACCTCTAAACCATCCTATTAAAAGAATAAGGTGGAGCAGTCTCAGAACTACCACTGGGTAGCAACATCTCCATAAGAGTATCAGAAGCGGAGAAATGGAGCCAAATATATCACAAAACCTATTATTTCTCAAATGTGTCACTATCCATTGTTAACATTTTTGGGGGCGCAAACAAACTGAAAAATTCTGAAAAAAAAAACATCAATTGCAGCCTAATGCCCCGTACACACGGTCGGACTTTGTTCTGACATTCCGACAACAAAATCCTAGGATTTTTTCCGACGGATGTTGGCTCAAACTTGTCTTGCATACACACGGTCACACAAAGTTGTCGGAAAATCCGATCGTTCTGAACGCGGTGACGTAAAACACGTACGTCGGGACTATAAACGGGGCAGTGGCCAATAGCTTTCATCTATTTATTTATTCTGAGCATGCGTGGCACTTTGTCCGTCGGATTTTTGTACACACGATCGGAATTTCCGACAATGGATTTTGTTGTCGGAAAATTTTATCTCCTGCTGTTCAACTTTGTGTGTCGGAAAATCCGATGGAAAATGTCCGATGGCGCCCACACACGGTCGGAATTTCCGACAACACGCTCCGATCGGACATTGTCCATCGGAAAATCCGACCGTGTGTACGGGGCATAACTGTGCCCATCAAACGCAGCCACTGTGCCATCAAACGCAGACGCTGGGCCCATCAAGCGCAGCCACTGTGCCCATAAAGAGCAGCCACTGTGCCATCAAATGCTGCCACTGTGCCAATCAAATGCTGGCACTGTGCCAACAAATACAGCCACTGTGTCCATCAAATTCTGCCACTGTGCCCGTCAATTGCTGCCACTGTGCCCATCAAATACAGCCACTGTGTCCATCAAATTCTGCCACTGTGCCCATCAAATGCTGCCACTGTGCCCACCAAATGCAGCCACTGTGCCCATCAAATGCTGCCACTGTGCCAGAAAATGCTGCCACTGTGCCCATCAAATGCTGCCAGTGTGCCCATTAAATGCCGCCACTGTGCCCATCAAATGCTGCCAGATTGGCGGCAGAGGAGATCTAGAATTTTCCTCCTGTGAAGTCTGGAGATCATATGACCATCACATTGCCTCCATCTCCCTCCCTGATAGAATTAGAGAAATACAAAGAAGATTCTAGAAGTCACCGGAGAGATCATCGAGAGTACCACGTACCTAGCTGCCTTTTCTGATGCCGTTTAGGTTTTTGGGAGACTTTATCATTCCCTGTGCCTGGTGAGACCACCTATGTTGGTCATCTATAGTCAGTAAGGAGTCTCTTTGCTCACTTGGGTGTGCTTCTTCTTGGATTTTGGATCTGGTTTCATGCACCTACCTTTGGATTACCATATCCACACTTTTATGGACTTTTTTTATATAATTTCCACTATGCACTGATTTTTACTGTTATGGGACTTTCTATGCGCTTTTTTTCTAAGTTTATATTTTGTGTTCATGATTTGCTTGAATCACTTCTCAATGATTGATTTATGCCTTTGACATTGTTTATCATGGTTTATTACATACTGTGCAAAATTATTTTTATTTGGTAACCCATCCAGGTGGGATTTATATGCATTAATATTTATTTATTTATGTTTATATTTTATAATTTATTTTTGTACAATATCCGCTTTAGTCTTTTTTTATGAGAGTTTTTTTCAGCAAAGCTCTTTATCATGTTTTTATTTTTTATTTTTTTATTTTTTGTGTAGCATCCCTTTTAGTTTTCTCTGATGAGAGTCCTTTTCTCCATTACTTGTTTTTGTTTTGATTTCACAATCATTTTTTAAATTTATTTTTTCACGATTTCAGCGCTGCATCTTTTACACATACATAGAGCTGTACCATCTATATGACCCTCAGAGGCCAGAAGCCACATCATGACATCACTTTTGCTGCTGGCAGATGTAAACACTGGCATTTCTTTTTTTTTGCTGGAAAGCCTGAGATAAAAAAAATGTTTTTATCTCAGTCTTTCCAGCATAGAGGAGAGATGTAAGGACTTACAGATCCTGAATCTCTCCATGAAGAGGACCTGTCATGCCCTTTTCCTATTACAAGGGATGTTTACATTCCCTGTAATAGGAATAAAAGTGATAAAAAAAATTAAAAGGAAAGTGTACAAATAAGAAAATAAATATAAAATAAATAATTAAAAAGAAAAAAATGTAAAGCGCTCCTGTCCCTGCGTGCTTGCATGCAGAAGCGAATGCATATGTAATGGCATTCAAACCACACATGTGAGATATCGTCGGGAATGTTAGAGTGAGAGCAATAATTCTAGTGCAGAATATGGGGAAGACACATATGGGAGAGATGTATAGGCTGCATGACCCAAAACAAACAATATGTAAAAATGTCCCCGTGGGGCTTTTTAGAAGTAATGTACCAGGGTCAAAAAAGGGAGATGAATAATAATATAAAATTCTTTATTTTGAAAATGTCCAATGTCATGTTATAATTAAAATATAGGCTCTGGCCATATGATACAATGCATATTCCACAATACAGCAATGCAAACACAAATATACACAGCATTACATTACATAATTTTAATTAAAACAAGACATTGGACATTTTCAAAATAAAGAATTTTTTAATAATATTCATCTCCCTTATTTTACCCTGGTACATTGCTGCTAAAAAGCCCCTTGGGGAAATTTTTCCATATTATAATTCTAGTGCAAGACCTCCTCTGTAACTCTAAACTGGTAACCTGTAAACATTTTTAAAGTGTAGCCTATGAAGATTTTTAAGTACTAAAATTTGGGGCCATTCCACGAGTGTGCGCAATTTTAAAGAGTGACTTGTTTGGTATCTATGTACTTGGCGTAACATCATCTTTCACATTATACAAAAAATTGGGCTACCTTTAGTAATTTGTTGTGTTTTTTTAATTAATGAAAAAAAATTCCCCAAAAAATTGCGTTTGAAAAATTGATGCGCAAATAACGTGTCACATAAAAAATTGCAACGGCCGCCATTTTATTCCCTAGGGTCTCCCTTGGAAATGTTTGGGGTTCTGAGTAATTTTCTAGCAAAATATTATGATTTTTACTAGTGTTGGGCGAAAAATTTAGCCCAAGCATGAGTTTGGGCTGAACATTGGCTGTTTGGCTGAAGCAAAGAAGGCTTTGCCCAATCAGGGCACATAGCATTGTCAGAGCCATGATTGGGCACAGTCAAGATGACTCTCTCCAATCATCGCTCATTGCTCATAGTCCCACCCCACACTATAAAAGGTTACTTTCCAGAGCAGCCATTTGTAGTGTGATATTGGAGTGGAGATAGCTAGAATAGGGCTCTGTTCATTGCTACTAGCGAGTTAGTGTGATATTGTGATTCTATTGTAAGTGTAAAGTATCATTTAAATATAGTGGTAGTGCAACATGAGTGTAGTGCGACCATCCATTTTTACTGTAGTGTCAGTTTACTGTGTCAGGGCAGGTTTATTGCATTATATTGAGGTGTGTCAATGCAGAGTGTTAGGGTAGTTTTACTGCAGTGTATTGTAGCGTGTCAGGGCAATTTTACTGCAGTATATTGAAGTGCATTAGTGCATGTTTACTGCAGTATATTGAAGTGTGTTAGTTCACATTTTCTGCAGTATATTGAAGTGCATTAATGAAAACAGACATGGAGAGCTTTCCAGCAGACAATCTACTAGGTTACTGGATCATGAGAATAGACCACTGGCCAGAGCTTGCCCAGTATGCAGTTGAGCTGCCCTTTATCCAGCGTGTTTTCTGAACGAGCATTCAGTGATGCCAGAGATTTTGTGACAGATAAAAGATCCTGTCTTTCCACAGACTCTGTTAACCGACTGACATTTATCAAAATGAATCATTTACTGGATTAGCAGCAGCTATTTAGCCCCTGATGCAAATGTCACCGAATAAGTGTTTTAAGGATGTGGAATCCCTGCAGGACTGTCTAGGCTTCCTAGCTGTATGAGTGTTGATTTTATCTGGAAGAAAAATTTTGGTATAGGTTTCATGGGCACAATAAACACCCAAGGACCAATTTTCCCCACCTGTTTGACAGGTGCATATAATTTCAATTTTTTACAGCAAGGTCAATTCTTGCTTTCATCAAGAGTACCTCTTTATGGTTAAGGTGTTAAGGCAACACCACCACCCAAAGCCCAATTTTTCTGCCACTGTTTGACTGGGCATATCATTTCAATTCTTGACAGCAAGGACAATTCTTGCTTTCATCAAGAGTACCTCTTACTTTACTTACCTGTCACTTTTATTCAAAGTCTGCAAAACAGACACCAGAATTTATCCCAAAAATCTCTAATCTTGTTCCAAGTGCATTAAATTGTGGCCTCATCATACAGACTGGCTTCCTAAGCCATTGTTTATAAAATAAAGAAAGCTTGCAGGGAAAATGTCATTTTTTTGCCTTTATAAATTAAAATTTTGCTGCAGCAGGTTCTATACATGGTACAGATGTGCCACTTTACAGGCGGACTAAGTGGACCCCCCAGGTACTGTATTTAAAGCATTTTTTTCATTTTTATTGTTTCACTTTAAGCATTAGTAAGTCACTGCTCATTTAACCACTTGAGCCCCGGACCATTATGCTGCCTAAGGACCAGAGGTCTTTTTCCAATTTGGCACTGCGTCGCTTTAACTGCTAATTGTGCGGTCATGCAATGCTGTACCCAAATGAAATTTGCGTCCTTTTCTTCCCACAAATAGAGCTTTCTTTTGATGGTATTTGATCACCTCTGCAGTTTTTATTTTTTGTGCTATAAACGGAAAAAGACCGAACATTTTGAAAAAAAATGATATTTTCTAATTTTTGTTATAAAAAAAATCCAATAAACTAAATTTTAGTCATACATTTAGGCCAAAATTTATTCGGCCACATGTCTTTGGTAAAAAAATGTCAATAAGTGTATATTTATTGGTTTGCGCAGAAGTTATAGCGTCTACAAACTAGGGTACATTTTCTGTAATTTACACAGCTTTTAGTTTATGACTGCCTATGTCATTTCTTGAGGTGCTAAAATGGCAGGGCAGTACAAAACCCCCCCAAATGACCCCATTTTGGAAAGTAGACACCCCAAGGAAATTGCTGAGAGGCATGTTGAACCCATTGAATATTTATTTTTTTTGTCCCAACTGATTGAATAATGACAAAAAAAAAAAATATTTACAAAAAGTTGTCACTAAATGATATATTGCTCACACAGGCCATGGGCCTATGTGGAATTGCACCCCAAAATACATTCAGCTGCTTTTCCTGAGTATGGGGATACCACATGTGTGGGACTTTTTGGGAGCCTAGCCGCGTACGGGGCCCCGAAAACCAAGCACCGCCTTCAGGATTTCTAAGGGTGTAAATTTTTTATTTCACTCTTCACTGCCTATCACAGTTTCGGAGGCCATGGAATGCCCAGGTGGCACAAAACCCCCCCAACTGACCCCATTTTGGAAAGTAGACACTCCAAGCTATTTGCTGAGAGGCATATTGAGTCCATGGAATATTTTATATTTTGACACAAGTTGCGGGAAAGTGACACTTTTTTTTTTTTTTTTGTACAAAGTTGTCACTAAATGATATATTGCTCACACAGGCCATGGGCATATGTGGAATTGCACCAGAAAATACATTTAGCTGCTTCTCCTGAGTATGGGGATACCACATGTGTGGGACTTTTTGGGAGCCTAGCCGTGTACGGGGCCCCAAAATCCAATCACCGCCTTCAGGATTTCTAAGGGTGAAAATTTTTGATTTCACTCTTCACTGCCTATCACAGTTTCGGAGGCCATGGAATGCCCAGGTGGCACAACCCCCCCCCCAAATGACCCCATTTTGGAAAGTAGACACCCCAAGCTATTTGCTGAGAGGCATGGTGAGTATTTTGCAGCTCTCATTTGTTTTTGAAAATGAAGAAAGACAAGAAAAAAAAATTTTTTTTCTTTTTTCAATTTTCAAAACTTTGTGACAAAAAGTGAGGTCTGCAAAATACTCACTATACCTCTCAGCAAATAGCTTTCGGTGTCTACTTTCCAAAATGGGGTCATTTGGGGGGGTTTTGTGCCACCTGGGCTTTCCATGGCCTCCGAAACTGTGATAGGCAGTGAAGAGTGAAATCAAAAATTCACGCCCTTAGAAAGCCTGAAGGCGGTGCTTGGTTTTCGGGGTCCCGTACGCGGCTAGGCTCCCAAAAAGTCTCACACATGTGGTATCCCCGTACTCAGGAGAAGCAGCAGAATGTATTTTGGGGTGTAATTTCACATATTCCCATGGCATGTTTGAGCAATATATCATTTAGTGACAACTTTGTGCAAAAAAAAAAAAAAATTGTCTCTTTCCCGCAACTTGTGTCGCAATATAAAATATTCCATGGACTCGACATGCCTCTCAGCAAATAGCTTGGGGTGTCTACTTTCCAAAATGGGGTCATTTGGGGGGGTTTTGAACTGTCCTGGCATTTTATGCACAACATTTAGAAGCTTATGTCACACATCACTCACTCTTCTAACCACTTGAAGACAAAGCCCTTTCTGACACTCATTGTTTACATGAAAAAGTTATTTTTTTTTTGCAAAAAAATTACTTTGAAGCCCCAAACATTATATATTTTTTTAAAGCAAATGCCCTACAGATTAAAATGGTGGGTGTTTCATTTTTTTTTTTCACACAGTATTTGCGCAGCGATTTTTCAAATGCATTTTTTGGGGAAAAAACACACTTTTTAAAATTTTAATGCACTAAAACACACTATATTGCCCAAATATTTGATGAAATAAAAAAGATGATCTTAGGCCGAGTACATGGATACCAAACATGACATGCTTTAAAATTGCGCACAAACGTGCAGTGGCAACAAAATAAATACATTTTTTAAAAGCCTTTAAAAGCCTTTACAGGTTACCACTTTAGATTTACAGAGGAGGTCTACTGCAAAAATTACTGCCCTCGATCTGACCTTCGCGGCGATACCTCACATGGTGCAATTGCTGTTTACGTTTGACGACAGACCGCCGCTTGCGTTCGCCTTAGGCGCGAGAGCAGGGGGCGACAGGGGTGCTTTTTTTTTTTTTTTTTTTTTATTATTTTTTTTGCTTTTTTATCTTATTTTTAAACTGTTCCTTTCATTTTTTTTTTTAATCATTTTTATTGTTATCTCGGGGAATGTAAATATCCCCTATGATAGCAATAGGTAGTGACAGGTACTCTTTTTTGAAAAAATTGGGGTCTATTAGACCCTAGATCTCTCCTCTGCCCTCAAAGCATCTGACGACACCAAGATCGGTGTGATAAAATGCTTCCCCAATTTCCCAATGGCGCTATTTACATCCGGCGAAATCTAAGTCATAAAATGCTCGTAGCTTCCGGTTTCTTAGGCCATAGAGATGTTTGGAGCCACTCTGGTCTCTGATCAGCTCTATGGTCAGCTGGCTGAATCACTGGCTGCATTCTCAGGTTCCCTGTTGAGACAGGAGAGCCAGAGAAAAACACGGAAGACGGTGGGGGGGCCATTCCCTCCCACGGCTTGTAAAAGCAGTCTAGAGGCTAATTAGCCACTAGGATTTCTTTTACATGAAAGCCGACCACTGGCTGAAAAGAATGATACCAAGATGATACCTAAACCTGCAGGCATCATTCTGGTATAACCATTCAAAGTCGTGAATGGCGTACCTGAAGACAAAAAAATGGTTAACAATAAAGCACAGTAAACGGTAAAGTATAAAAAATTGCATACCTGAAAAACAAACATGATAAAACATAATAACAATAAAACATTGCAGAATAGAATACAGTAAAAAAGAGCAGAACAATAGAGAGAGAGAATAGAGAGAGAGAGAACAATGAAACGACAACTATTTTTTTTTTATTTTATATATTTTTTTTTTTTTTTACACTTTTTTTGTAACTAACTTTTATAACGGTAACCGGTTCCAGGTTCGGGTCTCTCAAAATGCGATGGCATCTTGGGAGACCCTGTGAAAGTGTGCCTAGTCTGTGCAATGCTGTACCCTACACTAATACTCAACTAGTGAATGGTAGCGTTCAAAACATTCACCAATGCAAAGACCAGGATTGTCAGGACAGGAGGGACAATAATAACGGGTGTCACGCCTATATCCGCGCTTGCTGCAGACGCGACATCTTTTTTGGGGGGTTCATTGGGTAGGGATACTCGGGAGGACATAAAGAAAATGCCTCTCATGCAGCTGACTGCATTTGGTTGGGGATGTGAATGGGGGAAGTACGGGCGCTGCAGAAGCGGTGGGTTCCCAATTAGGATTGGCGAATGCAGCAGGAAGGGCACTATGGGCACGACGGGCCTGTGTTTGTCTTCTTGGTGGCAGCGCAACACTACTTGTGCTTGCCACCTCACCAGCTTGAACTGCACTTATGGGACTCGCCACGTCACCAAGTGTTACTGCAGTGCTGGTTTGACTACGACCGGGGTGTACTAGGCCGCTGGCGCTTGCCAGTTCAATAAAAAGCTACCAAAAAAACTGTTAACGATCGCAGGGATCAGGCCTGACTCTGCGAACGCTGCAGTTATGTGTTTAGTGTTTTGTAAGTGTCAGTGATCGATCGATACTGCACTTGGGTGGGCTGAGCTGGGCCAGGCGGAGGGGCAAAACGCAGGTGCTAGCAGGTATCTGGGCTGATCCCGCTAACACTGCATTTTTGGGAACCCTAAACTGCTGGGGACGCTAGTATAGATCTGATCGGATCAGATATTGATCCGTTCAGATACTATACCACTAAGGGAGGCGTATGCTGCGTGCGTGGGTGTTAGCAGTACTGGCGCTAATCTGACGCTGCTTGGGGCTGGTGCTTGCCAGTTCACCAAAATACTACCAAAAAAACTGTTAGCGATCGCAGGGATCAGGCCTGACTCTGCGAACGCTGCAGTTATGCATTTAGTGTTTTGGAAGTGTCAGTGATCGATCGATACTGCACTTGGGTGGGCTGGGCTGGGCCGGGCGGAGGGGCAAAACGCAGGTGCTAGCAGGTATCTGGGCTGATCCCGCTAACACTGCGTTTTTGGGAACCCTAAACTGCTGGGGACGCTAGTATAGATCTGATCGGATTAGATATTGATCAGATCAGATACTATACCACTAAGGGAGGATACGGTGCGTGCGTGGGTGTTAGCGCTACTGGCGCTAACCTGACGCTGCCTGGGGCTGGTGCTTGCCAGTTCACCAAAATGCTACCAAAAAAACTGTTAGCGATCGCAGGGATCAGGCCTGACTCTGCGAACGCTGCAGTTATGCGTTTAGTGTTTTGTAAGTGACAGTGATCGATCGATACTGCACTTGGGTGGGCTGGGCCGGGTGGAGGGGCAAAACGCAGGTGCTAGCAGGTATCTGGGCTGATCCCGCTAACACTGCGTTTTTGGGAACCCTAAACTGCTGGGGACGCTAGTATAGATCTGATCGGATCAGATATTGATCCGATCAGATACTATATCACTAAGGGAGGCGTATGCTGCGTGCGTGGGTGTTAGCGGTACTGGCGCTAATCTGATGCTGCCTGGGGCGACGCATATCACCGCCGGGTGATCAGGGGGCTAAACCTTTATTCGGTAATAAACGGTGGGTGCCCTGACACTATAAAAAATAAACGAACTAACCAGCGTCAACCGTAACACTTATACGGTGATCAGTGGTGAAAGGGTTAACTAGGGGGCAATCAAGGGGTTAAATCCTTTCTTAGGTAGTATATGGGGGTCCCTGTCACTATAAAATGCTGACGGCGAACCTAAATATTTACGTCCCTAACTAGAGTCACCAGCGACACTAATACAGCGATCAGAAAAATGATCGCTTAGCAACACTGGTGACTGGGGGTGATCAAGGGGTTAAAACTTTATTAGGGGGTGTTAGGGGGGTACCCTAGACCTAAAGGGGGCTAACACTAACTGCCCTACCACTGTAACTGTCACAAACTGACACCAATACAGTAATCAGAAAAAAAAAAAAAAACCTGCTTGGTGTCAGACAGGGGGGGTGATTGGGGGGCGATCGGGGGGGATAGGGGTGTTTTGTGTGCCTGGCATGTTCTACTGTGTTGTGTAGTGTGTTTTCACTCACAGTGATGTCTTCTCTCCTCGGCGCTGGAACGGAAACTACCGAGCCGAGGAGAGATGACATAATTTCCTTTGCTGCTGTTTAGCACACAGCAGCAAAGGAATGTTCCCATTGGCCGGCGGCGATCGCGAGGGGGGGCCACGAACGGATGGCCTCCCCCTCACCTCCGATCGCCGGGGAACAAAAGACGACCGCCTCGGGCACCGAGGGGGGGGTCCGATCGGACCCCCCACCCGCGGAAGGCAAATCACGTACATGTACGTGATTTTGCCTGTCCGTGCCGCCTTGCCGACGTACATCGGCGTGAGGCGGTCGTCAAGTGGTTAAAAATGTTTCTTTTTTATAAACTTTTTTTCATTGATACATGTCCCCCAGGGCAGTACCTGGACCCCCATACCCTTTGTATACCCAATAACTTGCATCTAAGCCCTCAAAATGGGCACTTTTGATTTTTCTAGTTCGAGTCCCATAGTTTTCAATGGGGTTCATCATTTGGCTCTGAACTTTTGCGGTGTTCGAGAGTTCTGTCCCAAACCCGAGGGTACATGTAGAAGAGGAATGCCAGAATAGACTTGGACTGGGAGTGGTAAATATATATATTAACAGGCCTTTCTTAAGAAACAAGTAATGGGTTAGCAACTTACAGATTTTCTGTAGTAATGGCAGTAAATGTAAATATGTAAATATATATATATATATATATATATATATATATATATATATATATATAGTAAAGACGGCCATAGATGGAAGGAATCTCAGCCAGTTCAGCAGGGACAGACCGAAATTTAATCCATCTATGGCAGGCTGGTTAAACTAACGTTGATCCATCGATCAACTTCAGTACAACCAGCCTGTCAGATATTCTGTAATGTGATCACTGCCAGCAGCTGTACCTGCCAGTAGTGATCATTGTTTTCTGCTGGCAGGGAAGGATCTCTGCTGGCAGAATGCAATAGCGCGGTGGGAGGGATTCTCCCATGAACATTGACTGTGACCCAAAGGCAGGTACAAAAAGGAAGTTCATATAAAAAGTATAAAGAGTGATTGTTGACAATCGAAGTTCGATAAAGTACAATAGTAGAACTCTCATCATATCTGTAGGTTACACCTTTAAGGTCTATTCATCTTAAAAGTATAGCTATAAAGTCAAAGAAATCTAACATCATTACCACGTACATTGCCATAGAGAATTGAGGGAAGAAGGAAGAGATAACAACATGCACAGTCTTCTAACCTCGGGGAAGTGTTTATGGCTACTTAGAGCTCCAAGGGTTGGTCAACCATGTATTCCAAGAGGCGAAGAAATGTTTCAATGTTGTGTTTCTAAATGCTATTTCTTTTTTTCCACAGCACTTAAGTTATTAAGGTCTCTAACATTATCCGGAAAATTTAGCAGAGTAGGGAACCCTCAGATTCTAGTAATATTAAAGTGGAAATAAAGACAACACTTTTTTTCATTTTAGATAGAGTAAGGGAGGGTTCAGACTACTCCTTTTTTTTGCAAGTTTGTGTCCAATTGGGGAGATTTCTTTTTACTTCATGTCCCATGGCCAAAACAGGAAGTAGGAGAAAATCCATCCAAAGTGAGGGGATCTCTGGTTGTCATCAGGGTAACCAGAACTAGTGCCCCATTAGAAGATTTCCTTTCTATTTCTGTTCTGGTGACAAAAAAAATTGGGATTTTTTTTTCTCTTTCCATTTTTGAAGGTAACGGTAAATGGACAGATATGGAGGCTCAATCTCCCTAACAAGGATACAGACAGCAGCAAAACCCTGACAGGTGTGCAAAGCCCTCTATCCAAAACTAAAAAAAGAAAAAAACAAAAGTGTAATATATTGCAGTTTACCAATCTTTAGATATCCTGACTGCAGAAGTTTTTTATTTATTTATTTATTTATTTATTTATTTACACTTTCTTTCCCTCTGCTTTTAGCTCGTGATCTGGCCAGCAATACACCTCCTGTATTAGAGTGCCCCCACTCTGGATGAAGGAGCACAGGGGGGCACCTTTTAAACAGTAATATTGTCAGTCTAGGGGAAGGGGAGTGTTAAATGTAATAGTGGATTTAGATACACCAACAAATTAAAGACAAACCCCAGCTAACACTTTCCATGCAGTTACAGTAATATTTTGGTTTCTTATGGAATAAAGGTTTTATATAAATAAATAAAAGATGACCATTGTAAGCACCCTGACAGTGGTACATGGTTTGTCTAAATTCTCAAACTGCTACATCGGCAGGGCAACTTAACGGCCTATGTCTCATTTTCATTTCAACACAGAGTTGGATTGAGAGTAAAAAGTTGATTGCATAAGGGTGTGGTAGAACAATTAGATACCCTTGCTATGTTTATTTGGATTAGTAAGACCCACTATAGTATCATAGTATGTAAGGTCAAATAAAGACAATAGTCCATCCAGGTCAACCTGTGTAGGTGTCAGTGTCTTTAATTATTTCCCATATCCCTGTATGTTGTGTTCCTTAAGATGCACATTTAAGAGTCCCTTAAAACTATCAATACTCTCCGCAGTCACCACCAATTGTGGAAGAGAGTTCCACATCCTTATTGCCCTGACAGTGAAAAACCCCCTGCGCAGTTTAACCACTTCAGCCCCGGAAGGATTTGCCCCCTTAATAACAGGCCATTTTTTGCGATACGGCACTGCATCTCTTTAACTGACAATTGCACAGCCATGCAACTTTGTACTCAAATAAAACTGACGTCCTTTTTTCCCACAAATAGAGCTTTCTTTTGGTGGTATTTGATCACCTCTTCTACACATTTTTGGTAAAAAAAATCACAATAGGCGTATATTGATTGGTTTGCACAAAAGTTATAGTGTCTACAAAATAAGGGAAATATTTATGGCTTTTTTATTATTTAACTTTTTTTTACTAGTAATGTTGGTGGTCTGCGATTTTTAGTGGGACTGCGACATTGCGGCGGACAGATCGGACACTTTTGACACTTTTTCTGGACCATTGACATTTATACAGTGATTAGTGCTATAAATAGCCACTAATTACTGTGTAAATGTCACTGGCAGGGAAGGGGTTAACACTTATGCCCCGTACACACGGTCGGACTTTGTTCGGACATTCCGACAACAAAATCCTAGGATTTTTTCCGACGGATGTTGGCTCAAACTTGTTTTGCCTACACACGGTCGCACAAAGTTGTCAGAATTTCCGATTGACAACCACGCGGTGACGTACACCACGTACGACGAGACTACAAAAGGCCAGTTCAGAACCAAGCGCGGCACCCTTTGGGCTCCTTTTGCTAATCTCGTGTTAGTAAAAGTTTGGTGAGAGACGATTCGCGCTTTTTCAGACTCGTGGCTTTCAGATCGTTTTCTGCTGTTCAGTTTGTGCTTGTGGGTTTGTATCTGCTCTTCAGTGCGTGCAGTCAGTTCGTATCGGAGTTTTCTGTGTGATCTTGTTCGTTCGTTACTGTTTTTCAGGTCGCTCTTCACAGGCCTTGCTGTTCCTCAGTGCTTTCTGTTACTTCGTTCTGAGCAGCCGACCGTTTTCTAGCCATGTTTCGTATGCGTACTCCTCGTACAGTTCGTGCTGTGCGGGGGCTTGGTGTTGGGGTCCTGACCTTGACACAAGTCCAGTCCATGAACAGGGTGGGGAGGAGTTCATGGACCAAGAATTGGTTGCTCCAGCGTGACCAGTTCTCTCATATGCCTTTGCTCCGTGAGATCCGTGAGAATAATCCTGATGATTTCAGGAACTTTCTCAGGATGACGGACCCCGTGTTTCACCGTTTGTTGGCTTCGCTGACCCCCTATATCAGCAGGCAGGATACCTGCATGAGGCAAGCCATCACTCCGGAGCAGAGGTTGGTCGCTACCTTGCGGTATTTGGCCACAGGGAGAAGCCTGCAGGACCTCAAGTTCTCGACAGGCATCTCCCCCCAGGCTCTTCTTTGTGGACATTTACTGCTTGTGTTTGTTTTAGCTGACCCTGACAGAAATGTGTGGAGTGCAGAAAATGTCATGATTGTGTAACCTTATACAAAGCACTGTTGGCTGTTATTTACTAAATGCAAAGACACTTTTCACTACAAGTGCACTTGCAACTGCACTGAAACTGCACTTGTAGTGCAAAGTGGATTTCCCCTTAGGAAATAACCCCCATTTTCTCATAAAAAAACAATTACATCACCCCAAAAGTGTTGTAGCGTGAGACAATAATCCACACATTCTTGATGAACAATCTTTTTAATACCTGCACAATCACATGTGCATTTACCAAAGGTTTTTCTGACAAACCGACATGTTTGTTGTATACCAATTTTTGTGGTGTCATTATCCAAAATCAAAATGTCCATTTTATAGAAAACAGGCCTGTGTAAAACCCACAAGAAAGACACAAATCTTTTAATCCTACAAAGTTCACATTTGGTAGAACTGGAAGGCAATATCAGACATGAGTATTTAGGAACTGTGTTTGATATTGCGTTCAGATGGGGGGAAATCACCCCTGGAAAAGCCAAATTTGGAAGATGCACACAAATTTCCCAATGTCAACATGTGCTATCTGCCATCAGGGGGGATCAAGGGACGTGTTTTGGGGGATAAAGCCCTTCCTCACCGCTACTTTATTATTGAGGAAGGGGTTGCACCCCCAAAACGCGTCCATTGATCTCCCGTGATGGCAGATAGCACATGTTGGCACACTGTGTGCATCCTCCAAATTTGGCTTTGGGAAAAATCACAAAAACATTTAGCACATTGTAGCACACAAAAGAAGAAAGTGATTTGGAGGGGTTTTAAACTCGCCCCAAAACATCAATGATGTTTTTATATTTTGGAATAACATCATTGATGTTTTGCTTGATGTTTTCCAATTGTAAATTACACCCCATGATCTCCCCGATCACGATCTGGGCACTTTCGGATGTGAAAGGATCTTCATCCACAACCTCACGATCACCTAAAAAGAGAGGAACCCCAAAATAAATTAGGTTTCAAAAAAATGCCACAATCCATCTCTTATCTGAGCCTGTGGTCGCAGACACTCACCTGTTGTGGTGACTACTTCCACCACGTCTTCTTCCTCCTGCTCAGCTTGTGTTGGGTGGATTTCCCCTTCTTCCAGAGGGGGGGGTCTCTGGTCTCCTCGGATGAGGGGTGTCCTCTGAGTCTTTTCTCCCCTATGTAAAACAAAAATGGTATAATTAGCACACAGGTATTTAATGTCAGAACTATAAAGATGAAACATTGCTTGGAAGTGGGGTACAATTGTCTATTTTAGCAGAGTTCCAAGATGTAGCTTTTTTAGTGCCCTTTGTCAAGCTGCAATACTTTACCTGTTTGGTAAAAGCTTCACAGATGGAGACCCCCCTATAGTATACACTGGAGCACCTGTGTGGCCCCCCTAATAAAAATGGTGTTCTTGTGTCCCACACTAGTGCTCCAGTGTCCAGATGTGAAAACAGCTGCTGAGTGTCCTCTCCTTACACACAATCTAGTTTGCATTTCATTCTAGTAACAAAGCCATCTACACAACCCAATTCTTTGAAGACAAGTATAGGGCGTCAAAATGGTGGCCAAATGCATATGGCCTAAACAATGGTATTTTATCGTCCGAAATAACAATGTGTGATCCGAACGAATAATGTGCCCATGAACATGAAAGTTGCCATTTTAAACTGTACAACAGTTCCTAAAAGCACATGGAGCAGCACGAACGTAATAAACATAAAGAATAGGAACACAGCACAACTACTTACTTTTTTGCAGCAATCTCCGGATCTTTCTGTACTGCTCGTGTTCTCGTAATTTCAGGTCTGACCACCGCTTCCTGAGCTGATCTTTCGATCGTCGTACCCCGAATTTCCGGTGCAGACTCCTGACCACTTTCACCATGATCTTGGCCTTTCTGACATTGGGGTTGGGGTAAGGCCCATACTTTCCATCATAGTCGGCCTTCTTCAGGATGTCCACCATCTCCAACATCTCCCCAAAGGACATATTTGAGTCCTTTAATCTCCTTCTGGATCGGGACGTTTCAGGCTCCAGCCTTTCCTCCTCCTCCTCCTCGTTGCTACAATTAGCACGATCCTACTGTCTATCCGCCATGTGCTCTTCCCCCACTGCGCCGAATGAAAAGGGGCGGGGAATAGACTAGAAAGAACGTCAGGGGCGGGCGGAGTTATACGCATGTGCAGTGTGTATAAATCGTAACACGCGCGTCTTACGTACAATCTGTGAGCGGAGGAAGGAGCATCGGAGACGCCGATCGTGCTAACGAAGGTAGGATCTAAACTTGGGCCTATACTGCTTCGAAATGGAAGCCTATATTGTAACAAGATTAGGGGAGTTTGGCCTGACATTAGGCTTTGTCTTGTGTTGTGTCTTACAGAGAAAATGGATGGGTTCAACGACCACAATTTCCTGCCCCTGTTCATAGACAAGTACAGGGAGCTGCCCTGTCTGTGGCAAGTGAGACACCCCCACTATAATCACAAACAGAAGAGGCAGGCAGCGCTGGAGAAACTGCTGGAGTTGGTGAAGCCGGTGGTCCCCACAGCAACCATCCCTTATTTGAAAGCTAAAATTGATGGCCTGAGGAGCACTTATCTGAGGGAGTGCAAGAAGGTCACAGATTCCCAGAGGTCCGGAGCTGCAGCAGATGACGTTTATGTCCCCAGGCTGTGGTACTATGAGAGACTGTGATTTCTGTCAGACCACACTGAAGTCAGGGAATCCCTCTCTACTCTTCCTTCCACGCTTCCTTCCACCCCAGCTGAGGCTTCTGATGTCCAACCTGGGGCTGAAAAAACAGAGCAAATCACCGCGCTATATTAAACTAAATAATGCAAAACCACCTATTGACAAAAAATAAATTGTAAATTAAACCCAATCTAATGTGACAAATAAGTGATCAAATATATAAAGCAGCTGCTAAAACGTGAGATACACACATAACAAAATTAGGTAAAAGAGGAGCAGCGCTGTGAGAAATATTCCATGTGATGAACAGAATTAGTACATAGGTAAAAAACCAAAAAATTGGGATAAGTTCCAAGTTCATAGGTTATATAAACAACTGGACTGTCCTATTGAGAACCAATCTTGATGGTAAATACGGGACGTGAATATGGGAATCAATGAGTCCTTCACCACACCACTGTGATAATAAAATTGTGCGCTTACCAAATGGCAAGCTTAGAAGAGCTTGCGACCTTAACCCGGTCGGGGCCTTTCAAGGTAGAACCATCAAGGAGAGACACACCACTTGGTTTGAATTAGGCACACTGTTCTTCCAGTTACCACTCTAAATGGAGATGTGACCCCAGGCTAGGGATAAACCTCCAAGGAGGTATACCTACAGGCTAGCCCTCTCTGCATTTCACCCTTAAGGGCCTAGTCAAACTTACTTTCAAGATGGAGAATGAGGGCTGGGGCTTCCAGCCAGGAAGACGTGGAGGAGCCCAGCTGGAGTCAGGTATAGCATTCTTCAACAGATTTCTGGGCAATAAAGAAATTATGTTTACTAGATGTTATTATTGATCACTAATTGCTGATTGAAAGTGTTTTACATATCAATAGACAGTAGTGGGCACCCAAAATTGGGAAAAGAATGAAAACTGCTGGGCTCAGAAGGATAGTCTGTTATATTTGTTAACATTCAATTTGCAGCAGTCAGGAGGTGAAAATTGTGTGTGATTGATGAATAAAAAACTAAAACTATGTCCCTTTTTCATACACAGGAAGACCTCAGCCAGGAGGAGGCTGTGGAATGTGGCAGTCAGGAGGAGGCGGGGATTATTAGTGTCAGCCAGGAGGAGGCGGGGATTAGTGGCAGCCAGGAGGAGGCGGGGCTAAGTGGCAGCCAAGAGAAGCCTGGGACAAGTCGCAGCCTGACTGAGTCTCAGGTCCCTCCCCTCCGCCTGCCATATAAACGAGCCAGGAAGGCCACTCCGAGTCCCGTGCAGGATTCAGCGTACAGGCTGATCCAGGAGGCTTCTGCGTCCCTCAGAGCCTTCCCCAGTCCTGAAGAGGCCTTTGCGTGCATGGCTGCCACAAAATTGCAGGGCATGCAGGAGGGTCAACGCAAGATCTCTGAGGACCTGATTTATAAAGTCCTTCGTAAGGGGGAGAGTGGGGAACTGACACACAAGACGGATGTCATTGAGAGGGACGATCCTCCTCCTCCTCCTCCTGCTGCCACAAGTCCACCACCACAGCCAAAGCCTGTAAGGAAGCGTGGAAGGAAGACCAAAGAGTGATGACCCTGGGTTCAGTCTGGTCTGACAGAAGATGCAGTCTCTCGTATGACCAAAGCCTGGGGACACAGATGTCATCTGCTGCTTTCCGGATCTCTGGGACTTCTGGACCAGACTGCCCTCCCTTATGATATGGACTCCTCAGGCCACCAATTTTGCTTTTAAATAGTTGATGTCTGCCCCAGGGGTCCAAGGCTTCGCTCACTTCTGCAGTTTCTCCAGCGTTGCCTCCCTCTTTGTTTAGTTGTGAGCCCTTACTAAAAATTTTTTGGGTAAATTATACTCTCCTGTGTGTGTTTTCATCCAAAAAGGACAGTTTGTTGGTGACGATTCAGATACATTTCTAAAGTACAATGTGAAATTAACAAGGGACAACAACACCAAACAATCTCCTACAGATTAAATAGAACAACATATCAATGGTGTTGTGGGAACTTGTCACCAAAAACACACACAAACATTTTCGGGAATACAAATCAAAATCACCAAAAAAATAAAAAATAAAAAAGAGAAACACAAAAAAAGAATCTACATTAAAGTCCAAAAAAAACAAAAAATGTTGTTGTCAGATGTGAGAAATCAAAATATATTGAGGGAATCCCGATAAATAGTAACGAAATAAGTTTGTGAGAAGTGTGTGTGAATATGAGCAGCAAAACTACTTAATTCTTGTCACATTATAAAGAAGAAGAGAGTGCGCTGTATTAAACCATTTTGAACATTGCAGCGTGACGAAAGTGCTGTATCCATTCCGAACGCTACGTTTACCAGAATGAGCTGTCCCGTGTCGGAATTTCTTCTGAGCATGCGTGGCACTTTGTGCGTCGGAACAGGCCACACACGGTCGGAATTGACGCGATCGGATTTTGTTGTCGGAAAATTTTATCTCCTGCTGTCCAACTTTGTGTGTCGGAAAATCCGATGGAAAATGTCCGATGGCGCCCACACACGGTCGGAATTTCCGACAACACGCTCCGATCGGACATTGTCCATCGGAAAATCCGACCGTGTGTACGGGGCATTAGGGGTGATCAATAGGTTAAATGTGTTCCCTAGGTGTGTTCTAACTGTAGGGGAGATGGGTTGCCAGGGACATGATAGAGCTCACTGTTCCCAATCACTGGGAACAGTAGATTGCTGTCACATCACCTGTCAGAATAGGGAATCGTCTTGTTTACAAAGGCAGTTCCCTGTTCTGCCACTGTATTATGGTGATTGCGGGTAGCCTGCAGCCTTCAAGTCTTCCCAACCCGCAGACATGCTCCTGCAGCGGGCACAAACATACGCTGCCGGGGGTGCGCACTCGCTATTGCGCCTGCACGAGCCGCCATAAAGCTATGGCAACATGTGCAGGAGAGCCAACCTGCCGCCGTATAATGATGGTGGCTGGTCAGCAAGCAGTTCAGGTTAAACTGCTTCTCCTCCAATCTCAATGTGTAGCCCCTTGTCCTCTTACGCTCCTTGAAACTGAATAGTTTTTTCCTATGCTGGGATCGCCATTGAGGTAATTGTAAATCACTATCATATTTCCTCTCAAGCGTCTTTTCTCCAGCGAGAATAAATTTAGTGCTTGCAGTCTTTCCTTGTAATTGAGGTCCTCCAGTCCCCTTATTAGTTTTGTTGCTCTTGTTTGGACTCTCTCCAGTTCCAGTACATCCCTTCTGAGGACTGGTGACCAGAACTGGACAGAATACACCAGATGTGGTCTAACCAATGGTTTATAAAGTGGTAGGATTATACAGTATCTCACAAAAGTAAGTACGCCCCCTCACATTTTTGTAAATATTTTATTATATCTTTTCATGTGACAACACTGAAGAAATTATACTTTGCCACAATGTAGAGTAGTGAATGTACAGCTTGTATAACAGTGTAAATTTGCTCTCCCCTCAAAATAACTCAACATACAGCCAATAATGTCTAAACCACTGGCAACAAAAGTGAGTACACCCCTAAGTGAAATTGTCCAAATTGGGCCCAATTAGCCATTTCCCTCCCCGCTGTCATGTGACTAGTGTTACAAGGTCTCAGGTGTGAATGGGGAGCAGGTGAGTTAAATTTGGTGTTATCTCTCTCACTTTCTCATACTGGTCACTAGAAGTTCAACATAACACCTCATGACAAAGAGCTTTTTGAGGATCTGAAAAAAAAGAATTATTGCTCTACATAAAGACAGCCTAAGAAAATTGCCAAGACCCTAACAGTTTTTACAGGACAGGTTCCACTCAGAACAGGCCTCTCCATGGTCGACCAAAGAAGTTGAGTGCATGTGCTCAGCATCATATCCAGAGGTTGTCTTTGTGAAATAGACTGTAGGTACTCTCAAAAAAAAAAAAAAAAAAATGTGCCAACGTCCCTAAAATTTGTATACAGGAAATGAAAACTAATGAAATGGGACTTTGGGGGCACACAGGTATTTAGACTATGAAAAAGTAAAAATAGTTTTTAAATTTTATTAGCTTGAAATTACAAAAATGGACATACTTGTGTTAAAAACAATACAATATACATATAACAACCGTATTGCATATATCAAGTGGATCCTCCCCTGCATATGTTGTCTAGAACCCTGCTAACAATACATAAAATCCAACATTCAGTTAGAAAAAGGAAAGAAACCTTCCCCGATAGGTTACAGTTATGAATGTGGAGACGAAGTTGGGTTGAATTGCAGGTATAGTGATCCACTTTAAATGCTCTCTATGTGCTCGACATGTTTCGCGTTGTGAAACGCTTCTTCGGGAGCTGAGGGTAGTTCTGCTAAATATATGTAGAAGAGAGTATAACAGTAAGAACATATACATTGTACATCGAAAATCAAAACAAGGTATACATTAATAAAATAAAAGATAAAATTTCCATCCTTTGTAATGATCCACGGAACATGGCCCCATGATGGAAAATGGTCTCCCGGGTGCCAACGGTACAACCCGGTGACTGGGGAGGCCATTTAAGTGACACATGTGATGCCTGTATAAGTAAGTAAAAATAATTTTTTGCAAGTAGTAAGATATGTATCAAAAAATATATGTAAATATCAGTGGAGGTCATCACCTATATATGGGGTATAGATATCTAGTATTGACCGGTCTCCTTACACTTGTTATAGTTATCAAGTCACTACAGGTAGAACATCTATGTGGAGGAAAGCAAGGAAAATGGAATGAATAAAAAATATATATGAAAAAATATGTAAATATCGAATAAGGAATGAACGCTTGTGCAGCTAGCACACGTTCCCAATACCTCACAATCTCCCTAGAGATGTCACTATTGCCCGATAGCTACAGAAAAGCATTTGGGTCATTATAAAGTATTAGGATAGGGGACAGGATCAGGAGGTGACTGATAGCAGTTTGGGGCTGAATAATCATGTAAAGTTAAATGAACAAATGTAAATAGATAGCATCAGTTTGAATTATAGCTTACCACCTATAGTTGATAATAAACAAATACAACTGTAGTGATGCTGGTAGTAGAGCAAGCAATCGATTGATTGCAGAAAGGAGCTGATTGTATATATGGGACGTATCAGAAGCACCAGGAAGGCCCCAGTCTCAGTAAATGCCCGTAGGAGGCCTTGCAGGTAAGTATTGGCTACAGCAAACCGTAGTTCTAGTATAGAAAAATGATAATATGAATTAAAAGGTAGCGCTATACATGTGTAACATGTCGGCGTTAATTTGAAAGTATTGCAGGCGATAGATTCAATACTGGGCTGTATGCGGGCTTACCTGTGGTTGGTTGGGAGACAGTGCGGGGTCTGGTGTTGCTTCCGAATGGGGTAGCATCCATTGACCAAAAAGGGGCAGTGGTGTGCCCTTAAATAGGGTCCCCGACCGGAAGATGCCAGCTTGTGAGAGCAACAGCCCGACTGCTGGCTACTGCGCATGTGCCAAACACCGCCGCAACCCCGCAGCGGTCATTCGACGCAAGAACGGCAGAAGAGGATAACCTTAGCCACCGTGCATGCATCGGGCTGCGCGCAGCGATACGGCGGCGACCGGCCAATGTCACAGTAGCAGAGGCGGGGACTGCACGGGGAACCTAAAAGGTCCCCGTGTCCCAGTCAATCACCGCACATCCGGTCAGAGGATGGAACCGGATGTGCGGCGCTGTGCAGTGGAGCTCACCCGGGCAAACCCATAGTGCCCCCCGGGAGACCACAACCAGGGGAATTGCCATGGAACCAAAACACAAGGGGGAAAAGTAACAGATATACATATACAGAAACAATATAGTATGTAAAAAATTGTTTACTAAGGTTATGAAGATTTTAAAAATACCTAGTAATTACATAAACAATCATGGTGTCAGAATAAATGACTAGGTTATGTTGATATTGGAGTTTAGTATTAATTGAAAATTGGGGAAGAATATTTATTAACTCTCTGATTGAAATATAGAGTTGTACCCTAAGTTGTTAATTGTGTGTATGTGTGCTGATGTATATGTTAGGGAGTTTGGGACTGTAATATTTAGAGGAATGGTCTGTATGACTGAGATTCGTTTAATCCTGGTGCTTTGGTAGCATTCAGGCGCTCAATCCACAGAGTCTCCTTCTGCAATATAAACTTGTCCCATTCGCCCCCTCTGGGGCTTTTAGGCATGACGTCCAGAACAGTGAAAAAGACGGAAGAGGTATCAAAACGGTGATATAGGTCAAGGTGTCTATTGATACGCGTAAGCATTTTGCTGTTTCCCGAGTAGTATATGTGATCATTAATTCTCTGTCTTAACTGTCTGGCTGTCTTCCCTACATAAAAAGCTCCACATACACAGCACATAGAGAGCATTTAAAGTGGATCACTATACCTGCAATTCAACCCAACTTCGTCTCCACATTCATAACTGTAACCTATCGGGGAAGGTTTCTTTCCTTTTTCTAATTGAATGTTGGATATTATGTATTTTTAGCATGGTTCTAGACAACATATGCAAGGGAGGATTCACTTGATATATGCAATACGGTTGTTATATGTATATTGTATTGTTTGTAAGTATGTCCATTTTTGTAATTTCAAGCTAATAAAATGTAAAAACTATTTTTGGTTTTTCATAGTCTAAATACCTGTGTGCCCCCAAAGTCCCATTTCACTAGTTTTCATTTCCTGTATATGAATTGCTGCAGAGGTTGAAGGGGTGGGGGGTCAGCCTGTCAGTGCTTAGACCATACACCGCACACTGCATCAAATTTGTCTACATGGCTGTCATCCCAAAAGGAAGCCTCTTCTAAAGATGATGCACAAGAAAGCCCGCAAACAGTTTTTCTGAAGACAAGCAGACTAAGGACATGGATTACTGGAACCATGTCCTGTGATCTGATGAGACCAAGATAAACTTATTTGGTTCAGATGGTGTCAAGTGTGTGTGGCAGCAACCAGGTGAGGTGTACAAAGACAAGTGTGTCTTGCCTACAGTCAAGCATGGTGGTAGGAGTGTCATGGTCTGGGGCTGCATGAGTGCTGCCATCACTGGGGAGCTACAGATCATTGAGGGAACCATGAATGCCAACATGTACTGTGATATACTGAAGCAGAGCATGATCCCCTCCCTTCAGAGACTGGGCCGCAGGGGAGTATTCCAACATGATAATGACCCCAAACACACCTCCAAGATGACCGCTGCCTTGCTAAAGAAGCTGAGGGTAAAGGTGATGGACTGGCTAAGCATGTCTCTAGACCTAAACCCTATTGAGCATCTGTGGGGCATCCTCAAACGGAAGGTGGAAGAGCGCAAGGTCTCTAACATTCAATAGCTCTGCGATGTCATCATGGAGGAGTGAAAGATGACTCCAGTGACTACCTGTGAAACTCTGGTGAACTCCATGTGAAAGAGGGTTAAGGCAGTGCTGGAAAATAATGGTGGTCACACAAAGTATCAACACTTTGGCCCTAATTTGGAATGTTAACAGATTGGTCTGGTAAGAATGACCTTTTGTAAACCCATGCTGATGACCACTTAAGATATTTCTTTTTTCCTCAGTAAATTCTTGGATATAGTCCCTTGTCATCCCCTCCAATAATTTACCAATGATTGATGTTAGGCTGACTGGCCTGTAGTTCCCAGGGATTTGTCTGTGTCCTTTTTTGAATATTGGTACCACATTGGCTTTTCTCCAATCATCTGGTATAAATCCTGTCAGTATGCTGTCCACAAAGATTAGGAACAATGGTCTGGCTATAACCTGAGTTCTCTGGGGACTCTCAGGGGTAAGCCATCTGGTCCTCATGATTTATATGTATTAAGTTTATCTAGTCTTTCCTTCACTCCAGCTTCTGTTAGCCACAAGTGCATGCCCTGTGATGTGTCACCAACAGTACTTCCGCGGTCGATATACTCCTCCCTTTCCTGCATAAACACAGAGGAGAAGGCATTTAGTACAGTTGCCATCTCTGTGTCGTCCATAACCATCATCCCTTCCTTGTCTTTTATGTGGGCAATATGCTCTGATTTTGCCTTTTTACTGTTAATGTATCTAAAAATTTTCCAGTCAATATTGGGATGATTGAAGTCCCTCAATATGATGACATTTGCCTGCCTCGCTGGCATTTCCAACTGTGATAGTAGGCCCAGCTCTTCCTCCTCCTTTAGGTTGGGGGGCCTATAACATACCCCCACTATTAATTTCCCACTTACTTATTCTCTGTGAAGTTCTACCCATGCCGATTCCACCTCCCCCTCATCCCATTCACAAAGTAACTCCTCTCTGCCACCCTTACATCATTTTTTATAGACACAACCCTCTCCCTCTTCTACCTTCCCTGTCTTTCCGATAGAAGGAATACCCCTGGATATTTTCCAGCCAATCTTGTGAGCTGTCAAACCAAGTTATGCCCACAAAGTCTAAGTCCTCCTCATGTAATAGCAGCTCTAGTTCCTCCATTTTGCTAGCCAGGCTCCTAGCATTTGTGTATACTCCTCTCAATGTTGTATGGGTGCATATTAACTTCCCCTTAGTTTTCCTATGGTTTTGTGTTCAAATTGTCCTTGCATTCAACCCTGGATAAGAAGTTAGAGCTGGATTATCCCTGCTAACTCCACTATTACCCTCAGTCTTATGCTCACTGCTGGCTGTTGCTTCCGCTGCCCCCCTCCCCCCAATACCTAGTTTAAAAGCCCCTCCAATTTTGTGGCCATCTTTCTCCCAATAGGGCTGTACTATCCCCATTAAGGTGCAGCCCATCCTTACTAGAGAGCTGGTAGCCCAATAAGAAGTCTGCCCAGTTCTCCAGGAACCCAAACCCCTCTTTCCTACACCAATCCCTCAGCCAATTGTTAATTTCCCTAAGCTCCTGCTGCATCTCTGGTGTGGCTCGAGGCACAGGTAGTATTTCATTGAAAACTACCTTGGAGGTCCTTTTCCTCAATCTATTCCCTAAGTCCCTAGTAGTGTTAGCAAAACTAAAGTTTATAGTTTTTACAGAGAGGATATTATACTTGAATACACATATAGTAGTACAGTATGTGATTGATATATTGATCTTCTGGATCAAGTGGGGAAAGATTTTAAGTTTTCTGCCTCATAGAGGTCACAGTAACATTATGTATCCCCTTCCTATGGATTCATATTAAGTTTTCATTCTTTTTCTGAAAATGCTTTATTGGGTTTTCCAATATAAAATGGACAACATTCCAATGCAGGATGAACTTGTTGGACAATAAGTAACCAGCTACCAAATTACCTTCTTGTTCCACACACAGGCGAAATACTGGTCAGGTTCAGACGTCTTAACACAGGAAACATACATATTGTACATGTGAGGAGAAATAACAAACAAAATAAAAACTTACTGATGCAGATGTGGGGGGTGGTGGATAAAGCTCTATTCCCTTAAGCATCTCCCCTCCTTGGCTCCACACAGGGGAGAAAGATGGGGGAGGCAGTTGTAGTAGGAGCATTGGTGTCTTACCATCTGGGGAGGAAGCAGTGGCACTGAGCCTGAGACCCAGAGGGGGCTTGTAGTGACACAATGAAGTTCAAAGTGTACATGACTGCAATTTTGTATGGGGTATCTAACCTAGATCTGAGACTATGGATGGATCAAGAGGCTAAACAGCAGCACATAAGCAGTTTAACAAGATAGTTCCATAGCTCTACAGATTAAGTATCATGTACTAGGTGGTGGTTGACTCCTGTTGTCATTGGTTACCGATGGAGATGAAGTGGGGGGGAAAGTGGGGGTGATGAGGGGTAGTCCAAGTTGGCTGTCTTGAAAGTAGGATAAAGGCACCCCTTTGGGTTAGATGCTAGCAGGTAGTAGAAGAGTAGGGGTGTGGGTGCTGCTGAGCTCAGACGTAGGTTGATGTGTTGTAGAGCTTAACCTTAAGGGGAGAGATCTGCAGGAAGAGGGGGGCTCCAATGGATACAGGAGATAAAGATCGGGTACCAGAATGAGCGGTAGTTGGTAATGGTATACTGATGAAAGATGACCATTTGCACTGGAAGTGGGGTGTTGGTCCACATTTAGATGAGCATACATCAAGTTTTTTCTTTGTCCAGCAGGGATGTGAGGTCATTTTTGATATTCTGAATTGTAGGAGGATAGTGGGAAGACCAGTTTTTGAGTATCGCTCATCTAGCTGACATGAAGCAGGGTGACAGCCAGGCCTTGTTATGCTGACCAGTTGCTTGTTGAATCTTATAGCATGTTTTCCCCCCTACATAATCATCCACCATGTCATGCAGACGCTGCCCATGGGATGTGGAAGCTGACAGCCCTGGGCAGTGAGGACTAAAAAAATTCAGAAATGCATCACTTAGGCGGCCGCACCTCTTTAAGGTGTCCTCAAGAGATTTCATCTTCTGCACTCTCTGTGGGGACGGGATGAGTTTTTTTCACACAAATAGAGCTTTCTTTTGGTGGTATTTTATTACCATTGTTTTATTTTATTTTTTGCTAAATAAATGAATAAAAGACTGAAAATTGAAAAAAAAGACAAAAGTGTTTTTCTTCGTTTCTGTTATACAATTTCGCCCAAAAAATATCTCTCTTCGTACATTTAGGCCAAAAATTTATTCTGCTCCATTTCTTTGGGGAAAATAATAGAAAGTTATAGAGTCCATAAACTATGGTATATACTGTATACTGTATCTGAAAACTGATCAATTCTGATATATTGATGGCATTTCTTGACATCCGAAAAAGCAGAGACAGTACAAATACCCCCAAATGATCCCTTTTTGTCATTAGACAGTCGAAAGTATTTAGTTAGAGGCATGGCGAGTTTTTTGAATTTTTTGTCAAAGTTTTTTGGAAAATGAAGACATTTTGAAAAAATTGTTTTTTTCACAATATTTTTTTTACATACTATCACCAGTTCTGTACAGCATCATCATATAACTGGTGTGGTGGTGATCAAGGACACTGACTTGTAACAGTATGGTAAAAAAAAATCATAATTAAAAAATATATATATATATATTAATTTTTTTAACACACTGTGACCAGAGCAATACAGTATTGTATTGCCATAGTGACACTGTACTACTCTGGGGAAGTGCTAACTTTTTTTTTTACACATTATGATTGCTTATACTGTACCAATGAATTTCATTGTTATAAGCAAGCATTTTTACTGAATTAAACGTATCAATTCTGTGTGTATTGTTGTGATTAGCTGTGATTGGCCACAGCTAATCATGTGGTACAGATGGGCTGTAAATGGCCCTATCTGTACCATGTGATCATTTTTACCAACCACAGCTGGCAACACAATTGTACACAATCGATGGCATGAAAGGAAGCCATCCATTGTTTACAATTGTCACGTGATCTGCTGTGATGAATCACCCAGCCGTCATTTTGCAATTGGCCAGACGGGAAGTGGTTAATTGTGGTAAACGCAGCTTCACGGACCCCCTCATAACAAAGAGAACTAAGTAGATTGTTTCTTAGCTGGAAGTTCCAGAAAAGAGCAGCTAAAAAGGTAAGCTGCAATTTATATGTTTTTTTTTTTCCTGCAAACAAATATAAATCCAGTTTTGCCCCAATCTGGTTGCAATAGTGGAAATACCATTTAAAATTCAAATCATTATTACCATGGACGTTCAAGACTTGTTTTAGCATGCATTATATTCCCTATCGCTTTTTTTATGTCTTTATTCCTTAAACTGTATATAAAGGGGTTTAGAAAAGGAGTAAACACCGTATACAACAAAGCCAGTATCTTACTGATAATCTGTGACTGCCCTTCATTTGGAAGAACATACATGGAGATTAGCGTCCCATAAAATATAGACACAACTGTCAAATGGGAGCTGCAAGTAGAAAAGGATTTCAGTCTCCCTGAAGTGGACGATATCTTCAGTATGGTTAAAGCAATGTATATATATGAAAGGACTATCAAAAGGAATGGCAAGACTATGACAGCAGTACAAAGCAATGTGGATTCCATCTTAACAATGGATGTGTCCGAACAAGAAAGTTCCACCACAGGATAAAAATCACAGAAGAATTGGTCAATAGTATTTGGCCCACAGAATTCTAATGAACACACACCATGTATTATAAAGGATGTTACAGAACCACTTAACAGCCAGACTATGAAAACAAATGTAATGCAAAGAACTTGGTTCATAATAAAGACATAATGCAGAGGATAGCAGATAGCTAGATAGCGGTCGTAGGACATCACTGTCAGTAGAAAACATTCAGATGTTTCTGATAAAGCAAAAAAATAAAGCTGTGTGATGCATCCAGGGAAAGATATGGATGTCTGCCCATGTAGAACAATATTAAGCATGTTAGGAGCAATATCAGTAATCAATAGGATATCAGATACAGACAGCTGGGTGAGGAAGAAGTACATGGGAAAATGGAGGGTTTTGCTGTAGGACACCAGTGTGATGATCAGGAGGTTTCCACATATTGTCACACAATATATTATAAGGATTAGGGAGAAGACCAAAAGATTAAATTTGCCAATATTGTTGAATCCCAACAAGAATATTGTTGTAATATTATTCTTAGGTATGATCTGTGTAATAATATTAAACGATTATGTAAATGTACATGTAAGTGTATATTAACACATGAAAATAACTGGCTAAATAGAAACTACATTTTACAGTTTAAATGTTAGTCCATTTTTAACCCTTTCATGACTAAGCCTATTTTTGAAAATTGGTGTTTACAAGTTAAAATCCGTATTTTTTGCTAGAAAATTACTTAGAGCCCCCAAACATTATATATATATATATATATATATATATATTTTTAGCAGAGAATCTAGAGAATAAAATGGCAATATTTTATATCACATGGTATTTGTGCAGCAGTGTTTTAAACGCAAATTTTTGGGAAAAGGGACAGTTTCATGAATTAAAAAAAAACAAACAGTAAAGTTACCCCAATTTTTTTGTATAATGTGAAAGATGATGTTACGCCGAGAAATAGATACCAAACATGTCATGCTTTATAATTGCACGCACTTGTGGAATGGCGACAAACTACGGTACCTAAAAATCTCCATAGGCGACGCTTGAAATTTTTTTTAACGGTTACCAGGTTAGAGTTACAGAGGAGGTCTAGTGCTAGAATTATTGCTCTCACTCTGACGATCGCGGCGATACCTCACATGTGTGATTTAAACACCGTTTACATATGCGGGCGCCACTTCCATATGCGTTTTCTTTGCTGCGCGAGCTCACGGGGATGGAGGCGCTTTAAAATTATTTTTTTTCTTATTTATTTTATTTATTTTTATATTTATAAATTGTGTTAAAAAAAAAAATTGATGACTTCTATTGCTGTCACAAGGAATGCAAACATCCCTTGTGACAGTAATAGGTGGTGACAGGTACTCTTTATGGAGGGATCAGCAATCCCTCCTTTGCACTTCAAAGTATTCAGATCACCATTTTCGTCGATTCTGAATACTGTGTGTTTTTTTAAAGCCGGCGCCATTGGCAGCCGAGTAAACGGGAAGTGACGTTGTGATGTTGCTTCCGTGTTTACGATTAGGAGGCTGGAACCAAGCCGCTCACGGCTTGGTTCCAGCCCACCCCCAGCTTCCGGAGGCAGGCGATTGGTCATCGGGTCTCCTGATGGAATGGGAGGCCCGGTAAGAGCGGCGGGAGGCGGCAGGAGGGGGGGACGCCCCCTCCCACTGCTCCGGTATAACAGCTGAGCCGCTTTTAGCCGCATCGGTTGTTATACCCGGAAAGCCAATCGCCCGCTGTACAAAACAGTAACGGGGTGATGCCTGCAGCTGCGGGCATCATCCCGGTATAACCCTGGAAAGCCGAGTACGCGGGAAGGGTAAAGTTTCAAATAAAGTGGTGAGAGGTTAAAAAAAAGAGAGAGGAAATCTTCCAATAGGGACCCATTTGTGTTTATAACTGTCTAAGAGAGAATTCCTCTAATTTGGATAGAATTAATTTCACATCACATTGTGTCTACAGGACCAGAAGTAAAGAGAAATCTAACCCATTAGACCCAACTGACGAAAAAAAAAGGGACTGGGGGTTTTACCTACTGCAAATAACATACAGAAGGGTGCAACCACCTTGACAAGTTTTATGAAATCCACATAGACAAATGGATACTCACATGCCAAGAAAAAACATCAAGCAAAACGTATCTGCTCCAGCTTGAATGCAACGTGACTTGTCCTAGGAACAGATGGTTGGCCGGCTGATGCGTTTCCTTTCCTTGTTTCTGAGTCACATTGCGTTCAAGCTGGAGAAGATCAGTTTTGCTTGATGTTTTTATTGGCATGTGAGTATCCATTTGTCTATGCGGATTTAATAAAACATATAAATGGTAATGCACACAATGGTTACGTCCTCCTGAATGTTTTTTGAAGTTAGTTTGGAGGACTTTCCGGTTGGTGGAGGGCTGCACCCTTGACGGGCATTGTGGAAAGAAGCGGAATTAAAGATTCTCCTTGGGTTTAGTTTTTTTTTGGACTACAGGGTTTTACCTACTCCCTACTCTATCCAAAATTGAAAAAGAAAATCTAGATTCAAATATACTTATATAAGATTTGTGAATACCTCTAAAAACATGCATAAACATGATGTCCAGTTTCTTTGAACCGTTTAACAATAATATTTTCACTTGTTATTAGGAATGAGGAGTAGGTGTATAAGTAGTTTTGGTGCATAACAATAACATATTAAAATTTTAAAGGAAGATGTTTAAAAATATTAGTAATAAAATAAATAAATACAGAAAAAAAATAGTGCACTTCCAAATTTTTCTGTTGGTGCTTGATGACAATCCATATGTGGTTATTTGCTAGCATAAAAGTAAATCAAAACATCCCTTTGTCAAAAATCTTATAAACATAAGAAAATTATAAACAGCCTGTATCTTAAATTTACACTTGTCAGCAGTTTATATATAAAAATATAAAATCAAATCTACAATAAAAACTAATGGATTATAGTTATATTGTCAGTATAGCTAAAACTTTTTTTTTTTTCAGTTTTGTGTAGAGTAGAAAATGGTTAAAATCCCAGTCTTTTTTTTTTTGTATGTGCCCTGCTTTATCTTCCCATCTTTGACTGTTGTCACAGAAACAGGTATCCCAATTGAAAAGGTGTCTCCTCACCTTATCTTTACCTCAATTTTAAAATTTGGGATTTCCATAATTTTCAGTCTCAGGGACAATCAAGTGAGTGAACCTCTCCAGACAGCAGTAAAAAACAGACAGTGGTTCTAGCACTTCTTTGATTTATTCAAATCCGAAAGAAAAATGTTTTGGTTATACATATACTGAATGAATAAATGAGAGGCAGATGAAAAATATAAAATGACAGTGTATTAAAATAAATGTATTGCACTTTAGAAATAAGAAGTCATTTTAAAAATGTCTACATTAGTTAAATGTGATCAGTGTACAACCCCTGGTTAATGAATCAAAAATCCTTCTTTATAGAGTCTCAATGATCCCGCAGGGAGCAAATTAAATCTCTGCTGATTTTTGCATTTGAGTAATAAAATTAGAATTTGTTTCTATACAGTAAGTAGATTATTTTTATTAAATGTCTCAAATGATAATATAGAATGCAATAAATTAATGAAAAATGTAAGATAACCTAAACTTATTTGAGAATACATTCCCAGTTCGGTAAAACCCTCAGTATTGCTACTAAGGGGAAAAGTTGTAAGGGCTATTTTTTAAAATTTAAATTAAAAGGTTATATTTAGGGTTAGGGTTGCATTAGGGCAGTGGTCTCAAACTGGTGGCTCTCCAGCTGTTGCGAAACTACAAGTCACAGCATGCCTCTACCCGTGGGAGTCATGCTTGTAACTGTCAGCCTTGCAATGACTCATGAGACCTGTAGTTTTGCAACAGCTGGAGGGCCGCCAGTTTGAGACCCCTGCATTAGGGCAAAAAAATCTTTTGAATTTATAACCACTTTAACCCCCTCAATACCGGACACTTTCACCCTCTTCCTGCCCAGGCAATTTTTAAGTTTTCAGTGTTGTCACACTTTGATTTTATCATTTTTGAGACAGATAGAGCTTTCACTTGATGGTATTTAATCACCACTGGGGTCTCTGTTTGTTGCTACATAAATGGAAAAAAATACAGAAAATTTTGAAAGTAACACTTTTTTCTTAGTTTCTATTACAAAATTTAGCAAATAAATAATCTTTGTTTATGCCTTTGGGAAAAACTGTATTCTGCTACTTTTTTGGTAAAAATAACCCAAAATAACCCAAATCAGTGTATATTATCTTTGTGAAAGTTATAGAGTCTACAATCTATGATATATTTTTGAAAATGAATCAATCCTGATATGCTGACTGTCTATCTCAATTCTTGAGGCCCTAAAATATCAGGACAGTACAAATAATCCCCAAATGTCACCTTTTTGGAAAGTAGACAGTCCAGGGTGTTGTGTAAAAGGCATGGTGAGTTTTTGAAAATTTGGTAAATGAAGTAATTACCCACTTCAGCCCCGGAAGATTTGGCTGCTCAATGACCAGGCCATTATTGCGATACGGCACTGCGTCAATTTAACTGACAATTGCGCGGTCGTGTGACACTGTACCCAAACAAAATTAATGTCCTTTTTTTCCCACAAATAGAGCTTTCTTTTGGTGGTATTTGATCATCTCTGCGGTTTTTATTTTTTGCGCTGTAAACAAAAAAAGAGCGACAGTTTTGAAAAAAACACAACATTTTGTACTTTTTGCTATCATAAATATCCCTAATTTTTTTTAAAAATGCAAATTATTTCCTCAGTTTAGGCTGATATGTATTCTTCTACATATTTTTGGTAATAAAAATTGAAATAAGCGTATATTAATTGGTTTGCACAAAAGTTATAGCATCTACAAAATAGGGAAAGATTTATGGCATTTTTATAATTATTATTTTTTTTACTAGTAATGACTGTGACATTATGGCGGACAGATCACTTTTGAAACATTTTTGAGACCATTGACATATATACAGCAATCAGTGCTATAAAAATGCACTGATTACTGTGCAAATGTCACTGGCAGGGAAGTGGTTAACTCTAGGGGGCTATCAAGGGGTTAACTGTGTTCTCTAGTGTGTGTTCTAACTGTAGAGAATGGGACTGACTAGAGGAGATGACAGATCATTGTTCCTAGCTAGTAGGTACACACGATCTGTTTCTCCTCTCCTCACAGAACAGGGATTTGTGTGTTTACACACACATGTCCCTGTTCTGGCTCTCATGCCCGCGATTGTGTGTGGCCGGCAGTAATCGCGACTACCAGCCATGCGCAACGGCACCCCCGCAGTGCAGCTATCCTCGCTTAAACGTACAGCTACCACAGTTCGCGGGAAAGTGCCGATCAGCCACTATATAATGATGGCGGCTGGTTGGCAAGCGGTTAAATAAAATTAGGTTTTTTTTTTTCACAAAATTTTAATTTTAATAAGTTATGTCTCAGACAGCATATGCATATTTAGAATTACAATACAAAACACATTCTGCTATGCCTTCTGAGTATGAGAATATCACATGTGTGGGGCTTTTTCACAGCCTAGATACATAGCAGGACCCAATCATGAATTACACATGAATTATGCATCTAATTTTCTGACTACCAATTACATTTTTGGATGCCCTGGAGCACCAGGACAGTGAAACCACCCATAAATTACCCTATTTTGAAAGCAAACACTCCAAGGTATTTTCTAAGTGGCATAATGAGTATTTTGAATATGTCATTGCCACAAGTTTTTGGAAAATGCGGGAAAGAAAATGAAAATTATTTTACAAAAAGCTGTAAATTAATAAGATATTTCCAACACGCATCATAGGCATACTTAATGATAATTACACCACAAAACACATTCCGATTATGGGGAGTACAGGGGAAGTAGCCACTTGATACGGGATACCTGACATCAGGTCAGGTATAAACAGGAAGTTCCATGTGGTACGAAAGAGAGGAAACTGCTGGAAGTGGTAGCAGAGGAGAGAAGGATAAAATACCCCCGGACGGAGGATCGCTTCCTGGATTCGCCATCGCAGGATTTTCTACAGATGCCTTTTACCCCTGCAGGGGTTAGGCAGTCCGGTGAGCGTAAGCACGAGTGGGGGTGCAGTGAAGGACGGGGACAACATCAGTTAATGCTGAGACCACGTTTTCTTCACCAGAAGGACACACTTTAGGACTTTGATTTTGGACACTTACTTTTCATAGGTTTTTTGTTCTCTTTATACACATTTTTTTCACTTTTCAAAAAAATTTGAACTTTTTATGCACATATGCTAGGGATTTTTTATTTTTATTTTTTATTTTTTATTGCTAAAACTGTTTGTTTGTATTGCTAAAACTGTTTTGATTGCCATAATTGTTTGTATATTGGATTACCTGTTTTTTTGCCCTTTCTCAACCTGTGGGCACATTCCCCTATACACATATAGATATTTGGTATATATTGAGATATCGGCACATATGCATATATTTTAGGAGCATGTTGCACCTTATTACATTACATCTGCCAGGTGTATTGTTTGCACTTTGATATACCTCAGCCCTCGCAACACATTGGTTACACGCACAATATTAATAATAGCTTTATTATATAATTTTTTTACACGTATGTTCGTTTTTTTGCACTTGTACGAATCACCATTTATGCACATATAGCCGGACATTCCCCTGTTCAAAGTATTTTATAATTCAAGATGCTAATTTATTCTCCCAGGAACTCTTTATGCTTAGCCTAGATATACAAAAGGCATTTAACAGTGTTTCTTGGGGTTATGTTTCCACCCTCCTACAATGCATGGGCTTTCATGGTGAATTTCTACGAGCCTTCCAGGCCTTTTTTCAGAAGTTCAGAACCCTAAAACATGAATCAAGATCCCAGGGTGTAGTTTGGAATTTTTCAGCCTGGGCAGGGGTACCAGACAAGGGTGCCCACTTTCCCCTCTAATTTTTGCTCTAGCACTCGAGCCCTTGGCCATTGCAATACTGAATAATCCAGACATCTATGGGTATTCTAAAGGTCCCTCAACCTACAAATTTTGCATGTACGCCGATGACGTACTGATGTTCCTCACCAACTCCTAATCACTTTGCCGAATCTGCTACAGACCCTATCGAATTTTGCAAAGGTCTCCGGACTTTCGATAAATGTCTCAAAATCAGTGGCCCTTCCAGTGGGTTTTTCGCTTGTGGAACTAAACCACCTTAGACAATCTTATTCTTTCATGTGGGCTGAATCTTACCTCCCATATTTGGGTATTAACCTAACCAGAGATTTTTGCAAACTCTTCTATGCCAACTATCCCTCGATGATATCTAAACTGAAAAGAATCCCCAAACTCTGGTCCCCTCTCCATATTTCATTTCTAGGTAGGGTTACCGCCCTTAAAATGACAATTCTCCCCAAGTTACTTTACCTATTCCAATCCCTTCCAATTAGACTCTCTAAAATGTATTTGCTTAACATCCAGCCCCATTTTAATAGATTTATTTGGCAGGACAGACCCCTGGGATTTGCAATAAGAGGGGGCCTGGGAGTTCCTCAGATATGGCTTTACTATTTAACCAGTAGATATACGCAACAGGCCCAATGGAACATTAAAAACTCCAAGGTCCCCTGGGTCAGGTTTGAACAAGACTCTATCACACCCCTATATCTCCCTGGACTTTTGTGGTCCTCTAACCCTTCTAAACCAGTTTTGGGTTCCAAGAACTTAATAGTCACAGTAGAACTGAAGATGTGGGATCATTATAAGAGAAAATATAATCTTATATCGCAAACACTCCTAGGAGCCTCATTTCTCTGAGATTCCAGATTCCCCGCCAGCATATGATCACCCGGAATCCTTTCAAGTCTGGGTGGAACAAAATTTGACCACGCTGGATGACTTTTTATTAGACTCGAAATTGCCACATTTTCATATTTACAAGCTTGTTATCATATCCTGGAGGGGGAATATTACCACTTCCTACAAATCCATCATTTTTATTTAACAGCACTATGCTGGACCCACATCTGATTCTATTACATTCTTTGAGGGCTTATGCCACACATCCTCTCGTCAAAAAGGCCTCATTTAGGGAGTTTATAAAATGTTAGAATCAGCCCACATTGAAATATAGATCCCAGTGGGAGCAGGATCGTCACCTGGACTGGGTGAAAGGCTGGCAAAACATGCGTAAATGTACCAAATCATTGGCGGTTTAGGGAGACTGCTATAAAATTAGTGACGCGTTGATATTACACTCCCCTGCGCCTGAGTAAAATTTATCCGCAGGCCTCCCCCTCTTGCTTTAGGGGCTATGCTCACCAGGGCACCTTTCTGCACCTATTCTGGGACTGTGAAAAATTACAACCTACCTGGAAAGAGGTCCTGGAATTAATAGACAAATTAGCGGGTAGATCCATAACTCTGACTTACCAGCACTGTCTCTTATTTCAAAGTCTGTCTGATACCTCCAAATCCTTTATGAAATTGATCCATTCAATTTGTATTGCCCTGCAATGGGCCATTGCATTACATTGGAAGACAAACTCAGTTCCATTCACTCAAGTTATTGCACGTATAGATCACATGATGTTAGGCGAAAAAAATTTTCATACCCTACATACTCTACCCCCTAATTTGATGCTAAGTGGAACCCTTGGTTCTTGTTTAGACTTCAAGACTGACCGGAATTATTTTTGTTGTCTTATTTTATTTTCACTGTTTTGTTTTGTTAAATGGATTACCTTTTATGATTATCTTATACCGTCATCATAAGGTTTTTATTTGACGATCTCTATGGTATTCCTGCCTGTTATGATCTAGTCGTCTGATGCAATTAATTACCATTTATCATTAGCTTGATAATATACCTGTTGAATTACCTGATGTCATCTACCCATGTTTATGGTAATTTCTTTATTCTTAATAAAAAACTTTTTTGAAAACAAAAAAAAACATAAAAAGTCGCTCTTCCCCGGGCCTGGATGGCTTCTCTGTCCCGTACCACAAGACTTTCTCTACAACTCTGTCACCCTATTTGGCCCGCTTCTTTAATGCACTACAACGGGGTGCCCCCTTAGACCAGTCTCTTAACTCAGACTATATTTCGGTCATACCTAAACCAGGAAAAGATACAAGTTCAGTTAGCAATTATTGTCCGATACCTCTTAAAAATAATGATCTCAAGATCCTGACTAAGATCCTTACAGACCGTATCTCTTCCTTCATAGGTCTTTATATCCATAAAGACCAGGTGGCTTTATCCCAGGAAGATAGGGGCCGGATCAGATCTGCAGGGTAATTGACATAATCCCTCTCTTGAAGTGTTGGAATGGTGGTAGAGCTCAGGAGGGGTTTCTGCTTTCCTTAGACCTCCAGAAAGCTCTTGACTCCGTCTCCTGGCCCTACTTGTTCACCATCCTGAATCGCTGGGGTTTTGGCAAGTCATTTATGAACATCATTGGTTCTTTGTATTCTACCCCAGTAACTCAGATACGGCTGCAGGGATATTGCACGTGGAACCCTCAGTGCTGGACACTTGGTTCCGGCCAAATCATTAGCTTATCCCTTCTTGCAGATCCCTGTCTCTGCTTGGCCAAGGAAGATGCACCGACTCGGCAACACCTGAAAGAGAGAAATCAAAACAATGCAAAAGCATCCTATCCTATAAGAACATGATGCAATATGTATACAATGATTTGAACTGGTTTTCAGCCGAGGGCAGCAAAAAACGAACGGACCGTATTGAAGTGTCCAGCACTGATGGTTCCATGTGCAGTGTGCTGATTTGAGAGAACCTGGACTGGACCAGCCTAGGGACGTTGAGGTGGATCCTGTAGGAGGGAAGTGCCCCTGGGACTACACCCTTCGAATTGGCTCCCTGTTTGTTGCTGATTAGCCATCCAGGAAGGAGGTTGGTAGGACATCAAACAGAGCTCCCTGCGGAACATTCCCTGAGGTCCATATATCACTACTAAGCCTGTTTTGACCCCCCTGAATAAGGGTGGTCGCAGGCTTTCCGGTAAGCCTCCATTACTTTATCACCAGGTGGTGGGCAGCACTAGTGGTGGAATATTGATCCAGGATTCCGCATTGAACATCATAATTTTTCGGATTTTACTCTCACCTTCACTTTATTGTATGAACTGTTTCTCACTATATTTATCTTTTACCGTGCCTTTTGTAATTATTTATGAGTACTTAATTGATTGATTTATATATCAGCCGGTTTTATTGGCTGTCATTCACTGTTGTTGAATTTGATTTAATTTTTTGACATAACACATTTCACACTTGTGATATTTGTCCAGCGCTGCACTGCTCTTTTTACATCTAATTATGCCCCCTTGATAAAAAAATATGAATCCGAACTTGCCCAGTGGGCCCTCTGGACCTGTCTTGACTAGGACGGATACATTTGGTTAAAATGACCTTGCTCCCTCACATTCTATATTATTTTAGATCTCTTCCTATCCCAATTAACAAAGATCACCTAAGACGCCTACAATCTAGAATTATTAGATTCAACTTGGGATCAAAGGGGCATCACTTGTCCAAAGCGGTACTCTTCTGCTCCAGCAAACAGGGCGGCTTAGGCCTTCCCAACCTTTTTTGGTACCTTTAAGCAGCCCAGCTAGCTTAAATCTCTAGGGTCTACTCAAGGTCGAGAATCCCTGATTGGGTATACATGGAAAGGCAGGTAGTCCCGCGTTATACCTTAGACTATATACTTTGGTGTCCTCTTAAATGGAGACCCTCAATCCTCGCTCCAACTCTCTCCCACTCTTTCGCACTATGAGATACTCTTAGAACCAATCCACAACTAGTCTCATCTCTTAGACCGTTGACCCATATCTTTAGAAACCCGCAATTCCCTCCTGGCCTAGAAATTCAAGCCTTTAAATGGTGGCTGGACAAAGGGCTATATAGAATTGGTCACTTTTTCCCTTCCTTCTGGCCCAATATAATATAAAGAGTATTGCGCTAGTAAACTTGACATGTCAGCTTCCGAGAAATTTAGGTTTTCCCAAATTTCACATTTCCTCTATAAATTCTGGGAGACAAAACATAATCCTCCCACTATCACACCCTATGAACAGTGGTTTGAACAAGCCATGGAGCAGGGTTGGGGTTTCAGTGATATACAGCTCACTTTCATCAGTCCGAACTAGAACTTCCTATATGTTAGCTTAGCAAAGAGACCTGGTGCAAGAATGGGACCTCGAGGAATGGTATGGGAATTCTCTTGGACCACAAAAGGCATCATGAATATAGGTACCTGGTTCCCACAAGATTAGCTAGACTTTACCCTTCTACCTTCCCCATTTGCTTCCGAGGCTGTGATCATATAGGAGACATATTGCATGTCTGGTGGTATTGCCCCAAATTTAGAAGCTTCTGGAACAAAAGTTTTTAATCTGCTCCAAAAGATCTCGGGCCTATCATTTCCAAAATCCTCACATATTGTGCTTCTCAATTTTCCGGCAGCCACAGCCACGAAAAGCTTACAACGACTTATCCTATGCATACTAACGGGAGATAAACTAACCATCGCCAGTGCTTGGAAGCAACCATTTATTTCCTTCACTAGAGCCAAGAGGAAAATCCCCTGGATTATGGCCCAGGAGAAGATGGTTAGCAAGCTCTTAGACTCCTCAGAAAAATTTGAGTCGACTTGGGAACCATGGGCAAAATATATGGAGCTTCCGTCCATTGAATAGAACCTCCGGCGTATCTTCTCTTAAGATAGGATCGTTCCACGCTGGTCTTTAGTCTACAATCTCTGGACTCATTCCTCTTTCTCTTCTTCATGCCTGCTCTTCTTGCTCTATTTGACCCAGTGGCTCTTTCCGCTTTGAAAAACTCCGGAGGATTTAGGATTTATACATTAAGAGCAGTTTCAGGCCCTTAGGGCTCTGACTGTTTTTTTTTTTGTTTGTTTTGTTTTGTTTTAGTTGCTCCAGGGATTTTTTCTCAGAGAAAATGTGCTGGAACTCACCCCCCTCCCCTGGTCATGCCCCTACCCACCCCCTAGGACCGCCCCTTTAGAGAATAAGGATCCAAGTATAATTTGGGGGCTATACAAGTAATTTGTATGGAATTAAATAAAAAGCAATGCAGTAAAATGTGCAAAGCAAATGAAATACTTACCAAAGTAAGCTCAGAAACACTTCCAGATGATTTTAGCATTCTTGTCATATACATCTTCTCTGCTTCTCTCTCTGCTTCTCACATCAGTAGCAGTGTGACGACCATAAAGTAGCCATGAACCAACATATTTGGAGGGCTCAAAACAACGTAGAGGAGGACCATTAACTCTGATAAACAGTAGCCCTGAAATGTTTTTTGTCAGAAGGGAAGCTCTGTTGGGAGTAACTATTAAATTAATTTGTGAGAATCCTCTTTCACACTCACTGGGTAAAATTGGGACACTTTCAATGGCATTTATAAGAGGGCACAAGTCATTAGGCAAAGTTTTCTCAATCAAAAGCAAATATCATTTTCCTTTCATTCAACTGGAATCTAATGGACAAATTTCTCATTTCCTCCTCTACAAAAGTAAGCTTTTGCTCAACATTGTCAGGCCAATGTTTGGAGTCAAGCACCCTGGTGCAGTTGTCAACAGCAGAATCATTTTCAGTGAGTAGTCTACTATCTATTGAAGGTTTCAATTTTTCATAAAAAGCATCAGGACCTATAGGAGGGTCATTCTTAGCTGCTTTTCTGTAAAAGGAGATTCCATGGAAACAGAGCTTTTCAGAGGCAACAGCTGCTTCTTTATAATAAGAACCTGGCTCTGTTCTTCTGCTTTCAAAGAGTTGTACAACAGTTTGTATTTTTTTATTTGCCCTGTAGAGATTTATTCTTCGCTCTTGCAACACCAAGCTTAATTCACGCAACTCTTGAAGAGCATCACACATGAATCCCAAATCCAAAAAGAAGTTTGTGCTGGTAATTTTTCTCAATAGGCCTTCATACATACACTGTTCAGTCTTGTCCCGGGCGGTATCTTGCTTTGCTTGTTTTAAATGATGAACCAACACTCTGTAGCTTTCCCACACTGCTGACACAGATTGAAAAGTAGATGCCACCCATCTTGTACTAAGAACTCGTACTATTTTCAAAAGCTGCGCCTCTAGGAAGCTAGCACAGGCTTGCAGTTCTCTGCAGTTTTTGGGAGATGCATGATTTAGTACATACAACTTATCCATAAAGGCCTTAAATCTATTAATTCCTGATGTTTGTTTGACCGTATCTCCAACTGACAATTTTAATCTGTGATTAGCACAGTGCCACGGAATAATTTAAGGAAATTTCTCCTTCAACAATTTCCCAACACCGCTCTTATTGCCTAACATCCCAGCTGCACCATCACATGTAACACTGATCAAATGTTTTCTTAAGTAGTCGTCCATTATCCTATAAGAATGCAGGCAGTTAACGAGAGAAGTGCAAATCCCTTTTACCTTCACACTTTCAAGTTGAACCAAGTTGTTTGCGAGAAGAAATCGAACATATACAATCAGTGTAGATTTTTGACTTAAGGTGGTTGACTCATCAATAATAAGGGCGATCTTACTTTTTGATCTTATGATTTCATTGACCAAGCTTTGTCCATGGGGCAACCCCATGGACAGTGAATCCTATAACCAGTGAAGCTATGTCGAGTGATATCGGACAACGTCTGACAGCGGCTCGGAGGCTTGGCTCTACGACCAAATAGCCATTAACATGTGAGTCCACATCACGTTATATACTTTTGGAGCCTCCTTTCTTGTTGACTGTGGTCATTGTGAGAAGAGTGGGATTGCTACATATCTAATTGTTTCAATGTCTGTATCCGCTGAGGTTCTTCCATCCTTGGTGTGTAATTACTGACAAGCCTGAATAAATCATGAGGCGTAGGTCCTATTGAATCCATACACTGCGGTAAGCCTCAGTGTTATCGATGGTGGTGCTCCATCTTCTCTTTTTTATGGGCCTTTAGTGGTGGTTTGAAATTCAACGCTTGGGCCATCAAGATTTATATACTTTAAGATACAGTATATTCATCTAGCAACACTTTTTGTCCCTAAGTGGACTCTTTTCTTTTGTTTTCACTGCGTTTCTATTTTTATTTATTTGTTTATTGCATTTTTTATTTTTCAAGCACTGTGATATGATTGTATTCATACAGTTTTACCTTGGAATTTTTGCCAATTTTTTCTCACTTGGATATTCAATTATCATTTGTGTGATATATTGTTATTTCAACCAAGGTTTTTTTATTCATTTTAGATCACCTAGATTTTTATTTGATTGATTTCAAATGTTATTAGCGCTGCACCATTATTTTCTCACTTATACCACTTGCAATTGTCATTTGCGGTGCTAACAGCTGTTTTTTGACAGCGTGGTATTTATCAAATTTTTTTCACTGTTTGACAACTTCTGTCTTTCATGAATCCATGCTGTCTGTTGCTTAAAATATTTTTTCCAGCAAGAACTCATTTATGTGGTCTTTTATTAAACTCTCCAGTATCTTCCTGACTATAGAAGTTAAACGAACAGGTCTATAGTTACTTGGTAAAGACTTTGTTCCCATTTTAAATATAGGTACCACATTGGCCCTACACCAATCCAGTGGTACTATTCCCGTCATTAATGAGTCCCTAAAAATTAGATACAATGGCGTTGTAATTACAAAGCTCAATTCTTTTAGGATCCGTGGGTGGATGCCATCTGGTCCAGGTGCATTATCCACCTTTATTCTGTCTAAATATTTCTGGACCATATCCCTTTTGAGCCATTGTGGATCATTTGGGGCTGTGTCACTATCACCCCCATTATAGACATGAGCATCCCCATGCTCCTTTGTATACACAGAGCTGAAGAAAGTATTTAATAAATTTGCCTTCTCTTTGTCCCCAGTCACCCACTCTAGATTATTTTGTATATTTGAAGAATTTTTTGGGGTTTGTCCTACTATCTTTTGCAATCTGTTGTTCGTTTTGACTTTTTGCATCCTTGATTTCATTTTTACATATTATGTTTTATTCTCTGTAACATTTAAATGACACTAGTGTTCCTTCATTTGTAAATTTTTTTAAAAGCTCTTTTCTTATTGTTTATAGCTTTTTTAACTTTGGCTGTGAGCCACATAGGTGTGCAGAACTTTCTTTGTGATCAAACTTTTTTTTCTTAAAGAAGTGAGCTGCTGTGATCGCTTGGTGCCATAACTGGTTACCTCATTATTTTCCCATTCCTTCGACATCTTCATGCCATTTTTATTTCTACGCCAAGAATACCAACTTTTCTACACACCTTGCACCCAAGCTTTGGATCATGGAAGTCAAGCCAATCGTACTTCTCGCAAAAATCATTTTTTTGTTCCAAAGTCCAGCAACTTGGCCAGGCAGTTTTAGGACATTCAAGATAATCTGGATCAGTGCAAGAAGGACCATCAAGTGTGTCTGAAGTAGAAGGTAGAACCTCATCAGGAGACACAGAATCCAATTCAATTGGTGAAGAAACACATGAAGATGCAGACTGTAAAACAGTTTGACTGTTCTGCGTTCCCTGTCCCGGTTCACTTATTCGTAATTTTTTATTACAGTGGGCAAAAAAGCTAGTTATCTTTTTCATAGTAAAAATTATTAAAAAAATTGACTTTTTTTCTAAAGAAGTCTAGTAGATGAATGGATGGGATGATGGATGAAGATGATCTGAAAATATAGATGAAAACTAACTAACAATGAAGGTAATGGCTTTGTATATTGTAATACACTAAGTTGTCAGTTGTCATGCCCCTGTACAGCAAATGATCACTGTGACCAATTACAGGGATCACAATAGTAAATAATAAATCGTGAATGGCTGCCATTCATGACAATTATTTACTTGGTGAGCAGCAGCTTGGAGTACGTCATATGATATCCACCCGGGATAGTAGAGCATCTGCCTTGCCGTATTTTTACAATAGGCTAGGCAGGAAGTGGTTAATCTATAAAAAGGTCTGTTGGAGTTGATTACATTGTATGTACCTGGATAGGAAATTGGTTACATGATCAGGCCCAGAAAGTAGTGACTAATGGTCTAAAGTAGTGTTTCTCAACTCCAATCTTCAAGGCGCCCCAACAGGTCATGTTTTCAGGCTCTCTATTATTTTGCACAGGTGATTTGATCAGTTTCACTGCCTTAGTAATTACCACAGCTGTTTCATCTGCTGGAAATCCTGAAAACATGACCTGTTGGGGACTGGAGTTGAAAAACACTGGTCTAAAGTTATGAGTGGTGGGCTCCAGGGTTCTGTCTTGAGGCCAACATTGTTAAATAGGTTTAATAATGATATACTGTAGAAGTTTGAGATAAGAACTCATGGAGGGGCTGCCCTGAAACCTGAAAAAATCAGTGATGGAAAAGGATCTGGGTATGCTTGTAGATCAGAGACTAATGCCGTGTACACACGAGCGGACTTTTTGACAGACTGAACTCCGAAGGACTTTTCAACAGAGTTCCGATGGAATTCCAACGAAACGTGCTTGCCTACACACGATCACACCAAAGTCTGACGGATGTATGACCGAACTAGAATAAGGAAGTTCATAGCCAGTAGCCAATAGCTGCCCTAGTGTCCTTTTTGGTCCGTCGGACTAGCATACAGATGACCGGATTTTTGGATCAGACTCAAGTCCATCAGAAAGATTCGAAACATGTTCTATTTCTAAAGTTCGTCAGATTTTTAGACAGAAAAGGTCAGATGAAGCCCACACATGATTGAATTGTCCGACAGATTCGTTCTGTCGGACCTTTGCTGTCGAAAAGTCCGGTCATGTGTACACGGCATCAGTAATAATATGCTATGCCAAGCCTCAGCTAACAAAGCTTGCAAAATAATGTCATGCATGATGTTTTACAATTAATAAGGAGGATAGAGGACCTCAGCTATGAGGATCGATTACATAGATTTGTTATTAACTCTGAAGAAGAGGTGCTTAAGAGCGGATATGATTATAATCTACAAAAATATCAAAGGTTACACCATTAACTGTGATAAACATGTGTACTCTAGGGTCCCTGGAGAGGTTAGAAGATAGGAGGTTTACCTTGGGGTGTGGAAAGGGTTACCTACTGTTATAGCAGCAAAAATATGGAACCACTTCCCTCAAGAAGTGGCACTATCTGAGAGTGTCAACAAGTTTAAAAACAAAAAACTTTTAGATGTTTTCTGCAGGGAGCCGACTATACAGGATTATGGGGCTGATTTACTAAAGACAAATATACTGTGCACTTTAGACATGTGCAATTTGTTTCAGTCCGAATACAAATTCAGACAAATGTTTGGTTATTTGGAGGTTCAGATGTATCCAAATCTCTGAATAAAATAGAAATGAATAGTAACGATCAGTTAAAATTTGTTTAGTTTATTTGTTTTCTAATGAATTCCAACTTTTCAGAAAGATTAGAAAAACGATTGACAGATTTGAATTATGTGTGAAGAAATATCTGGTTGTTAAGCAGCGGGCCGGGAAACAAGCTGCTTGTGTCCTTAACAACCATGAGTCATCATCTGTCAGCGGACCTCCCCACTGACAGATGAATGTGAAGAAAAGAATGGCGACAATTGCTTGGAATAGAAAATATGCAAAAAAAAAAAAAAGGCACAGGTTCCCCCCCCTAGTCCATACCAGGCCCTTTGGGTTTTAAGGGGAATCCCACACTAAAATTAAAAAAAAAAACGACGTTGGGTCCCCCCACAAAATCCATACCATACCCTTATCTGAGCATGCAGCCCGGCAGGTCAGGAAAGGGGGGGATGAGCACCCCCCTCCTGAACCATACCAGGCCACATTCCCTCTACATGGGGGGTGGGCTCCTTGGATCAGAGGGGGCTCTGCGCCCCTGACCCCAAAGCACCTTGTCCCCATGTTAATGGGGACAGGGGCCTCTTCCCGACAACCCTGGGCTGTGCTTGTCAGGGTCTGCGGGTGGGGGACTTATCGGAATCTGGAAGCCCCCTTTAACAAGGGGGCCCCCATATCCTGGCCCCCTTATATGAATGGGTATCGGGTACATAGTACCCGTACCCATTCACCAAGTTTTTTTTTAAATCATAAAAACACAGAGACAGTTTTTGACAAATTATTTATAAAAGAATAAAAAACAGTGTCCCCCGATGTAGATCCATCATCAATCATGCCGCCTGCTGACCCAGAAAAAAAAGAAAGAAAAAAAAATCACTCTCGCCAACATGGAGGCACTATGCCAACTGCAGGCTCCTCCATTTGACATTTCTTTTATAGAGTAGGGTGGGGCCACCTGTCTACTTCACTTGGTGGCACTGCTCCTTCTGACCTCACAGACCCAACATGCACAGGTCTGTGATGTCAGAAGGGGGGCGGTGCCACCAGGTGATGTAGACAAGTGGTCCCTCCCCTTCCCTATAAAAGAACTGTCAAAGTAAGGAGCCTGCAATAAGCATTGCACCTCCGTGTTGGCAAGAGCAGGTTTTTTTCAGGTCAGCAAGTGGCGTGATTGATGACAGATCTATACCAGGGGACACTGTTTTTTATTTTTTAATAAAGGATTTGTCAAAAACTGTCTTTGTGTTTTTATTATTTTTTTACACATTTTTGGTGAATGGGTACAGGTACTATGTACCCAAAACTCATACACTAGAGGGGGCCGGATTTGGGGGGCTTCCAGATTCTGATAAGCCCCCTGCCCGCAGATCATGTTGATGGGGACAAGGCCATCTCCCCGACAACCCTGGGCTGTGGTTGTTGGGGTCTGTGGGCAGGGGGCTTATTGGAATCTGGAAGCCCCCTTTAACAAGGGGGCCTCCAGATACCGCCCCCCCTATGTGAATGGGTATGGGTACTATGTAGTACTCATACCCATTCACCAAAAAAGTGTCAAAAAATAATAAAAACACAGAGACAGTCTTTGACAAATCCTTTATTAAAAAACAAAAAACAGTGTCCCCCATTGTAGATCCATCGTCAATCACACTGCCATCTGAAAAAAAAAGGGGGCTTATCAGAGTATCATGTTCCCGATACCCATGCACATAGGGGGTGATCAGAGCGACAGCCCTTATGCTGTATTAAAAAAAGAGGAAAAATACTCCATCTTGTGGCAGTGATGTATGTTCTTCCCATCACTAATTCACCACCGTGCAGCAAAATTAATTTCAAATGGACTCTCAACAGCTAGTAAAACCCTTATTATATTATCAGGTCACTGAAGGCAAGATGTAAAATTGCAGAAAGGCTATGAGGTGTCTTTATCCAGCTCAGGGGTTTAATCTAACCTTCCATTAATCTCTTGGATAAATCCATTAGGTCTCATAAAAGGAAACACAAAACCCCTCCATGGTGTAGTAAATTATAAAACACCATTTTATCTTAACCCCTTAATGTCTGTGCCTCCTGGCCCTTTAAGGGGTTCTGATGCTGGGAGGCAGGCAGGGTTTATGATCATGTGACTGCCGTGATTGGCTGTCACATTGGTCACATGATCGGAAAGCTCCCGATTGCAAATAACGATCGGGAGCTTTCTGTTAGGCGCCAGTTACTGTGCTTAGAGCACGCAGAGTGTACACTCTCAGCACAGGTTTGTTTTAAATTTGGTATGCAAATATGTGGCCTCTCGGCATCAGGGCCCACCCATGAGAGGCCTCATATTTGTGTACTGTAGGCGCTAATAGGTTAAAATTACATAAATCTAAAACCAAATTGTTATGTCAACAAGAGCAGTAGGTACAAACAAACATGAGGGAAAACCGCCCTTTCGGTTTCTGGTCCGGCTGTGGCGTCTGACATTACTTTCTATACACTTTTCATCACATGGACCTTATCAAGAAGTGTACATCCTCTTGATAAAGTCAATAAAGTCCATGTGATGAATCATGTTGACTAAGTGATGTCAGATGCTGGAAACTGGAAGTGCAATATCCCCATGTTTCTACTGACTGCTTTTGTTGATATAACAATTTGGTTTCAGATTCATGTAAATGCAATTTTAAGTTACATAAAGCAGTATTTTATGTTACTATACTATGGAGTGGGCTTTGTGCTTCCTTTCATAAGACCTAAAGGAGTTATCTATGAGATTGGTGGAAGCTTAGAGTGGACCCCCTGAGAAGGAGAGCGACACCTTATGGCCTTTTTGCAATATCACATCCTGCCTAAGGCTGGGTTCACACTTATGTAAATCAGATGTGGCTTTTACCGCATCCAATTCGTATGACAGGAGATTGTGACCGACTCTCAATAGAGCCAGTTCACACATCTCTGGGGTGGCTGCGAAGTGAATTGCACAGGGGTCCTGTGCGTCTTTTGCTCTGTTTCAGGTCCGAATTCAGGCAAAATTTTGGGCCTGATTCGTCCCTGAAACAGAGAACAGGAACGCACCGGATCCCTGCTGTCAACCACATCTGTTTTAAGTGTGAACCCAGCCTTACATAATCTGTTAATATCTAAGGGTCTTACTAGCCGGCGAGGGTCCATTTGAAAAGAAGTTTGCCGTACGGTGGTGAAATAGTGGTGGAAAAAACATACATCACTTTTTAAATTGAATTAATTCGTACAAGAGTGTCTATATGTGGGACAATTTGGATTTTGGATGTTTACAGAAATATTTTTACACAAGTTTTATTAATTAAATGTATTAACTATATATGATTTAATATTGTACTTGTAGCCGTGGTATTGTGTATTATAATATTTTTTTCCTGTCCAGGGTGATAAGATTTTTTAAGCTGCTGAGGGTTTGGTAAATATATATTGAGGGGTTACATAATGTTTGAGAAATTGTTATATTAGTTCAAGCATTGGAGAGTTTTATCTTTGTCTAAAGCACTGATTATCCGGAAGTTATCAGTATCCAATCACATGCAGTCCTTTTTTTATTCAGACAGCAATGGGTGCTGAAAATGGGTGCTGGTTACTGTAAATACAGTAACCAATAATGAATATTCCTTCACCTATGATTTTTAGCATAAACTGAAAAATGTATTGCTTTATTTGGTTCAGGTCATGGGGCTGAGCCAGAGAAAGCTACACATGTATGGCTAGCCTAAGAGCATGTACTTCAGGTCTAGTTTTAGTCAGTGAAGTTCTTCACAATGAAGTTCAATGCCTCATCCTAACTGTCTTAAAATCCCAATGAAGGGAGGAGGCCAGTGCCTGCAGCTAGAGAAGATGACAACACTGCAATAGAGCTCCAGGACAGCAGGAAATGGCGTGCCCCCCCTAGTACAGACCAGGCCTTTCTGGTCTGGTGTGGATTTTAGGGGAATCCTTGCCAAAACTTTAAAAAAATGGCATGGGGTCCCCCCAAAATCAATACCAGACCCTTATCAGAGCATGCTGCCTGGCAGGTCAGGAAAGGGGGGATGAGCGAGTCCCCCTCCTGAACCATACCAGGCCACATGCCCTCAACATTGGGTGTGCTTTTGGACAGGGAGAGCTCAGGTATGGATTTTGGGGGGCCCAACGCCATTTTTTAAATATTTTTTACCGGCAAATGTTTTTTTTTATTCAGCTGTCAATGGGCTTCCCTGCTCATGACTCATTGGTTGTCAAGGATGTCACTGCCGGCTTCCCGGCCCTGCTCTTTAACAACCAGCTTTAGCTTTGCCCTGATTGGGCAAAGCTTTGCCCAATCAGGGCGCAGAATGCACTGAGCAGCATGCCGTGCATTGCTGGGGGCAAGCACCTGACGAACACCCTGCAAACTGGGGTGTTCACTGAACGAGGTGAACAGCCAATGACCCTTTATCACTTTAGGATACAGGAGGAACTATGGAGAGCTGCGTGTAGGCAGGTGGTGGTCTGCCTCTTTTGTGGCCAAAGCAAACAGCTGGGATACCCCCTACTAGGTTAACGCACTGACACACTGACCTTCTGGGCATTCCAGACCTTTCTGGAAGGAGAAGATTGCTTGACATTGAAGGGAGAGGCATGTAGGGAAACAGCACAAAGGAGCAGGGACTTAACCCTTTCCTTTCTTTTCCCCCTGAGCAATTCCCCTGAAGATGGGCACAAGGGATACCTCTCTAGCCTTATGGAACTGATGACTTCTTTATGAGAAAATCCTTTCCTACTGAACTGTGTTGAGCCTGAGGCCTGAATGTCTGTTGTTGCATTGCATTTTTAAATAAAGAAGATGTTTGTCTACATGCTGCCTTTGTGTGAGTTCTTCAGTTAGCGCAGTAGATGTGGTGAGAAAGTAATAGCCTTAGTGATGCCACCTGGCTGTTGAGCCCGGGAGAAGTGGGCCAGCATCTAGATACCCCTGGGAGTGAGGGGGAACAACCACACAACCAGGAGGGTTGGCAGAGAATCTGGTCACCGGCCCCCACCCACATCGAGAGGAAAAGATGGAGTGGAACCTCTGGGACTTGACAGTTTGCCAATGAAAAAGTACTAGTGAAAGTTAAGTATTTACTACCTACTTTTACAGGTAACAGAGGTTCTAAAAATATATGTTCATGACAGGGTCACTTTAAAGTGTATATCTACTATTGTAGTCAACTTTAAGAAAACCCTACTATATGTTTGTTATGTGTTCCTATTTACAGAGCATACCTAAAATATGTTTTAAATATATCCTTACCTTTTGGATGTTTCTGAGCAGAAGGTGTCATGGCTGACTGCAAGCATTTCTTAGCTAGCTCAGTGTGAGCTGTCCCAATAGCTGGGTCAGGGGGTTATTTACTAAAAATGGAACGTACCAAAATCTGATGCAGCTCTGCTTCCAGGTGTTAGGCTCTGTTCACATCTTGGCGTATCGGGCGTCAATCTTGGTAAAATCGCGCAAACAGAATCATGGATGCCTGTTGCCCTAAAGAAGCTCTTGTACTTCTTTTGGGTGACAGGCGCCTGTGATTCTGTTTGTGCGATTTTACCGCGATTGTCAAGCCGCGTTTGGGGTGCTATTGAAAGTGACAGGGAACGCATGGACACCCCGCGATTTGCCACTATTTTGAATTGTGGGCATAATCATGGCGATTCAATGTTTGTTGTCAGATTGTCCGATCGTGTGTACACAAGTCCGTCAGATAAAAGTCCAAAGTACAAACACGCATGCTGAGAAGCAGAAGCGGCCAGTCTTATAAACTGATAAATAGAAAAGAGAGGGGTGGGACTTTAAATGAAGTTTGCATCCCTGGAGGTGACACGATGCAAATGAAAGCGGGCAGTACTCAGAATATTAAGGCTATGAACACACAAAACATTGTAGAATCGGTATTGAGCAATCACTGATTTATTGTACAGAGTTTACGGTAATAATGGTATTCACACAGTAAAATAGTGACATAATAAGTTCACAGTTTAAACCATAAATAAACCAGGTACATTAAAACATATACAATGTATACCAGTGATAATAATAGCATAGTATATTGATATCAAGGTTTGTTCGTACTATACATATGGTAAAAAGCAATTCACTTTCATTGAAGCGTGTCTCCTTGGTAGGAAATATAGCTTTAGTTATTGATACAGTCCAATTAGTAAAAGGAACAGTTAGTAGTGTTGAAAAATAGGAATAATAAGGCATCTATTGGCTCTACGCGTTTCGTGGCAACTACCACTCATCAGGAGCAAATATGAGAAAATGTCTAGGTAGTTTGAGCCAATACCCTTCGGACAAAAGTCCACGCTTTTGTTGGCCAACAATCTGATCGTGTGTACGGGGCATTATTGTCAAAGTTTAATTGAACAAGTTGAAATTAGAAGCTGATTGGCTAACATGCACAGCTGCATCAGATTCTGAGGGCACCAAATTTATTAAATCTCCCCCACAGTGTTCAAGTGTAGTATATCTAATGAAATATTTGCCTCCACAGCTTCTCAGCCCCTCTTATGACAAAGAGAACCCAGTGGAATGTCTCCTCATTGGAAGTTGAAAAAAAAACAGCTGAAAAGAAAAGCTGTTTTTAAAATGTTGCTGTGTATGGAGACATATAATACATATAAAATAGGTATTAACTTAGTTGGATGCAAAGATGGAAATATCCTTTAAAATTCAAAATCATTATTAACATTGATGTTCTAGACTTTTTTTATTTGCATTATATACCCCAAAGCATTTTTGATGTCTTTATTCCTCAAACTGTATATAAAAGGGTTTATAAAAGGAGTAAACACTGTGTACATCAAAGTCAGTATCTTACTGATCATCTGTGACTTCCCTTCATTTGGAAAGACATACATGGAGATTAGAGTCCCATAAAATATAGACACAACTGTCAGATGGGAGCTGCAAGTAGAAAAGGATTTCAGTCTCCCTGAAACGGATGAAATCTTTAATATGGTTAAAGCAATGTATATATATGAAAGTACTATCAAGAGGAATGGCAAAACTGCAACAGCAGTGCTAAGCAAGGTGGACTCCATCTGAACGATGGATGCATCTGAGCAAGAAAGTTTCACCACAGGAGCGAAATCACAGAACAATTGATCAATAGTATTTGGTCCACAGAATTCTAATGAACACACACCATGTATTAGAAAAGATGCTACAGAATAACTTAACAGCCAGGCTACAAAAGCAAAGGTAATACAAAGCACTTGGCCCATAATGGAGGCATAATGTAGAGGATAACAGATGGCTAGATAGCGGTCATAGGACATCACCATCAGAATAAAACATTCAGATGCTACTGATACAATACTAAAATAAAGCTGTGTGATACATCCAGGATAAGATATGGGTGTTTGCTCATGTAGGACAATATTAAGCATGTTCGGGGCAATATCAGTAATCAACATGATGTCAGATACAGACAGCTGGGAGAGGAAGAAGTACATGGGAGAATGGAGAGTTTTGCTGTAGTACACCAGTGTGATGATCAGGAGGTTTCCACATATTGTCACACAGTACATCAAAAGGATTAAGATGAAGACCAAAAGGTTACATTTGCCCATATTGTGGAATCCCAACAAGAAAATTGTTGTAAAATTACTATTGGGTATGATCTGTGTAACAATATTAAAAAGATTATGTGAATATGCAAAATAGCATGTAAAATATCTAGATAAATAGGAATAGAAATTTGACAAACTTTTTTAGTTTTATATATATATTTATATAAAAATGTTTTAAGTTTTGGATAGAGTTGTAAGGCTAGGAAGAGGTTGGAAATAAAAATAAAGGGGGAATCTTCAAATGAGACCCTTTTTCTGTTGATAACTGTCTAAGAGGGTATTTTTCTAATCTTGGAAATAGTTCATTTCACTTCATATTCTGTCTACAGGACAGGAAGGAAAAGAAAATCTAACCAACTGGACACAGCTGCCAAAAAGCATGGCAAGAGGTTTTAACTACTTCTTACTATATGCAAAGTTTAAAAAAAAGTTGATATTTAGATATACTTTAAGATTTGTGTAGACCTCTTAAAATATATAGTGATAAAAACACATATGATAATTATGTCTAGTTTCCTTGAACTGTTAACATGTTTAACCACTTGAAGACCAGGCTTATTTTGATACTTTTAGTTTACATGTAAAAATCTGTATTTTTTTGCTAGAAAGTTACTTATAACCCCCAGACATTATATATATATATATATATATATATATATATATATATATATATATATATACAGTGGGGACAGAAAGTATTTTTCACTCTTTGTTATATTGCAACCATTTGCTAAAATCATTTAAGTTCATTTTTTTCCTCATTAATGTACACACAGCGGGGGGGGGGGGGGGGGGGGGGGGGTACTGCGCTATCCAAAAAAGCTGCTGTGAATAATATAAGTAGAGGGCCACTAGGGAGTGTGGTGCAAGCCGCTAAGGAAAGTATCAACTAAATATCATGCTGATACCCCATTAGGGGTTGAACATATAAATAGGTGCAAAATCTGACAGAAATGTGCAATATATAAAATAATAAGATAATAAAATACGTATAATCCTGTGCAGGTGAATATAAATACATGTGCCGATTCCAGCTAAAATTGATAATGAAACGAAAGCTGGAATGGATGTAGCAAAGAAATCTAATAATCAATAAGAAATATACAAAAAACACAATCAATGTGCAACCTCAATCTAATAAAAAACTTCCTGTGCGTGCATAGAAAGCGCATTGTGCTTAGTGACTCAAAAACACTCCACTCGATCAAACAGTGTCACAGCAGTATAAGGTCCTATATGGTCTGCTGACAAAGAGAGTCCAAATACCATGCAGCTGTGTGCATAAGTGAAAAAACACAAAATACGGCACATGTATTTATATTCACCTGCACAGGATTATACGTATTTTGTTATCTTATTATTTTATATATTGCACATTTCTGTCAGATTTTGCACCTATTTATATGTTCAACCCCTAATGGGGTATCAGCATGATATTTAGTTGATACTTTCCTTAGCGGCTTGCACCACACTCCCTAGTGGCCCTCTACGTATATTATTCACAGCAGCTTTTTTGGATAGAGCAGCACCCCCCCCCCCCCGTCTATTCCCACGTTTTTCTGTTCCGTTTGACCCCATTTTTGGTGCGTGCAGCTGTCCATACGTACACTCTTTTTTCTCCATCACGGTAGCGCAGGAACAATTCACACCATATTTCAATGTACACACAGCACCCCATATTGACAGAAAAACACAGAATTGTTGACATTTTTGCAGATTTATTAAAAAAGAAAAACTGAAATATCACATGGTCACAAGGTCTCTAACATCCACCAGCTCCATGATGTCGTCATGGAGGAGTGGAAGAGGAATCCAGTGGCAGCCTGTGAAGCTCTGGTGAACTCCATGCCCAAGAGGAGTTAAGGCAGTCCTGGAAAATAATGGTGGCCACACAAAATATTGATACTTTGGCCCCAATTTGGACAGGGGTGTACTCACTTTTGTTGCCAGCGGTTTAGACATTAATGGCTGTGTGTTGAGTTATTTTGAGGGGACAGCAAATTTACACAGTTATACAAGCTGTACACTCACTACTTTACATTGTAGCAAAGTTACATTTCTTCAGTGTTGTCACATGAAAAGATATAATAAAATATTTACAAAAATGTGAGGGGTGTACTCACTTTTGTGAGATACTGTATATATATATATATATATATATATATATATATATAGCAAAGTGCCTAGAGAATAAAATGGTGGGTTTTGCTTTTTTTTTAATGTCACACGGTATTTGCACAGTGATGAGTATTTTCTATTTTTTTTAATACACTTTAATGCAAAAAAAACATAATATAATGCCCAATTTATTTTGTAAAATATAAAAGATGATGTTACGCTGAGTAAATAGATACCTAACATGTCGTGATTTAAAATTGCACACGCTCGTGGAATGGTGTCAAACTACGGTACCTAAATATCTCCATAGGCAAAACTTTAAAAGCCTTTAAAGGTTAACAGTTTAGAGTTAGGCTGGGTTCACACTATTGTGAATTATATGTGGGTTTTCCCGCATCCAATTTGTATCCCAGGAGATTGTGACCGGCTCTCTATGGAGCCGGTTTCCATATCTCCACAGCGGCTCCGGTTCAAATTGCACAGGAGTCCTGTGCATCTTCTGGTCCATTTCAGGTTCCTAATTCATCCCAAAATTCATACCGAAATCGGACCTGAAACGGTGAATGGGGACGCACCGGACCCCTGCTGTGAGCCGCTCCGTGCTCTAGTGTGAACCCAGCCTTACACAGGAGGTCTGGTGCTATAATTATTACTCTCTCTCTGATGTTCTCTGAGATACCTCAAATGTGAGGTGCGATCACTGTTTACGTATGTGTTCAGGACTGACGCATACGTTTGCCTTTGCACATAAGTATGGTGCTTGTTTACATGCTTTGGAACCTGGAAATGACAAAATACTCATTGCTTCCCATTTCTAATACCATAGAGATGATCAGGGAAGATATGGTCCCAGATCACATGTATGGTAAGCCGGTGGAACCACCAGCTTCAGTCCCGGGTTGACAGGAGAGCCGGAGAGGCACTGGAGGACGGAGGGAGAGGGGACTCTCTTCCGCTGGCTGTAAAGCAATTCAGTGGCCAATTAGCCACTAGGATTGTTTTTACTTGAAAGATAATTGCCTGCCTGAAAAAAAACAATACAGGAATGATGCCTGTAGCTGCAGGCATCATCTTGGTATAACCACTAAGGCTGGATGATGTACATGTACATTTTCTGGTCTTAAAATAGCAATAATATTTTCATTTGAAAGAACATAAAGATTTAATATGTTAGCAGGAGTAGGTGTTTAAATATTAATGGTGCATTATCATAAAATAATAAATTCTATGATGGAAGATGGTTAAAAAATATTAGTTAAAAAATCAATAAATATCAAATGCAAAAAAAAAAAAGAATGCACTTACCATATTTTCTGTTGACGACAATCATCAATATGTGGTTATTTGCCAGCATAAAAGTAAACCAAAACATTCCCTTGTTAAACACCTTATGAAGATAACAAAAATAATAATGATAATCACTTGTGCCTAAGGTCCCTTTCACACGGGCTTTCCGATCAGGTCCACCTGTTAGTTTTTCAGGCGGACCTGATCGGACCCTCCATTCACTCCTATGGAGCGGCGGACGTCAGCGGTGATATGTCTGCTGACACCCTCTGCTATCCGATCCGATCCTGTCCGTGAAATTCAGATGGATGGTGACCTTATTTTCCATTCGTTTGGCAGATCGGATTAGATAGGGTCGGATGAAAATGGACCGCCTGTCCGTTTTTATCCGATCTAGAGGAGAGCAGGGCTCTGACAGGTCCATCTCAGCACAGTAAGCGGAGACGGACCTGTCATCTGGCCGCTCAGCGGATATCAGCAGAGTGGTCCCCCATCGAGCAAAGCTGGGTCCGCTGGGTAGACTGCCCGTGTGAAAGGACCCTAAAAAATATTCCTAAAAATTGCCTCTTGTCAGCAGTTTATAAACAAAAATGTAAGATTAGACTTACAACAAAAACAAATGGATGAATAAACTACTCATAGTGTCCATATAGCTAAAACCCTTTTTTCAGTTTTGGGTAGAGTAGAAAATGTTTAAAATCCCTGATCATTTTCTTTTTTTTATGTCTATGTCCTGTTGGGGATGTTTCCCTTTGCTTGTTCTTCCAGAGACTCAACAGGAAGTGAAATAAAATCTTCACCTCTAAAGCCTCGTACACACGATTGGATTTTCCACAAAGGAAACCTCTGACTTTTGTCCGAAGGCGTGTGCCTGGATTTTGTCTTGCATACAAACGGCAAGGAATTGTCAGCCAACAAACACAAATGTAGTGACGTACTACGTGTTTTTTCAGCTCTTTAGCGCCACCTTTTGGGCTCCTTCTGCTAATTTTGTGTTATCAGAAGTTCGGTGAGTGTTGATCCGGGCTTTTCATTTCGTGCTTTTCTTTTTGCACTTTTCATTTCGTGCTTTTCAGTATGCTTCTGTTCGTCAACCAGACATGTTGCGGAATCGGAGGAGATAACGTGTTATTTATTATTGGCCTTGGAGTTATTGCATTGGCCCAAGTCTAGTCCAGGAACAGGAGGAGGATTTCTTGGACCAAAAATTGTTTGCTTTATTAATCGTGACCAATTATGTCATATGCCTTTGCTGCGGGAGCTCCAAGAGAATAATCCGGATGATTTTTGGAATTATCTCCGGATGATGGACCCCTACTTTTACCAAATCTTGGCATTGTTGACCCCCTATATTAAGAAGCAGGACACATGCATAAGGGCTTTTTTTTTATTTTTTGGTTGAATAATAATGATTTGATTTTTATATTTTCTATATTTTTGGATGCATAGAATCCAGTTTTTGGTTAAGTTATATTGGCAGATAGCATGTCTAATTTTATTTGTTTTATTTTTCTAATGCACAATAAAAAAATTGTGTAGAATAATTCTTGGCTATGTTACATAGTTACATAGTTACATAGTAGGTGAGGTTGAAAAAAGACACAAGTCCATCAAGTCCAACCTATGTGTGTGATTATGTGTCAGTATTACATTACATATCCCTGTATATTGCGGTCATTTAGGTGATTATCTAATAGTTTCTTGAAGCTATCAATGCTCCCCGCTGAGACCACCGCCTGTGGAAGGGAATTCCACATCCTTGCCGCTCTTACAGTAAAGAACCCTTTACGTAGTTTAAGGTTAAACCTCTTTTCTTCTAATTGTAATGAGTGGCCACGAGTCTTATTAAACTCTCTTCTGCGAAAAAGTTTTATCCCTATTGTGGGGTCACCAGTACAGTATTTGTACATTGAAATCATATCCCCTCTCAAGCGTCTCTTCTCCAGAGAGAATAAGTTCAGTGCTCGCAACCTTTCCTCATAACTAAGATCCTCCAGACCCTTTATTAGCTTTGTTGCCCTTCTTTGTACTCGCTCCATTTCCAGTACGTCCCTCCTGAGGACTGGTGCCCAGAACTGGACAGCATACTCCAGGTGCGGGTGGACCAGAGTCTTGTAGAGCGGGAGAATTATCTCTGCAGTTGATCCCCCTTTTAATGCATGCCAATATTCTGTTTGCTTTATTAGCAGCAGCTTGGCATTGCATGCCATTGCTGAGCCTATCATCCACTAGGACCCCCAGGTCCTTTTCCATCCTAGATTCCCCCAGAGGTTCTCCCCCCAGTGTATAGATTGCATTCATATTTTTGCCACCCAAATGCATTATTTTACATTTTTCTACATTGAACCTCATTTGCCATGTAGTCGCCCACCCCATTAATTTGTTCAGGTCTTTTTGCAAGATTTCCACATCCTGCGGAGAAGTTATTGCCCTGCTTAGCTTAGTATCGTCTGCAAATACCGAGATTGAACTGTTTATCCCATCCTCCAGGTCGTTTATGAACAAATTAAATAGGATTGGTCCCAGCACAGAACCCTGGGGAACCCCACTACCCACCCCTGACCATTCTGAGTACTCCCCATTTATCACCACCCTCTGAACATGCCCTTGTAGCCAGTTTTCAATCCATGTACTCACCCTATGGTCCATGCCAACGCACCTTATTTTGTACAGTAAACGTTTATGGGGAACTGTGTCAAATGCTTTTGCAAAATCCAGATACACCACGTCTACGGGCCTTCCTTTATCTAGATGGCAACTCACCTCCTCATAGAAGGTTAATAGATTGGTTTGGCAAGAACGATTCTTCATGAATCCATGCTGATTACTGCTAATGATATCATTCTTATTACTAAAATATTGTATATAGTCCCTTATCATCCCCTCCAAGAGTTTACATACTATTGATGTTAGGCTAACTGGTCTGTAATTCCCAGGGATGTTTTTTGGGCCCTTTTTAAATATTGGTGCTACATTGGCTTTTCTCCAATCAGCTGGTACCATTCCAGTCAATAGACTGTCTGTAAAAATTAGGAACAACGGTCTGGCAATCACCTGACTGAGTTCCCTAAGTACCCTCGGATGCAAGCCATCTGGTCCCGGTGATTTATTAATGTTAAGTTTCTCAAGTCTAATTTTAATTCCGTCCTCTGTTAACCATGTAGGTGCTTCCTGTGTTGTGTCATGAGGATAAACACTGCAGTTTTGGTTACTGAAGCCCCCCGATTCACTCGTGAAGACTGAGGAGAAGAATAAATTCAATACCTTTGCCATCTCCCCATCCTTTGTAACCAGATGTCCTTCCTCATTCTTTATGGGGCCAATATGGTCTGTCCTCCCTTTTTTACTGTTTACATACTTAAAGAATTTCTTGGGGTTTTTTTTTGCTCTCCTCCGCTATGTGTCTTTCATGTTCTATCTTAGCCATCCTAATTGCACCCTTACATTTCTTATTGCATTCTTTATAAATTCTGAATGCTGTGGATGATCCCTCAACCTTGTATTTTTTGAAGGCCTTCTCCTTTGCTTTTATATGCATTTTTACATTGGAGTTAAGCCATCCAGGATGTTTGTTCGCTCTTTTAAATTTATTACCCAATGGGATACATTGGCTAATGCCCTTATTTAATATGCTCTTAAAGCAAACCCATCTCTCCTCCGTATTCTTTGTTCCTAATATTTTATCCCAATTTATGCCTTTTAGCAAGGTTTGTAGTTTAGGGAAGTTGGCTCTTTTGAAATTCAGTGTCTTTGTGTTCCCTTCATGTCTCCTATTTGTGTGATTTATACTGAAACTAGTTGACCTGTGATCGCTGTTACCTAAATTGCCCCGTATTTCCACATCTGTTATCAGGTCTGTATTGTTGGTAATCAGTAGATCTAGTAATGTTTTATTTCTAGTTGGTGCGTCTACCATCTGACCCATAAAATTGTCCTGCAAGACACTAAGGAACTGGCGAGCCTTAAATGAATGCGCGGTTCCCTCCGCCCAGTCTATGTCTGGATAATTAAAATCCCCCATTATGATAACATGTGTTTTACTTCAAATGACAGTTTGGGAGTAGGCAGTTACTTTTAAAAAAATACAACGTAAAAACGGGACACCAACATAGTTGTATCTTTGATCTTAAAAAACTACCGGATAATGGTATTGTGGTAACTTGCCCAAAGAAAAAAGCATAATAATATTATTCTTGATATCACTAGAAAAAAAAGCCCTTGAAACTTTGTTTGCAATAACTCCATCAGTATCACCAGCAAAGTAGCTTCATTATTATCCCATTAAAGAAGAAGAGAATTGTGCGCTGCATTTCTAGATTTCATAATTTGCCACGTCACAAATGTTAATTCTCCATTACAAACACTAGTTTACAAGACCGACCGCTTCTGGCTCATCCTTGCTTCCGAGCATGCGTGTTTGTACTTTGGACTTTTGTCCAACGGACTTGTGTACACACGCTCAGAAAATCCGACAACACACATTTGTCCGTGGAAAATTTTAAAGCCTGCCATCCAACATTTGTCCACGGAAAATCTGACAACAATTGTCCGATGGAGCGTACAAACGGTCGGTTTTCCGCCAACAGCCTGTCATCACACAATTCCCATCAGGAAATCCGATTGTGTGTATGAGGCTTTAGACTGTTGTCACAAAAAAAAGGTGTCCTTGTTGAAAAAAATCCCCCCACCTCTTCTTTACCTCAACTTTAAAATTGTGGATTTTCATTGCTTTCAGTCTCAGTGACACCAGGACAAAACAGAGAGACCGAATCTCTCCATCAGAAGCATGGCCAGCAGTAAAAACTGGACAATGGTTCTAGCACTTTTCTGATCTATTCAAAATTAAAAGAAAAAATGTTTTGCCTATACATACAGTACAGCACATTTTAATAATGAATGAGAGTTGGATAAAAAAAAATATAATGACTGTATAATAATAAAACAATTTATTACACTTACTGTACAGATGCAGAAGCTGTAGAAGCCGTAGAAGCCCTATAGTTTTAAAGATTGTATGCATCCCCAGGTTAATACATCAGAAACCCTTCTTTAAAGAGCCTCAGGGATCCCACAGGGAGCAAGTGATATCTCTGCTGATTTATGCATGTGACTAATAAAATTAGAATTTGTTTCTATAAGTAGATTATTTTTGATGAAATGTACTAAAGAATGCAACTGATTCATTAAAGGTTTAGGATAACATAAACATATTTGAGGGTACATTTCCAGTTTCAGTATTACCCTCAGCATTGTTAATGAGGGGGAACATTAAAGCAATTGTAAAGGCTTGTCTTTTATTTTTTTTAAATATCACACATGTTATACATACATGCTCTGTGCAGTGGTTTTGCACAGAGCAGACCCAATCTTCCTCTTCTCGGGTCTCCCATCTGCACTTCTTGCCCCTCCCTGCCAAGTGCCCCATAGCAAGCCGCTTACTCTGGGGGCACTCATGTGTTCTTGCTCCCATGCCATCTCTGAGTGTCTATAAGACACACAGAATGTGGCTTGGCCCCGCCCTCCACTCCCTCCTCACTGGCTGTGATTGGCCAATGGCTCCCACTGCTGTGTCTCAGCCAATGAGAAGAGGGAGACCCGGGAGAGCATCTGCTCTCATGCATATCGCTGGATTGAGATGGAGCTTGGGTAAGTATTAGGGGGGCTGTGGGGGGTGCTGCTAGCTGAAGGTTTTTTTCCTTAATGCAGAGAATGCATGAAGGTAAAATTTTTGAGCCTTTACAGCCACCTTAATCTATAAAATAGGGTCTGCTAAATTGATATGTACATGGATAGGATACTGGTTACATCACATGTGTCAAACACAAGGCCCGTCGGTCTAATCCAGCCCACCAGTCCTTTTCATGTGGCCCCCGCACCTCTCCTGCAGCTGTGCCCCCCGTCTCCTCCCCCTCCTTGTATCAGCAGTAGGCAGCAGAAAAGAGACAGAAATCCTCCGCCAAATCCTGCACTTTTCCATGCAGCCATGGAGAGGATCGTCTCTGCCCCCAGTCTCAACAGTTGGCATCAGAGAGGAGGACAGAACTACTCCTACAGGTCCTGCACCTCTCTGTGCAACTGCAGCACCCCCTTGTCCCTGCCTCCCCAGGTCTCATCATTCAGCAGAATCTGGCAGCTGACTCCAGCCCTGCTCCAGATCATGCACATTCTTACCACGTCCGCCCTACCTTCTTCCCAGCAGCAACACCAGGTAAGGGGGGTGCAGTGTGAGGTAAGGGAGGGTTGAGGAATCTTGATTTCTGATGGTGGGGGTCTTGACACCTGAGTTAAGGGGAGGTGGGGTGTTTTAGTCTTACAGATACAACTGGCTGTTTGAGGGAAATCATAATGCTGATGTGGCTCAAGATGAAATTGAGATTGACACCTCTAGGTTACATGAGCAAGTCCAGGGAGTAGTGATGAATGGCGCAATCCCTGAACGATCTAAAGTTGTGAATAGGGATGAGCCGAACACCCCCCGGTTCGGTTCGCACCAGAACCTGCGAACGGACCGAAAGTTCGCACGAACGTTAGAACCCCATTGACGTCTATGGGACTCGAACGTTCGAAATCAAAAGTGCTCATTTTAAAGGCTAATTTGCATGGTATTGTCCTAAAAAGGGTTTGGGGACCCGGGTCCTACCCCAGGGGACATGTATCAATGCAAAAAAAACTTTTAAAAACGGCCGTTTTTTCGGGAACAGTGATTTTAATGATGCTTAAAGTAAAAAAAAAAAAAGTGAAATATTCCTTTAAATATCGTACCTGAGGGGTGTCTATAGTATGCCTGTAAAGTGACGCGTGTTTCCCGTGTTTAGAACAGTCCCTGCACCAAATGTCATTTTTAAAGGAAAAAATCTCATTTAAAACTGCTTGCGGGTTTAATGTAATGTTGGGTCCTGGCAATATGGATGAAAATCAGTGAGACAAACGGCATGGGTACCCCCCAGTCCATTACCAGGCCCTTTGGGTCTTGTATGGATATTAAGGGGAACCCCGCACCCAAATTAAAATAAGGAAAGGTGTGGGGCCACCAGGCCCTATATACTCTGAACAGCAGTATACAGGCTGTAGGTTTGTTGTTAAGTAGAATCTCTTTGCAATTTTGAACGGGTACATTTTTAATGTGTTTAGCTCCAGCCAAAAAATCTTTTTTAAGCTTTTTGGAAAACATAGGGAAGGGTTATCACCCCTGTGACATTTGTTTTGCTGTCTTTCCTCCTCTTCAGAAGATTTCACCTCACTTTTTGTCCCAATGGATTGGAAAGCATCAGTGGAAAGGAGAAATGTTTTTCCCATATTAACTCTTACAGGAGAGAATTTCCCTTCCTAGGGGTAGATTTATTCTCACTTCCTGTTGTCTCCTTCCGTTTGCAAGTAGGAGTCGTTTGTAAGTTAGTTGTTTGAAAGTAGGGTCCTGCCCTATATACTCAGCAGAAATTTGGGCCTTAGGTGTTGCTGTGGCCACAACACTGTAAGCCCTCACAGGGCTCTGCTGTGAAATATTAGATCAAGAATTGTAATTACATGCCCCTGTTGAACAGGAGCTGAAAAATTAGGCCTTAGGCACTGGTGCTGGTGCCACAACACTGCAACCCCTCACAGACACTCTAGTTGGAATGCAGGAACGAGCCCTGCTGCAAAGTATTGCATCAAAAATTGTAATTACACGCCCCTGTTAAACAAGGGCTGAAAAATTGGGCCTTAGGCACTGGTGCTGGTGCCACAACACTGCAACCCCTCACAGACACTCTAGTTGGAATGCAGGAACGAGCCCTGCTGCAAAGTATTACATCAAAAATCGTAATTACACGCCCCTGTTAAACAGGGGCTGAAAAATTGTGCCTTAGGCACTGGTGGTGGCGCCCAGAACCAAAAATGCTCTTACAAGCTATCAGCGTGATGATTGAGGAGGAAGAGGATAATTACTCAGGAATAGTCACTCAGCATCAGCATAGGCAGTCTTTGAAGGGATCTGAGATTTCAAAAAAAATTATTCAGTTACATCAGCATCAGGTGCTTGGTAGCTGGTGGTGATCCAAGACTCATTCATTTTTATGAAGGTCAGTCGATCGACCGAGTCAGTGGACAGACGCACCCTGTGATCGGTTACCACGCCTCCAGCAGCACTGAATGTGCGTTCCGAAAGAACGCTGGATGCAGGACAGGCCAGTAGCTCAATTGCATACTGTGCAAGCTCTGGCCAGTGATCCATCCTCAAGACCCAGTAACCCAGAGGATTTTCGGTGGGAAAGGTGTCCAAGTCTGATCTTGCCCCTAGGTATTCCTGCACCATGTAAAACAGACGCTGGCGATGGTTGCTGGAACCGATCATACCTTGGGGCTGCGGACCAAAAAATTGTCTGAACGCATCGGTCAGACGGCCACCTTCTCCACCGCTCCTTCTCTGACTGACCGAAGCCTCAGCAACACGTTGTCCAGAAACAGGAGTTTGTAACCTCCCAGTCTCTGGGAACGCGTTGCACAGACCTTTCTGCAAGGCCTCCCGAAGATGTTTCATCCTCTGCTCCCTCTGCGATGGCAAGATAAGGTCCGCAACCTTACCCTTGTAACGTGGATCAAGGAGGGTTGCCAGCCAGTATTGGTCCTTCTCCTTGATACCACGAATACGAGGATCCTTACGCAGGCTTTGCAGGATCAGGGAGGCCATGCAGCGTAGGTTTGCTGAGGCATTCGGTCCGGAGTCCTCTGGGTCACTAAGGACGACATGGTCCGCAGCCACCTCCTCCCAGCCACGTACAAGTCCATGTGTTTCTTGGGACTGATCCCTTAAAGACTGCTGCTGATGCTGAGTGCCAGGCTCCACCTCCATACTGACACAATCTTCCTCCTCCTCCTCTTCCTCCTCGTCCTCTTCCTGTGTGATCGGCGGGCACGCAGGAACACTGTCTGGATAAAGGGGGCCTTGAGAGCTAAGGAAGTCCTCCTCTTCCTGCCTCTGTTCTGCCTCAAGTGCCCTGTCCATTATTCCACGCAGCGTGTGCTCCAACAGGTGGACAAGGGGGACAGTGTCACTGATGCATGCACTGTCACTGCTCACCATCCTCGTGGCCTCCTCAAATGGTGACAGGACAGTGCATGCATCCCTGATCATGGCCCACTGGCGTGGGGAAAAAAAACCAAGCTCCCCTGACCCTGTCCTGGTGCCATAGTCGCACAGGTACTCATTGATGGCCCTCTGCTGCGTGTGCAGCCGCTGCAGCATGGCCAACGTTGAGTTCCACCTGGTGGGCATGTCACAGATTAGGCGGTTCTTGGGCAGGTTAAACTCCTTTTGGAGGTCCGTCAGCCGAGCACTGGCATTATATGACCGGCGGAAATGCACACAGACTTTCCTGGCCTGCCTCAGGACATCCTGTAAGCCCGGGTACCTGCCCAAGAACCGCTGCACCACCAAGTTAAGGACGTGAGCCAAACAGGGCACATGGGTCATTTGTCCCTGTCGGAGGGCAGAGAGGAGGTTGGTGCCATTGTCGCAAACCACCATTCCTGCCTTAAGTTGGCGTGGCGTCAACCACCTCTGAACCTGCCCCTGCAGAGCTGACAGAACCTCTGTCCCAGTGTGGCTCCTGTCCCCCAAGCACACCAGCTCAAGCACCGCATGGCATCTTTTGGCCTGCGTACTTGCGTAGCCCCTTGAACGACTACGGAGCACCGCTGGTTCCGAGGAAGAGGCCATGGAGGAAGAAGAAGACGAGGGGGTGGAGGAGAGAGGTGTGTCACAATCATTAGCATTTTGGAGGCGTGGTGGCGGAACAACCTCCAACACTACTGCACCTTGTCCTGCATCCTTCCCAGCTGCCAGCAGAGTCACCCAATGCGCCGTGAAACTTAGGTAACGTCCCTGTCCATGCCTGCTGGACCATGAGTCAGCGGTAATATGCACCTTACCGCTGACCGCCCTGTCCAGCGAGGCATGGACATTGCCTTCCACATGCTGGTAGAGAGCCGGAATCGCCTTCCATGAGAAAAAGTGGCGTTTGGGTACCTGCCACTGAGGAACTGCACATTCCACAAACTCACGGAAGGGGGCAGAGTCTACCAACTGAAAAGGCAGCAGTTGAAGTGCTAGCAATTTTGCCAAGCTAGCATTCAACCGCTGGGCATGTGGATGGCTGGGAGCAAACTTCTTTCGGCGGTGCAGCAGCTGGGGCAGGGAAATTCTACACCTTCATTCCTCTCAGTGCAGGTCTCAGAGAGGACTGAAGGTCTAGTGGGGTTGGAAATCTCAGCTGATGAGGAGCAAGCAGAGGTCCTCTTTGTTCTTTGGTGTGGGTCTTTTAGATACGCTTGCCAACGAACTGCATGGCAGGTCAACATATGTCTGGTCAAGCATGTGGTACCCAAGCGGGAGATGTTTTGGCCACGCGAGATACGCTTGAGACATATGTTGCAACGAGCAGTGGTGCGATCTGATGCACTCGTCTCAAAAAAGGCCCACACCAAAGAACTTTTTGAATAACGCGCAGAGACTGCAGCGCCCTGCACATGTGGAGCTTTGGGGTGTGATGCAATCAATGTGCTGCCCTTAGGCTGGCCCCTGGAGGGCATCCTGCCTCGTTGGTGATGTGCCGCCTCCTCCTCCTCCTCCTCTCTCCTATCAGGCACCCACGTTGAGTCAGTGACCTCATCATCCCCTCCCTCCTCATCACTGGAGCAAACCTGGCAGTATGCTGCAGCAGGGGGAGCATGACTGCCAGATTGCTGTCCTTCTTGGGCACCCCCTCTGTCCGTGCTCGTGTTACTGCCTTCATCGAGCTCAGTATCATCATCAGAGCCTTCCAAACGCTGGGCATCCTCCTGGAGCATGTACCCAACACTGTGGTCAAACAGTTCGAGGGACTCCTCAGGAGGACATGGTGGGGCTAGGGAAGGAGTCACTGATGACATTGAGCCGAGGGAAGAGGCCGCTGCTTTGCCAGACAAAGTACCCTGGGCATGGGTGAGAGAGGATGAGGAGGATGAGGACGGCTTGGTCATCCACTCGACCAAGTCTTCCGCATGTTGCGGCTCAACATGGCCAGCTGCTGAAAAAAAGGCCAAGCGTGTCCCATGGCCACGTGCTGATGAGGATGCACCGTCTCCACGACCAGCACTAGACACAGAGCCTGCTTGCCCTCTCTTATTGGCTTGTGACTGTCTGCCTCTCCTTCTTGGCCTTCCAGACATACTAATGGCCTGTAGCTGCACTAAGCTCGGATATATATATATATATATATATATATATATATATATATATATATGTACTGATACTGCAGCTAGCAAAATCAACTGCCTGCCTGTAGTATGAGAACACCACCAACCTTCTACAGGTAGCTTTAGCTGAACACTGTGAGGTGGACGCACCCCACTAACTTGTAGGTTTAGCAGAACACTGTGAGCAAGACGCACTGCACTAACTGTAAATAGTCTAGCTGCCTGACTGTGGTACTAATAGGATCAAAAGAACACCAGCAATTTTCTTTAAAATACTGTAACAAGACAAGCCTGCCTGTCAGTAAGAAGATAACAGGAACGGATCTAGCTGAACACTGTGAGCAGGACGCACCCCACTAGCTTGTAGGTTTAGCTGAACACTGTGAGGTGGACGCACCCCACTAACTTGTAGGTTTAGCTGAACACTGTGAGCAGGACGCACCCCACTAACTTGTAGGTTTAGCAGAACACTGTGAGCAGGACGCACTGCACTAACTGTAAATAGTCTAGCTGCCTGACTGTGGTACTAATAGGATCAAAAGAACACCAGCAATTTTCTTCAGGTAGCTGTATTTACTGTAACAAGACAAGCCTGCCTGTCAGTAAGAAGATAACAGAAACGGATCTAGCTGAACACTGTGAGCAGGACGCACCCCACTAGCTTGTAGGTTTAGCTGAACACTGTGAGGTGGACGCACCCCACTAACTTGTAGGTTTAGCTGAACACTGTGAGCAGGACGCACCCCACTAACTTGTAGGTTTAGCAGAACACTGTGAGCAGGACGCACTGCACTAACTGTAAATAGTCTAGCTGCCTGACTGTGGTACTAATAGGATCAAAAGAACATCAGTAATTTTCTTTAAAATACTGTAACAAGACAAGCCTGCCTGTCAGTAAGAAGATAACAGGAACGGATCTAGCTGAACACTGTGAGCAGGACGCACCCCACTAGCTTGTAGGTTTAGCTGAACACTGTGAGGTGGACGCACCCCACTAACTTGTAGGTTTAGCTGAACACTGTGAGCAGGACGCACCCCACTAACTTGTAGGTTTAGCAGAACACTGTGAGCAGGACGCACTGCACTAACTGTAAATAGTCTAGCTGCCTGACTGTGGTACTAATAGGATCAAAAGAACACCAGCAATTTTCTTTAAAATACTGTAACAAGACAAGCCTGCCTGTCAGTAAGAAGATAACAGGAACGGATCTAGCTGAACACTGTGAGCAGGACGCACCCCACTAGCTTGTAGGTTTAGCTGAACACTGTGAGGTGGACGCACCCCACTAACTTGTAGGTTTTGCTGAACACTGTGAGCAGCACGCACCCCACTAACTTGTAGGTTTAGCAGAACACTGTGAGCAGGACGCACTGCACTAACTGTAAATAGTCTAGCTGCCTGACTGTGGTACTAATAGGATCAAAAGAACACCAGCAATTTTCTTCAGGTAGCTGTATTTACTGTAACAAGACAAGCCTGCCTGTCAGTAAGAAGATAACAGAAATGGATCTAGCTGAACACTGTGAGCAGGACGCACCCCACTAGCTTGTAGGTTTAGCTGAACACTGTGAGGTGGACACACCCCACTAACTTGTAGGTTTAGCTGAACACTGTGAGCAGGACGCACCCCACTTACTTGTAGGTTTAGCAGAACACTGTGGGCAGGACGCACTGCACTAACTGTAAATAGTCTAGCTGCCTGACTGTGGTACTAATAGGATCAAAAGAACACCAGTAATTTTCTTTAAAATACTGTAACAAGACAAGCCTGCCTGTCAGTAAGAAGATAACAGGAACGGATCTAGCTGAACACTGTGAGCAGGACGCACTGCACTAAATGTAAATAGTCTAGCTGCCTGACTGTGGCACTAATAGGATCAAAAGAACACCAGTAATTTTCTTCAAAATACTGTAACAAGACAAGCCTGCCTGTCAGTAGGAATATAACAGGAACGGATCTAGCTGAACACTGTGAGCAGGACGCACTGCACTAAATGTAAATAGTCTAGAAGATAACAGGAACGGATCTAGCTAAACTGAATACAGTGTATATATATATATATATATGCAACACCTGGGATGCATATATATATATACACAATACACTTTAAGTGCAGCTAACTGACTGACTGTCCTGCCTAATCTAGCTAACTCAAATGAAATGACACTGTCTCTCTCTCTCTCTAAGCACACCGGAACACACTGCACAGGGCCGCCGTGCAGGCGGCCTTATATAGTGTGGGGCGTGTACTAAATCCCCTGAGCCATAATTGGCCAAAGCCTCCTTGGCTTTGGCCAATTATGGCTCTCTGTTAAGGCGGCGCTGTGATTGGCCAAGCATGCGGGTCATAGTGCATGCTTGGCCAATCATCAGCAAGCAATGCACTGCGATGCCGCAGTGAATTATGGGCCGTGACGCGCCACACGAATTTGGCGCGAACGGCCCATATCGTTCGCAATTCGACGAACGATCGAACAGCCGATGTTCGAGTCGAACATGGGTTCGACTCGAACATGAAGCTCATCCCTAGTTGTGAATAGTGAGCCCCAGGGTCCGGTTTTCAAGCCAATGCACTTTAATGAGTTTAATTAATGCTATGGAGGCTGGGATTTAGAGCTCAAATATAGTGTTTAATGATGGTATCTAATTATAAAAGGGAATAAATTCAGCACAGGAAATATCATAATTACAGAAAGACCTTAATAAAATAGGGAGTTGGGCAGCTACATTGCAGGTGAGGTTCGTTATTGGGAAATGTAAATGTATGCATTTGGGTGCCAAATATGAATTAGGAAGGACTCCTCTTAGAGAATCTGTGATGCAATGTCAACCTACAACTAACATAGCTATCAAAATACTCTCATACAATAAAAAGCGAATACATTCCAGAAATAAAGTAATAAGTCTAACCCTGAACAAAACACTGGTTGCTCCTCATCTTAAATATGCACTTCAGTTTTGGTCAACAGTCCTCAGGAAAGACATTGTTAAATGAGAATGTGTTCAATAAAGGGCAACAAAATGAATAAGGGGGTTGGAGGACTTCAGCTATGAGGATCAATTACATAAATAAGTTATTCACTCTGGAGAAGAGGTGCTTAAGAGGGGTTATGATTAGGGATGGGCGAACGGTTCGGCCCGAGCATAAGTTTGGGGCCGAACTTTGGTTGTTCGGACGTTTGGCGAACAACGAACATTATGCGGTGTTCGAGAGGAAAAGATGATCCGCACTCCGGTGATTGCTCTTAAGAAGTATAATATTTATTGACAAGCCACAGTGACCAAACGCAAATAAGAACAGTTGACGTGTTTCAGCCTATAAAGCCTTAGTCATAACCACATTACAGACATGAAACTTTGAACATAAATAGTAGCTCCAAGGATCACTGGCTCCACCCATTAATTGTCTTATTGACTACAGGCAATTATCCAAAAAAGGGGAATCAGCTATACTGCATATTGAGAGATCCATATGTATGCCACTATTTGTCACACACCTATGCGGTGTTCGCGGCAAATTCTAAAGCTGCGGAACACCGTTAAAGTCTATGGGACACTAACATGAAAAACCAAAAGTGCTAATTTTAAAGGCTTATATGCAAGTTATTGTCATAAAAAGTGTTTGGGGACCCGGGTCCTGCTCCAGGGTGACCCCGCCTTCCTCTGACGTCACAAGGTGTCAGAGGGGGCATGGGGTCTCCCATTTACATAACCGGGTGGCACCACCCTCAGCTATATAACAACTGTCACTGAGAAGAAGTGTCACTCGGTGGGAGCTGTTGCGTTTTGTTTTTCTTTTTTCGGTTCATCGGGCGGCGTAATAGAAGATGAATGGACTTTGCTGGACATTTTTATTTTTTTATTTTTTTAATAAAGGACATGTTCCAAAGTGTCTCCTGTCATTTTTTACGATTTTTGACACTTTTTTTGTGAAATGGTAGGGGTACAATGTACCCCTTACCAATTCACATAGGGGGTGGGATCTGGGGGTCCCCTTGTTAAAGGGGGCTTCTACATTCCAATAAGCCCCTGTCTGCAAACCCCTACAACCACCGGGCAAAGGTTGTGGGGATGAGGCCCTTATCCCCATCAACATGGGGACAAGGTGCTTTGGGGGCTACTCCAAAGCACCCTCCCCATGTTGAGGGAATGTGGCCTTTTACAGTTCAGGAGGTGGGCGCTCTCTCATCCCCCCTCTTTTCCTGCAGCCTGCCAGGTTGTGTGCTCGGATAAGGGTCTGGTATGGATTTTGGGGGGACCCCTACGCCATTTTTTTTATTTTGGCGCAGGGTTCCCTTTAAAATCCATACCAGACCTGTAGGGTCTGGTATTGATTTTGGGGAGGACCCCTATGCCATTTTTTAAAAATTTGACGCAGGGTTCCCCTTAATTTCCATACCAGACCTGAAGTGCCTTTTATGGATTTTGGGGGGACCCCCACGCAATTGATTCAGGGTTTCCCTTAATATTCATACAAGACCTGAAGGGACTGATAATGGACTGGGGGGCAACCCATGCCGTTTTTTTAAATGGGTTTTATCTATATTGGCGAGACCCGACAATTCATTACAGCCGCGATCAGTTTTAAATGACTTTTTTCCTCTAGAAATGTCATTTTGCTGTGGTACTGTTCTAAACACAGGAAAAATGCGCCACTTCACAGGCATATAGACACCCCCCAGGCACAATATTTAAAGGAATATTTCATTTTTATAGTTTCACTTTAAGCATTATTAAAATCACTGCTCTCGAAAAAACAGACGTTTTTAAAACTTTTTTTGCATTGATATATGTCCCCTGGGGCAGGACTCAGGCTCCCAAACACTTTTTATGGCAATAACTTGCATAATATAAGCCTTTAAAATTAGCACTTTTGATTTTTAATGTTCGTGTCCCATAGATTTTAACAGTGTTCGTGTGTTCGTCCAAATTTTTTGCCTGTTCACAAGTTCTGGTGCGAACCGAACCGGGGGGTGTTGGGCTCATCCTTAGTTATGATTACATTGTACAAATATATCAAAGCTGACTCCAGTAACTTTCAAAAATGGTATACTCTAAGGTCCCTAAAAGGAGGTTTACCTTGAGTTGTAAAACTGGTTCTTCACTGTTGGGGCAGTAAAAATGTGGACCCCCTGATCCCAGCAAGCTGTGCTAGCTGAGAGTCTTAACAACTTTAAAAAATGTTTAGAAGTCTTCCTGAGGAAGCAGAATATACAGAGCTATAGAAAGAGAGAATATAAATCATATCAAATTGGTTGAGCATGGTGGGTCAGTGTTTTTTTCTCTTTTTTTAACCTTATACACTATATTACCAAAAGTACTGGGACCAGGGCTGTGTTTTGGCCTAGGCCGACTAGGCCTAGGCCTAGGGCGGCACTTTGCGGGGGGCGGCAAAAAGGGCCGCCCCCCCCCGCATGAGAGAAAGCCCCCCCACCCGTCTTGCTGATTCCCGGCTCCCGCTGCCACCTCCCGCACACATGCAGCGCACGACGGCCGGCTTTCTGTAGCTGCGCCGTGGTGTATGGGCGTGCTTGTCAGAGTAGGGGGGCGTGAGATACACGCCTCCACCCTCTGACAAGCACGCCCATACACCACGGCGCCGCTACAGAAAGCCGGCCGCCGTGCGCTGCATGTGTGCGGGAGGTGGCAGCGGGAGCCGGGAATCAGCAAGACGGGTGGGGGGGCTTCCTCTCATGCGGGGGGGCGCCGTGTGTCAATCGCTCCCCCCATAACCAACAGGTGACAGGTGGAGCCTTAAGCTCCGCCTACCCTCCCCTGCACTGCTTTGCTGCAGTGAATCTTCTCCTCGGCCCTGGGGCTGTGAGGTCAGGAGAGAGAGGAGCATGAGGGAAACCCCCAGGACAGCAGGTACAATGATTTTAAAAAGTATATCAGTGTTATGGGCACTGGCAGCATTTGATGGGCACTGGCAGAATTTGATGGGCACAGTGGCAGAATTTGATGGGCACAGTGGCTGCATTTGATGGCGCGGTGGCTGCATTTGATGGGCACAGTGGCTGCGTTTGAGGGCACAGTGGCTGCGTTTGATGGGCACAGTGGCTGCGTTTGATGGGCACAGTGGCTGCGTTTGATGGGCACAGTGGCTGCGTTTGATGGGGCACAGTGGCTGCAATTGATGGGGCACAGTGGCTGCAATTGATGGGCACAGTGGCTGCAATTGATGGGCACAGTGGCTATGTTTGATGGGCACAGTGGCTGCAATTGATGGGCACAGTGGCTACGTTTGATGGGCACAGTGGCTGCAATTGATGGGCACAGTGGCTGCAATTGATGGGCACAGTGGCTGCAATTGATGGGCACAGTGGCTACGTTTGATGGGCACAGTGGCTACGTTTGATGGCACAGTGGCTACGTTTGATGGGGCACAGTGGCTGCGTTTGATGGGCACAGTGGCTGCAATTGATGGGCACAGTGGCTGCAATTGATGGGCACAGTGGCTATGTTTGATGGGCACAGTGGCTGCAATTGATGGGCACAGTGGCTACGTTTGATGGGCACAGTGGCTGCAATTGATGGGCACAGTGGCTGCAATTGATGGGCACAGTGGCTGCAATTGATGGGCACAGTGGCTACGTTTGATGGGCACAGTGGCTACGTTTGATGGCACAGTGGCTACGTTTGATGGGGCACAGTGGCTGCGTTTGATGGGCACAGTGGCTGCATTTGATGGGCACAGTGGCTGCGATTGATGGGCACAGTGGCTGCGATTGATGGGCACAGTGGCTGCGATTGATGGGCACAGTGGCAGCATTTGATGGCGCGGTGGCTGCATTTGATGGGCACGGTGGCTGCATTTGATGGGCACAGTGGCTGCAATTGATGGGCACAGTGGCTACGTTTGATGGCACAATGGCTACGTTTGATGGCACAGTGGCTGCGTTTGATGGGGCACAGTGGCTGCGTTTGATGGGGCACAGTGGCTGCGTTTGATGGGGCACAGTGGCTGCGTTTGATGGGGCACAGTGGCTGCAATTGATGGGCACAGTGGCTGCAATTGATGGACACAGTGGCTGCAATTGATGGGCACAGTGGCTGCGTTTGACGGGTACAGTGGCTGCGTTTGATGGGCACAGTAGCTGCATTTGATGGGCACAGTAGCTGCATTTGATAGCACAGTGGCAGCATTTGATGGGCACAGTGGCTGCGTTTGATAGCACAGTGGCAGCGTTTGATGGGTACAGTGGCTGCATTTGATGGGCACAGTGACTGCGTTTGATGGGCACAGTGAGACCCCCCCCCGTGATAGCATTAAAACTCAGCAGCTAAAAATACTGTAGCTACTGACTTTTAATATTAGGACACTTACCTGTCCAGGGATCCAGCAATGTCGACACCTCAGCCGATTTTCGGATTGGCTCTCGTTTTTTGCCACTATCATTCATGGTAAGGGAAACCGACCGGTTCCCTACTGCACATGTGTGAAGCGCGTTGCACTTTCTGAATGGCCCAGTGGAGGAAGGAGGAGGGGGGGCAAACTTCAGAGGGGACAGCGCAGTTTTCCAGAAGTGGGGAAGGGTACCTGTCAGAAACAGGTACCTGTTCCCCCCTGAAAGGTGCCAAATGAGCCTAAAGAGGAAGGGGTGTTGTTTACAGATGCTAAGGTGGGTCTTAAACAGGAAGGGGTGTGGCCTCGGCAGGATGGGGTGGGTCGTATTTAAATTAGGGGGGTGCATGCGTTTAGTCAGGCCTAGGGCAGCACAAAACCTAAATACACCACTGACTGGGACGCCTGCCTTTACACGCACATGAACTTTAATGGCATCACAGTCTTATTCTATAGGGTTCAATATTGAGTTGGCCCACCCTCTGCAGCTATAACAGCTTCAACTCTTCTGGGAAGGCTAACCACAAGGTTTAGGAGTGCGTCTATGGGAATGTTTGACAATTCTTCCAGAAGCACATTTGTGAGGTCAGGCACTGATGATGGACGAAAAAGGCCTGGCTCGCAGTCTACCCTCTAATTCATTCCAAGGTGTTCTATTGGGTTGAAGTCAAGACTCTGTGCAGGCCAGTCAAGTTCCTCCAACCTAAACTCACTCATCCATGTGTTTATTGACCTTACTTTGGCACTGGTGTGCAGTCATGTTTGAACAGGAAGGGGACATCCCCAAACTGTTCCCACAAAGTTGGGAGCATGAAATTGTCCAAAATGTCTTGGTATGCTGACGCCTTAACAGTTTCCTTACCTGGAACTAAGAGGCCAAGCCCAACCCCTGAAAAACAAACCCACACCATAATCATCCCCATACCAAATTATTTGGACCACTGCACAAAGCAAGATCCATAAAGACATGGATGAGCGAGTTTGGGGTGGATGAACTAGTCATGACCGATAGAACACCTTTGGGATGAATTTGAGTGCAGACTGCTAGCCAGGCCTTCTTGTTCAACATCAGTGCCTGACCTCACAAATGTGCTTCTGGAAGAATGGTCAAACATTCCCATAGACACACTCCTAAGCCTTGTGGACAGCCTTCCCAGAAGAGGTGAAGCTGTTATAGCTGCAAAGGGTGGGCCAACTCAATATTGAACTCTACGGACTAATGCCCTGTACACACGGTCGGACTTTCCGACGGAATATGTGCGATTGGAGCTTGTTGTTGGAAATTCCGACAGTGTGTGGGCTCTATCTGACTTTTTCCATTGGAATTTCCGACACACAAAGTTTGAGAGCATGCTATAAAATTTTCCGACAACAAAATCCGATCCTTTAAATCCCGATCGTGTGTAGACAAATCCGACGGACAAAGTGCCATGCATGCTCAGAATAAATTAAGAGAGGAAAGCTATTGGCTACTGCCCCATTTATAGTCCCGACGTACGTGTTTTACGTCACCGCGTTCAGAACGATCAGATTTTCCGACAACTTTGTGTGACCATGTGTATGCAAGACAAGTTTGAGCCAACATCCGTCGAAACAAATCCATGGATTTTGTTGTCGGAATGTCCGATCAATGTCCGACCGTGTGTACAGGGCGTAAGACTGGGATGCCATTAAAGTTCATGTGCATGTAAAGGAAGGCGTCCCAATACTTTTAGTAATATAGTGTATATTATGAAACTAACAATTCATAAAAACCATGAAAATCCTATCTCTGTCCCTATCACTTTCGATTTCAAAACTCTGACACTTATGCCCTGTACACACGATCGATCATTGATCGGACATTCAGACAACAAAATCCATGGATTTTTTCCGATGGATGATGGCTCAAACTTGTCTTGCATACACATGGTCGCACAAAGTTGTTGGAAAATCTGATCGTTCTGAAAGCGGTGACGTAAAACACGTACGTCGGGACTATAAACGGGGCAGTAGCCAATAGCTTTCATCTCTTAATTTATTCTGAGTAGGGATGAGCTTCGAGTTCGAGTCAAACTCATGTTCTACTCGAACATTGGCTGTTCGCAAGTTCACCGAACAGCGAACAATTTGGGGTGTTCGCGGCAAATTCGAATGCCGTGGAACACCCTTTAAAAGTCTATGGGAGAAATCAAAAGTGCTAATTTTAAAGGCTTATATGCAAGTTATTGTCATAAAAAGTGTTTGGGGACCCGGGTCCTGCCCCAGGGGACATGGATCAATGCAAAAAAAAGTTTTAAAAACGGACGTTTTTTCAGGAGCAGTGATTTTATTAATGCTTAAAGTCAAACAATAAAAGTGTAATATCCCTTTAAATTTCGTACCTGGGGGGTGTCTATAGTATGCCTGTAAAGGGGCGCATGTTTCCTGTGTTTAGAACAGTCTGACAGCAAAATGACATTTTGAAGGAAAAAACTCATTTAAAACTACCCGCGGCTATTGCATTGCCGACAATACACATAGAAGTTCATTGATAAAAACGGCATGGGAATTCCCCACAGGGGAACCCCGAACCAAAATAAAAAAAAAAAAAATGATGTGGGGGTCCCCCTAAATTCCATACAAGGCCCTTCAGGTCTGGTATGGATATTAAGGGGAACCCCAGCCAAAATTTAAAAAAAAAATTGACGTGGGGTTCCCCCTAAATTCCATACCAGACCCTTCAGGTCTGGTATGGATTTTAAGGGGAACCCCGCGCCAAAAAAAAAAAAAAAAACGGCGTGGGGTCCCCCTAAAAATCCATACCAGACCCTTATCCGAGCACGCAACCTGGCAGGCCGCAGGAAAAGAGGGGGGGACGAGAGTGCGCCCCCCCCCTCCTGAACCGTACCAGGCCACATGCCCTCAACATTGGGAGGGTGCTTTGGGGTAGCCCCCCAAAACACCTTGTCCCCATGTTGATGAGGACAAGGGCCTCATCCTCACAACCGTGGCCGGTGGTTGTGGGGGTCTGCGGGCGGGGGGCTTATCGGAATCTGGAAGCCCCCTTTAACAAGGGGACCCCCAGATCCCGGCCCCCCCCTGTGTGAAATGGTAAGGGGGTACTTACCCCTACCATTTCACTAAAAAACTGTCAAAAATGTTAAAAATGACAAGAGACAGTTTTTGACAATTCCTTTATTTAAATGCTTCTTCTTTCTTCCTTCATCTTCTTCTTCTTCTGGTTCTTCTGGCTCTTCTGGTTCTTCCTCCGGCGTTCTCGTCCAGCATCTTCTCCGCGGCGTCTTCTATCTTCTTCTCCTCGGGCTGCTCCGCACCCATGGCATGAGGGGAGGCTCCCGCTCTTCTCTTCATCTTCTTCTCTTCTTCATCTTCTTCTTCATCTTCATCTTCTTCTTCATCTTCTTCTTCTTCTTCTCTTCTTCATGTCTTCTCCGGGCCGCTCCGCAGCCATGCTGTGGCATGGAGGGAGGCTCCCGCTGTGTGACGGCGTCTCTTCGTCTGACGGTTCTTAAATAACGGGGGGCGGGGCCACCCGGTGACCCCGCCCCCCTCTGACGCACGGTGACATGACGGGACTTCCCTGTGGCATTCCCCGTGACGTCACAGGGAAGTCCCGTCAAGTCACCGTGCGTCAGAGGGGGGCGGGGTCACCGGATGGCCCCGCCCCCCGTTATTTAAGAACCGTCAGACGAAGAGACGCCGTCACACAGCGGGAGCCTCCCTCCATGCCACAGCATGGCTGCGGAGCGGCCCGGAGAAGACATGAAGAAGAGAAGAAGAAGAAGAAGATGAAGAAGAAGATGAAGAAGAAGATGAAGAAGAGAAGAAGATGAAGAGAAGAGCGGGAGCCTCCCCTCATGCCATGGGTGCGGGGCGGCCCGAGGAGAAGAAGATAGAAGACGCCACGGAGAAGATGCTGGACGAGAACGCCGGAGGAAGAACCAGAAGAGCCAGAAGAACCAGAAGAAGAAGAAGATGAAGGAAGAAAGAAGAAGCATTTAAATAAAGGAATTGTCAAAAACTGTCTCTTGTCATTTTTAACATTTTTGACAGTTTTTTAGTGAAATGGTAGGGGTAAGTACCCCCTTACCATTTCACACAGGGGGGGGGCCGGGATCTGGGGGTCCCCTTGTTAAAGGGGGCTTCCAGATTCCGATAAGCCCCCCGCCCGCAGACCCCCACAACCACCGGCCACGGTTGTGAGGTTGAGGCCCTTGTCCTCATCAACATGGGGACAAGGTGTTTTGGGGGGCTACCCCAAAGCACACTCCCAATGTTGAGGGCATGTGGCCTGGTACGGTTCAGGGGGGGGGCCGCACTCTCGTCCCCCCCTCTTTTCCTGTGGCCTGCCAGGTTGCGTGCTCGGATAAGGGTCTGGTATGGATTTTTAGGGGGACCCCAAGCCGTTTTTTTTTTTTGGCGCGGGGTTCCCCTTAAAATCCATACCAGACCTGAAGGGTCTGGTATGGAATTTAGGGGGAACCCCACGTCAATTTTTTTTTTAAATTTTGGCTGGGGTTCCCCTTAATATCCATACCAGACCTGAAGGGCCTTGTATGGAATTTAGGGGGACTCCCACATCATTTTTTTTTTTTAATTTTGGTTCGGGGTTGCCCTGTGGGGAATTCCCATGCCGTTTTTATCAATGAACTTCTATGTGTATTGTCGGCAATGCAATAGCCGCGGTAGTTTTAAATGTGTTTTTTCCTTCAAAATGTCATTTTGCTGTCAGACTGTTCTAAACACGGGAAACATGCGCCCCTTTACAGGCATACTATAGACACCCCCCAGGTATGAAATTTAAAGGGATATTACACTTTTATTGTTTGACTTTAAGCATTATTAAAATCACTGCTCCTGAAAAAACGGCCGTTTTTAAAACTTTTTTTTGCATTGATTCATGTCCCCTGGGGCAGGACCCAGGTCCCCAAACACTTTTATTGACAATAACTTGCATATTAGCCTTTAAAATTAGCACTTTTGATTATTCATGTTCGTGTCCCATAGACTTTAACGGTGTTCGCGTGTTCGAACGAATTTTTTTCCTGTTCGCATGTTCTGGTGCGAACCGAACAGGGGGGTGTTCGGCTCATCCCTAATTCTGAGCATGCATGGCACTTTGTGCATCGCATTTGTGTACACACGATCGGAATTTAACCGATCGGATTTTGTTGTCGGAAAATTTTATAGCCTGCTCTCAAACTTTTTGTGTCGGAAATTCCGACGGAAAAAGTCAGATGGAGCCCACACACGATCGGAATTTCCGACAACACAATCCGATCGCACTTTTTCCGTCGGAAAATCCGACCGCGTGTAGAGGGCATTAGTATTTGCTAACACACTGCCTGAACTGTACTGCTTGTCTATGTGTGAATTGTCACAAAACTATTCCGTATGAAACTTGCAACAACAGGTGTGTTCCCGTCTATTTTTTATATGAAGATTGTATCTGATGACACATTTCCTTTTAATTGGAACTCTAAAGTCAATGCAGCAAACTTAGAGGGTATTAAAAAATATGGAAGAGTTAGCAAACTGAGATAGAGTCAAATATTGATTAGGAGATGATTAAACTTATGATATGTTTTATTTTATTTTTTTTAAATGTTTAGAGCAGATTATTCTTAGATCATCCAGGTGAACGGAAGCTGGTTTTGGCCTCCCAACCCAACAAAACATTTATTCAACAAAATAAATTGGCCTGAACTGAATCAAATCTGAGAAAATTGATCTGGTCAAGTAGTTCCTGTCCATGTGACTGACAGACAAAATTGTCACAGTTAAAACATTGCATATACTGTATATTTATCAGGGTTTAGTATTTTTCCATTTTTTATTTTTTTGTATTTTTGCGATCCTGTAGTGAGCTTTATGAGGCCTCATGCACCCTGGACTTTTCTTAAAGCGTTTGTTACCACAACACTTCATATTCCTGATATGTGCCTGCTGTACCATGTACTTGTATGAGAAAGTATCCTGTTCTCTTTGGGATTCTTCCTTTATGTGAAATCTCTGGTGTTCCTGCCAGTCCCCTTGCTTTCCTAATACAAACTGACCACACTAAGCAGAAGAGCACACCATGGTCAGTTTATTTTGCTATGTTGGGATCTCAGTGCTCTCTCCCCCAATGATCAGACTTGTCCTGACACGCCCCTGATACAGCCATTCACTGGGAAGTTCAGTGTACTGCTGCTTCTCCTCCCCCCAGCTCTTATAGAGCTGAGAACAGAGGGAATGTGATCACTTATAAAAAAGACAAAAAAGGTATTTGTAATGTTTTATTAATTTCTATACACAAATGTTTTGCCTTTCATTTCTAATTTAAACTGAATGGGTTGTTTTAAAGGTGATTGTTTACAATCACTTTAATCACTCCTAGACATATTTCCTTCGGACAGCATTATTTTGGCATAAAAAAACACTTGACACTTGAAAAAAAAAGTGATAACCACGTTTAGTCGCATCAAGTGTTTGGGGGTTAATAATTTATTCTGGCCACTGAAATTAATTAACGCTCAAGCGCTAAACGCATCTAGCCGAAATGTATAGTTAGATATGTTTACATGTTTACAAGCATTTTTTCAGCCAAAACGCTGCTACTCCTGGATGCACTGGCAGTGAGGTTTTTTTTCCCTGCCTGTAAATGCCTATGCCTCCAAACTCTTCTAAAAGTCTATGTGTGCATGGACATATAGGCTTCCTTTTATTATAAAAGCAGTAAAAAAAAACTGCACTATTAAATAGTTGTAGATGCACAAATCAAGCAGCAATTCTCTTGTATGACATAATCACAGTACAACAATCAGGGCTTTTTTTCAGGGGGAACTTGGTGGAACTCAGTTCCACCACCTCTGGCTCAGACCCTTTGGTGCCTGCTCACCACAATCACTTGTAAACACAGAAGTCTGGTTTCTGTGTTTATAAGTGACAGCTCTGCACTCTGTATGTAATGCAATCCTGGTATTTAATGCCCCTTTAAGACCCTCCTACTGTTCGTGAAAATTGACTGAACACACCCACTATCTGATGTGATTTGGAGGGTGTGTGTAGGGGGAGGTGTTTTGTGGGACCGTGGTTAAGTTTCAGCACCTATTGTTTGAGAAAAAAAGCCCTGACAACAATAATGTATAAATATAGAATCGAGGTAAAAGGTCAAAATTAAAAATGACATATGAAGAGCCAAATGTCCATTAACCAGTCCACCAAAATCTGTGATAATAAATCTTGAGTTCTTGGTGTTAGTCTCCACCATCCATCACCATGTGCAACAATGCCTCCACCAAAAGCTGAAAAAACTGCTTTATCGTTTTACCAAGGTGCATATGTTCTGGATTGTGTAATGCTTGCTCGACCTGTTTAATAAAACTTTATTTGAGATTTAAAAAAAATTGTAGTCCAAATAAGTGCAAACCTTCAAATCTTCAGGAGATGTATCCAGCAAAAGATGTCATCATATTTCACAAATAAAAAATACATATTCCAGATGGTATTTGTGCAGAATAAAGGAAAAAGTTTTACTTCAAGCAGGAAAATTACATTCAGTGCAGCTTACCACTCTGCAACTTACCAGAGTATGTGAATCTTCACGCACTGAGAGGTCAATTTAGCAAAATAGATAAGGAAGGCATCCACTCAGGTCAAGCCAATCAGTTAGCTCAGATCTCCTCCACTTTCCAGGTACAGCATGTGAAGTTCATGGGCATGAAACACACTAAATAAACTCTGCCAATAGTGTAGTAAAATAAAGCAAAAGGTCCAGCTGGAAGTAAGCTGGTTTTGGTTCTCAACCCAAGTGAACATCTGTTCTGCAAAAGAAATTGGACTGAACTGAATCAAATCTGAGCAAATTGCTTCAATGGTCAAAGTAGTTTCTGCTCACGTGACTGACAGCCAACATTACAAACCCATGGAAAGAAAAAGCACCATTCAAAATCCACTGTGCATACCACCTGCCGAAGACAAAGGTGCTGGTTCCCTGAATTGAGCCTGTCTAGCACAAAGGTCCAGTCATCCAGTAGAAAATATGGAGCTGTGTATGTCAACCAGGTGATATTCATCCAAGGATTGGCTTCAGCTCAATCTCCTCTCATATGCCACAACCTTCTAACACATTTCATCCCCCATCACTTATCAGGTTTAGTCATAGGGGTCATGATTAAGGCCAATGAAGGGGGGGGGTGAAATGCATTAGATAGGCATGGCCTTGGATGAGTGTTACCTGATTGATATACACAGTGTGAAGCTCTGTCTTTTCTACGGATGACAGCCAAAATTGTCAAAGTTGAAACATTCCATATATATTCATTGGGATTTTGTATTTTTCCAAAGTTTTGTAATCTTGTATGTTTGCTCAGCTGTGTGCCTGGTAGTGCTCTCTGAGCATAGAGTGTATCATGTTAAGCCAGATTTACACTTATAGAATTTTGTTCAAAATAATTCATTTTAAGAGCATTTGTTTAATTTTCTAATCATTAGTGGTGTTACATCAATGTTTACCTTCAACCATAGTGAAGAAAAGGATCAGGTTGGAAAATATTTCTCAAACAAATTAATTTCTAACAGTGTATGTAATTCTCGTACAGGAAATTATATTAATTCCAAAACTGAATGTTAAAAAAAACATTTTTAAGTACTGTTGAATGTTATTCGTGAAGTCATTAAATGTATTGAATATTTTCATACAATATTTGTATGAACGTTGTATACCCAGCTTTAACTGCTGTTTGAGTGTTCTCAAGCAGAGTATAAATGAGATATCACATTATGTTAAAGCCGAATTCTAGCTGCAATATATATTGCAATATTGCAATATTTTTTGTCACATAGTATTTGCACAGCGGTTTTTCAGACACAATTTTTTTTAGAAAAAATACACTTTAATGAATAAAAAAAAAAAAAAAAAAAACACAATACTTATCTACATGTTTAATATATTGTGAAATATGATGTTACACCGAGTAAATAGATACCTAAGATGTCATGTTTTAAAATTCTGCTCATGGAATGGCAACAAACTACGGTACTTAAAAATCTCCATAGGTGAAGCTTTAAGCATTTTTACAGGTTACCTTTTTAGAGTTGCAGAGGAGGTCTAGCACTAGAATTATTGCTCTTACTCTAACGTTCATGGCAATACCTCACATGTGTGGTTTGAACACTGTTTACATATGCTTTTGCGACTTACATATGCGTTTGTATCTGCACGCTTGCGCAGAGAGAAGTAGAGCTTTAAATTCATTTTTTATTTCTTATTTATTTTACTTTTTTTTTTTACACTGTCCCTTTATTTTTTGATCACTTGAAATGTAAACATCCCTTGTAATAGAAATAAGGATGACAGGTCCTGTTTATTGAAAAAATTATTTACTATAGCTCGGGAATCGAACGTGATGTTAGACGTCGCTCCAGTCCTCCAAGGGCATAGAGACGAATGGCGGCCATATTGGCCCCACTTTTCTCTATACCTATCTAATGGCAAATATGCGGTCCCACTGCACTGGGCTTTTTGCCTGTGGGGCCGCATATTTGCGTACCTTCCTTTGTGCTGAGAGTGCGCTGCAGGGGGCACTCCCACCACAGTGACTGGGTTCTCACCGAGAGCCCCGGGCCCCATTCTAATGATCGGGACCTGGAACGTCCAATTTCAGGTCACTTGATTGCTGTAATAGCCTCTGATTGGCTATCACAGTGATCAGTCACTGTGAAGCCCGCCTCTGTGTTTTCTGTCTCTGTGAATGGACAAGAAAGATACATTGTATCTTTCTCTGTCTTTCTCTCTGTATCTTTCTCTGTCCTTACAGAGATAGAAAAAAACAAAGTGTGTGTAGAAAATAATAATAGTGAAAAAAAATAATAATTAAAAAGAAAAAACCTAGAACAAGGTTTGATCTAGGTCAATGCCAGGGTTAGTGTTTGGGTCAAGGTCAGGGTCAAAAGTAAAGGCCAAAGGTCAATTTCAGGGTCAGTATTTTTTGGACAGGATTTTTGTTTTAATTAGTATCAGTGGCGGTTACTGTCAGTAGGTTTTAGGTAGGATATAAAAAAAAAGAAGCAAAATCCACACTATTGTTTTCTGGGCTACTACGGGTACAAATAACAACTAACATACACATATGTGGTATCGCTGCGATCATTAGGAGCAGGAGAATTAATTTTGCTTAATTCTTTGGTTAAAGGTTATGGTAGTAGTAAGAAATATACAGCTAAATTAAAAAAAAAAGTTTTTAACTTTTTTTGGGCCAGATTTCCTTTGATAATAACAAAAAATAAAATCAGGAAATATCCATGACCATTTACCACCAAATGAAAGCCCAATTTGTCCTGAAAAAAACAAGATAAAATCCACCTGGATGCAGAGAGTAGTTGTGATGATATGTATGGTTTTACTAACACATTCCAAAATTGCAAAATTGGGCTTAGGTATTTAGATTTATTTTACCCTTAGGCACAAACGGGTTAAGACTAAGACCCATATATTAAGATTCCAGCCAGTACAGCTCTGTGAGAGAGGAACCCTTAAAGTTAGAAAGGCATTCAGAAGATAAGGATTGTGTTTTTAGTAGAAACCTTCAGGTGCCCTGTGATTTCTCTACCTTCCTTTCTCTTCTCTTTTCACATATGTAATAAAATCTACAAAAACCTCAATCAAAGTGACTGGCATCCATCAATCTGAACATCCAGAGAAAATAACTTCTCCCAGGAATGTGCCTGGGACATCACTTGCCAAGTATGTGGGTCTGAGACTTTGAAAACATACAGTAGCTATTGAGTGGCTGAAGTGCAATGTTTCTTCAAAACATGCTTTTTTGATTACCAATAGTGCTGCATATATAATTTTTTTTTTAATAGAGTGCCTCCTTTCTTCATTTGATATCAGTAAGTAAAATTGTACTTTTTATTTATTTTTTAAGGCTCTTTTTTTTTTTAATGAAACTATTTTTTTTTATATTGTAGGAGTTACAGTAAACATTAACTTTTTTATTTTAATGTTTAATGTGCTCTGAATCAATCTCTCATTTTTTTCATTATACACATTATACACATTATTTCATTACTTGAAATGCATCAATATTCTAGGAAAATAGCTGACTCAATGTGTTTTTCTATTGTGTTGTATCTGTAGTTTACAAGACTTAAGGCTAGTATAAGGCTTATAATGTACTTATGTTAATCTATCTATCTCTTTCTCCCTCTCTTTCTCCTTCTCTATCTCTCCCTATATCTCATCTTCTTAAAAATGCATACAATTATTATACACAATGTTTCATTACTTTTAACCACTTCAGCCCCGGAAGATTTGGCTTCTCAATGACCAGGCCATTTTTTGTGATATGGCACAGCCTTGCTTTAACTGACAATTGCGCTGTCATGCGACGCTGTACCCAAACAAAATTGATGTCCTTTTTTTTCCCCCAAATAGAGCTTTCTTTTGGTGGTTTTTGATCATCTCTGGGGTTTATATTTTTTGTGCCATAAACAAAAGAAGAGCGACAATTTTGAAAAAACACAATATCTTTTACTTTTTGCTATAATAAATATCCCACATTTAAAAAAAAAAAACATTTTTTCCTCAGTTTAGGCTGATATATATTCTTCTACATATCTTTGGTAAAAAATAGGGGATAGATTTATGGCATTTTTTTTTTTAATTTTTTACTAGTAATGGTGGCGATCTGCGATTTTTATTAGGACTGCGATATTGCGGCGGACAAATTGGACACTTTTGACACATTTTTGGGATCACTGACAATTATACAGCGATCAGTGCTATTAAAATGCAATGATTACTGTTTAAACTGGCAGAGAAGGGGTTAACACTAGGGGGCGATCAAGGGGTTAACTGTGTTCCCTGGGTGTTTTCTAACTGTAGGGGAGCTGGGACCGTCTAGGAAGAGAGAGATCAGTGTTCCTACTTAGTTGGAACACACGCTCTGTCTCTACTCCCCTGAAACAACCGGATTTGTGTGTTTACACACACAGATCCCCATTCTCACTTGCGATCGCGGGAGCCTGGCGGTCATCGCACCTGCCAAGCACTCACATCAGCTCCACACTGCGCACACTGCGGGTCAAAAGGCGAAGCGACGTAAGGTAACGTCCTTTCTCTCAGCCGTGCCATTCTGCTGCAGTAAAACTGCGGCGGCTGGTCGGCAAGCAGTTAATATATTTTTAGATAGCAGTTAACTCAATGAACATTTCTATTGTGTTGCAGCTGTAGTCTACAAGACGTAAGGTTTGCCGGTATCATATTAATCTTAATCTATACAGTTATGTCTGCTGTGCAAATTCAACAAATATGTAATACAAAGACTGCAAACATTGGGGGTTATTTACGAAGGGCAAATCCACTTTGCAATGAAAGTGCACTTGAAAGTGCAGTCGCTCTAAATCTAAGGGGTAGATCTGAAATGAGGGGAAGCTCTGCTGATTTTATCATCCAATCATGTGAGAGCTAAAATGCTGTTTTTTATTTTCCTTGCACGTCCTCCTCGGATCTACAGCGACTTTACTTCCAAGTGCACTTGCAGTGCAAAGTGGATTTTCCTTTAGTTAATAACCCCCATTGTATTGCATTGTATTTGCATGGTGACACTACTGTCCTATATTGTATTATGATAATGTTGATAAAACTTTTAATTATTTTGGTCTTTTTTAGCCAGAGGAATCTAATGAATCATCTTGGGTATCTCTAACATTACAATTGTTATTTCTGTGTCAGTTCATTAAACTCTTGCACCTAGGTATTCCCATTTATGAGACTGGCAGGCTCTCTTGTTAATTCATCAGCCATACACTGGAAATTGTCCCTTGTCTGGATGTGCACCTTGATGAGATGTCGGGGGGCATTGTATGAACAATGAGACTCAATCCATTCATTAGCTCATACAGTTTTTCCCAGGACATCTATTCTCTTGTTGAATCAGTAAAATTAAATTTGACTTTTAATAAAATCAGTTATATGTTAAGAGAATTTAACACTTAAGGTAAATCCAATACAAATATAGATTTAAATACATCAGCAATAAAAACAAGTTAAAGTAACAAAAAGAAAATGTAGGTTTGACTATTAACAAAATAAACCTTATGCTATTATTCTGTGACTGTGGCTGCTAATACTGCAAAGTATTATTATTATTATTATAAATATATTTTGTTTTAATTGTAAACTAATAACAATAATACTAATACATAGAGCCTTCAAGGCCCAGGAAAAAAAGGGCCACATCCAAAGTAAATAACAATTCAGGTGCTGGAAGTCTGGATACAGTAGGTCAGTGGAATGGTGATATCTTGGGGCTAAACCAAAGTTGTATCTAAACCCAAAAACAAAAACGATATATATTGTTTACCAAAACTAAAGGCAAAACTCCCTTTTTTTTTCAGTTTTGGACAGAGTGGAGATGGTCAGGTTTTTATTGCAGTCTGTGTCCCTGTTAGGAAGATTCCCTCTCTTTAATTGTCTTGTTTCGCATTATCATCGTAAGTAAAAGTAGAAAAAAAAAACACCACATTTTGGGCTGTCCCCAGAAAAGTTATAGAGGGGAAATCCTCCAATGGGGATACTAGTTCTGGTGAACTGGAGGTCCCCAAGGAATTCCTTTAATTTGCAGGGATTATCTCTCACTTCCTGTTATTTGACAGGAAGTGAAGGTAAATTTCCCCAATGGGGCACAGATGGCAAAAAATAAACTGACAGGGGTTATAACCCTCCTTTACTTTATTCAATATATAAAAAAAGTTTTCACTTTAATTCTACTTTACATGTGGAAGCTTAATTTGTTTTATTTTTTTTTAGAATGTATTTTTCTTTATTTTCATTTATTTATTAAGAAAGCAAATCTTAACTTTTTAAAATTCAGGCTAATTTTAGGGAGCAATTTTGTCAGTATGGGGGCTACAACCTTGATGGATGTTTATCTTATTCTTTGATGATTTAGATTCAAACATGTGCTTGACAGAACCTCTGAATTCTTCTGCTAAAGGTCTTCATAGTGTGGCACGTCGGGCCTGTGCCACTGTTTAAAATGACAGTCTGGGCCAGGTTTTCTGGGAAGAAGGCACACACCTGAGACATTAGTGTGTTTGCTTCCCAGAAAACCTGGCCCAGGCTGCCTTTTAAACATTGGCATGGACCAAAACTGCCACAATAGATGAAGATAATGATAAAGATAACCATAGGAACAGCAAGGTTTCATATACAGTTACACATTTATAGAAAGCCAGAAAGCCATGCATGTTTTAACACTGAGGGAAAACATATAAAATACGGTCATCACAAACAGTGTTTCTTAACTCCAGTCCTCAAATATACCAAAATGTAAATTTTTCAGGATCTCTCTTAGGCTGGCTGTTCAAATCTTGGATGGTTCAGCAGGAACTGGGCGAGATTTGAACCGTTATTATTGGGCAGGCAGAATGTACCAAGCTGATCGATCAATTAACTTGGATACAACCAGCCTGATGGATTTCACTTGCAATTATCACTAGTAGCTGCTATAGCCGCTAACAATAATAACTGTCTTCTCCCACCAGGGATGGCTTATCCTGCCCACCCCCCCCCAGTGGGGAAAATAAAAAGTCTTGATGGGAGGAATTCCCATGTCAGCACTGTCTGTGTTGATGGGGGAATTGTGCATTTTTTTTACTTCAACCTGTGGTTGCAGGAAGGAAATTTCCTTCAAATGGGCTCTCACCAGCTAGGAAGATCCTTAAATATTATCAGATCATGAAAGGCTGAATATGATATTGCAAAAAGGCCACAAGTTGTCTCTCTCCATCCCAGGGGTCCACTCTAAGCTTAAACCAATCTCCTGGATAACTCATTTTGGTCTTATAATGTGAAGCACAAAACCCACTTCATAGTGTAGTAAGTTATAAAATACTCCTTTATTTAAGCAGTGAAGCATGGGGGAATGAGAGACATCACACACCACTAGCTCAACAGATGGAGATGAATGGGAATGGCCTCAGCCTTGAGCTCCTTCTGAACCTTGCCCTTGATACATTTCACCCTGCCCACTCGGGGCTTAGTCATGGAGGATCTCTATGAATAAGTTCGGGTGGGCGATGCAAAATGCAACGGGGCAAGGCTCCGGCCGTTCACGTTCCACACTATCTGTTAAGTTAGTATTGTGCGGTGTCTCTCATTCCTCCATGCTTTACTGTTTTCTGGATCAAGCATAAGACAGCCTGCACCCTTACATTGCTGTGAGACACTGGATTTTTTACCAGCAGAGAATCTTCAGCGGCACGACAAGTGATTACCAGGAATTGTGAGCCCTGCTTTAGTTAACTTTAAATTGCACTTACATGAATCTAAAACCAAGTCACTATAACATATAAAGCAATTGGTACAAACAAAAATGGGAGGATACTACACTTCTGGTTTCCAGTCAAGCGTCTGACATCACTTCTCCAACACGTTTCGTTACATGGTCTTTATCAAGAGTGTCATCATATATAAGGGTTGACTATTAAATATTTTTAAAAATTGAATCTCTGCAGCAACAAGGTTCTTTCCCAGAGAGAGATTGCATTTATTATTGACAGGGTATTTAGAATATTCATGTAATGATCAGATGCCTTCAGAGAACCCAATTTATCCTGTCATAACTGAGCAAAATAACCTTCCCTAATAAACACATTTTCCCCATTCACTAAAATGTTCACTAAAACATCTGATCTGGTCGGTTTTACTGGCATTTTTGATATTCTAGGTGACAGATAATGCCTCTTGGCCTTGGATAGCTGCAGTCATACATTCCAATTAAAGTTGTCTGAATATTTCCTTATTGTCTGGGGCTAATTAAATAGACAATTACCCTTTGTAGATAGCTATTTACCATAAACAAGTATTCCATAAATACTTAAGACCCCTTTTGATGTTCAGTTATCATCAGTAAATACTTCTTGTATTGTTTATGGTCAAATTGCATTGTTACTCTTTGAAAAAAAAACTATTTATCACATACAAAGACAAACATTTATTTCACCCCCTGTATCTTTTACGATTCATTTCAGGTCAGGAGGCCTCTTCCTTTGGCCTGGTCAGCTATGTTTGTGTCAATATGTCAGCCCCACATCCCAGATCACAAGGATAACTTGCCACAAATTTGTGGCAGTGTTGAATTGTAAGTCTGTTAACTTGCTGCACATTTTCACTGGCAAGTTGTACACTTGCAGAGCACTTGAAGTACATGTTCTAGCTGACACTTTTCCAATTTGTAACAAATTTGCATGTCAAATCTCTAGCAAGAGCAAAGTTGCAGTGGTGAGTCTACAGCAAGAGCTCTGCAAGTCATGGTGACCCTTGTGGTGGGATGACTATTGCATAACATAACTTAACCAGAACTTGCAGCAGTTTTGCAGAATGTTTGCAAAGAAAGTTGATCTGGAGTCATGCAATGCAGACTTGCTGCAATTGTGCAACAAACAAGCCTGGCAAGTCTGTCAATAGCTTAGGAAGTCATTTTCAAACTTGCATCACAATTGTTTTCTATCTGGGGTACATATAATGTAATACAATATATATATTTTTTATATGTACAGAATATCCTACCAAAGAGGTGCAGAAGTTTGCTGCATGGTGGTGAATTAGTGGTGGGAAGGACATATATCACTTTTTTGTGGATGCTTTTTGATTGGATTTATTTGCACAAGAGTATATACACATGGACAATTTTGGATTTTATATTACATGCTTGCACAAATATTTTTACACAAGCTTTATTATTTAAATTATTAAGCAATTATGATTTAATATTGTGTTTGTAGTGCTGATATTGTGTACTATAATAGATTTTCCTGTCCAGGGGACAATCTAGCTCTGTTTACAAGAAAGTACTTTATTTATGTTTATACATGATCACCTTCAGAATAGTCCTGCTGCACAGCAATAGAGCACTCCCAGTGTTCCATCCACTTCTTGAATGTGTCCTGGAAGCCCTTTTTGGAAGCCTGTTAGGCACCTGCTATTCACGCTGGATCTCCACAATGGTGTCAAAATGGCAACCTTTAAGCTAGATCTTCAACTCATTGCAGCATTGCCGTAAACTTGCAGAATCATGTTAAATGTTTCTGTGGCAGATTTGATCAATTTCATGAAGAATTTCATATTTGCTCTTTGTTTTAACTTGCTGTCCATGATGAACTAGCAGAAGTGGTAACACATGCGGGCAGAATTACACAAGTAACACAGCTTTGAATGTACTGTATGAAGGACAATGTTTCTTGGCACACTGACTTATGAAGGTGCTCCCTTTGACTGTGTGTGCAGCCTTGTACTGCCATCTGTTGGCGTGTTACAAAACTAGTCTCAAAACGTTTTGAAACCACCTCGTATATTGAAGGATTACATCCTTTTTGATAATGTTTTATAATAATTCAAGCATTGAAGCATTTTAGTTTTGTCCTGAGTGTTGGTTATCAGAAAGTATTAGCAAACTGTGATTGAATCCAATTAGATGCAGTCACTTTATGAGTATTCAGACAGCAATGGGTGCTGAGGCTGTCTTAACCACTTGAGGACCACCTCATGCTGATGTACGTTGGCAAGGCGGCACGGGCAGGCAGAATCACGTACATACACATGATCTTCCTCCCACGGGTGGGGGGTCTGATCGGACCCCCCCCGGTGCCCGAGGCGGTCCTCTTTTGTCCCCCGGCGATCGGAGGTGAGGGGGAGGCCATCCGTTTGTGGCCCCCCCTCGCGATCGCCGACGGCCAATCAGAACATTCCTTTGCTGCTGTATGCTAAACAGCAGCAAAGGAAATTATGTCGTCTCTCCTCGACTTGGTATTTTCCGTTCTGGCGCCGAGGAGAGAAGACATCAATGTGAGTGCACAAACACTACACCTCACAGTAGAACATGCCAGGCACACAAAACACCCCCGGTTCCCCCCCGATCACTCCCCGATCACCCCCCAATCACCCCTCTCCCCCCCGTCACACTGACACCAAGCAGTTTTTTGGGGTTTTTTTTGTTTTTTTTTCTGATTACTGCATTGGTCAGTTTGTGACAGTTACTGTGGTAGGGCAGTTAGTATTAGCCCCCTTTAGGTCTAGGGTACCCCCCTAACCCCCCTAATAAAGTTTTAACCCCTTGATCACCCCCTGTCACCAGTGTCACTAAGCAATCATTTTTCTGATCGCTGTATTAGTGTCGCTAGTGACGCTAGTTAGGGACGTAAATATTTAGGTTCGCCGTCAGCATTTTATAGCATCAGGGACCCCCCATATACTATCTAATAAATGTTTTAACCCCTTGATTGCCCCCTAGTTAACCCTTTCACCACTGATCACCGTATAACCATTATGGGTGACGCTGGTTAGTTCATTTATTTTTTATAGTGTCAGGGCACCCGCCGTTTATTACCGAATAAAGGTTTAGCCCCCTGATCGCCCGGCGGTGATATGCTTCGCCCCAGGCAGCGTCAGATTAGCGCCAGTACCCCTAACACCCACACACGCAGCATACGCCTCCCTTAGTGGTATAGTATCTGTACGGATCAATATCTGATCCGATCAGATCTATACTAGCGTCCCCAGCAGTTTAGGGTTCCCAAAAACGCAGTGTTAGCGGGATCAGCCCATATACCAGCTAGCACCTGCATTTTGCTCCTCCGCCCGGCCCAGCCCAGCCCAGCCCACCCAAGTGCAGTATCGATCGATCACTGTCACTTACAAAACACTAAACACATAACTACAGCGTTCGCAGAGTCAGGCCTGATCCCTGCGATCGCTAACAGTTTTTTTGGTAGCATTTTGGTGAACTGGCAAGCACCAGCCCCAGGCAGCGTCAGATTAGCACCAGTACCGCTAACACCCACGCACGCACCGTACACCTCCCTTAGTGGTATAGTATCTGATCGGATCAATATCTGATCCGATCAGATCTATACTAGCGTCCCCAGCAGTTTAGGGTTCACAAAAACGCAGTGTTAGCGGAATCAGCCCAGATACCTGCTAGCACCTGCGTTTTGCCCCTCTGCCCAGCCCAGCCCTGCCCACCCAAATGCAGTATCGATCGATCACTGTCACTTAAAAACACTAAACGCATAACTGCAGCGTTCGCAGAGTCAGACCCGATCCCTGCGATCGCTAACAGTTTTTTTGGTAGCATTTTGGTGAACTGGCAAGCACCAGCCCCAAGCAGCGTCAGGTTAGCGCCATTACCGCTAACACCCACGCACACAGCATACGCCTCCCTTAGTAGTATAGTATCTGAACGGATAAATATCTGATCTGATCAGATCTATACTAGCATCCCCAGCAGTTTGGGGTTCCCAAAAACGCAGTGTTAGGGGGATCAGCCCAGATACCTGCTAGCATGTGCGTTTTGCCCCTCCGCCCGGCCCGGTCCAGCCCAGCCCACCCAAGTGCAGTATCGATCGATCACTGTCACTTACAAAACACTAAGCGCATAACTGCAGCGTTCGCAGAGTCAGGCCTGATCCCTGTGATCGCTAACATTTTTTTTGGCAGCGTTTTGGTGAACTGGCAAGCACCAGCGGCCTAGTACACCCCGGTCATAGTCAAACCAGCACTGCAGTAACACTTGGTGACGTGGCGAGTCCCATAAATGCAGTTCAAGCTGGTGAGGTGGCAAGCACAAGTAGTGTCCCGCTGCCACCAAGAAGAAGACAAACACAGGCCCGTCATGCCCATAGTGCCCTTCCTGCTTCATTCGCCAATCCTAATTGGGAACCCACCACTTCTGCAGCGCCCGTACTTCCCCCATTCACATCCCCAACCAAATGCAGTCAGCTGCATGAGAGGCATTTTTATGTCCTCCCAGCGAACCCCCCCAAAAAAGATGTCGTGTCTGCAGCAAGCACGGATATAGGCGTGACACGCGCTATTATTGTCCCTCCTGTCCTGATAATCCTGGTCTTTGCATTGGTGAATGTTTTGAACGCTACCATGCACTAGTTGAGTATTAGCTTAGGGTACAGCATTGCACAGACTAGACACACTTTCACAGGGTCTCCCAAGATGCCATCGCATTTTGAGAGACCCGAACCGGTTACAGTTATAAAAGTTAGTTACAAAAAAAAGTGTAAAAAATATATATATATATATATATATATATATATATATATATATATATATATATATATATATATATATATATATATATATAAAATAAAATAAAAATAGTTGTCGTTTTATTGTTCTCTTTCTCTCTATTCTCTCTCTATTGTTCTGCTCTTTTTTATTCTATTCTATTCTGCAATGTTTTATTGTTATTATGTTTTATCATGTTTGCTTTTCAGGTATGCAATTTTTTATACTTTACCGTTTACTGTGTTTTATTGTTAACCATTTTTTTGTCTTCAGGTACGCCATTCACAACTTTGAGTGGTTATACCAGAATGATGCCTACAGGTTTAGGTATCATCTTGGTATCATTCTTTTCAGCCAGCGGTCGGCTTTCATGTAAATGCAATCCTAGTGGCTAATTAGCCTCTAGACTGCTTTTACAAGCAGTGGGAGGGAATGCCCCCCCACCACCATCTTCCGTGTTTTTCTCTGGCTCTCCTGTCTCAACAGGGAACCTGAGAATGCAGCCGGTGATTCAGCCAGCTGACCATAGAGCTGATCAGAGACCAGAGTGGCTCCAAACATCTCTATGGCCTAAGAAACCGGAAGCTACCAGCATTTCATGACTTAGATTTCGCCGGATTTAAACAGCGCCATTGGGAAATTGGGAAAGCATTTTATCACACCGATCTTGGTGTGGTCAGATGCTTTGAGGGCAGAGGAGAGATCTAGGGTTTAATAGACCCCAATTTTTTCAAAAAAGAGTACCTGTCACTACCTATTGCTAACATGGGGGATATTTACATTCCCTGAGATAATAATAAAAATGATAAAAAAAAAAAAATGAAAGGAACAGTTTAAAAATAAGATAAAAAAGCAAAAAAATAATAAAGAGGAAAAAAAAAGCACCCCTGTCCCTCCTGCTCTCGCGCAAAGGCGAACGCAAGCATCGGTTTGGCGTCAAATGTAAACAGCAATTGCACCATGCATGTGAGGTGTCACCGCAAACGTCAGATCGAGGGCAGTAATTTTAGCAGTAGACCTCCTCTGTAAATCTAAAGTGGTAACCTGTAAAGGCTTTTAAAGGCTTTTAAAAATGTATTTAGTTTGTCGCCACTGCACGTTTGTGCGCAATTTTAAAGCATGTCATGTTTGGTATCCATGTACTCGGCCTAAGATCATCTTTTTTATTTCATCAAACATTTGGGCAATATAGTGTGTTTTAGTGCATTAAAAATTAAAAAAGTGTGTTTTTTCCCCAAAAAATGCGTTTGAAAAATCAATGCGCAAATACTGTGTGAAAAAAAAAATGAAACACCCACCATTTTAATCTGTAGGGCATTTGCTTTAAAAAAATATATAATGTTTGGGGGTTCAAAGTAATTTTCTTGCAAAAAAAAAAAAATTTCATGTAAACAAAAAGTGTCAGAGAGGGCTTTGTCTTCAAGTGGTTAGAAGAGTGGGTGATGTGTGACATAAGCTTCTAAATGTTGTGCATAAAATGCCAGGACAGTTCAAAACCCCCCCAAATGACCCCATTTTGGAAAGTAGATACCCCAAGCTATTTGCTGAGAGTCATGTCAAGTCCATGGAATATTTTATATTGTGACACAAGTTGCGGGAAAGAGACAATTTTTTTTTTTTTTGCACAAAGTTGTCACTAAATGATATATTGCTCAAACATGCCATGGGAATATGTGAAATTACACCCCAAAATACATTCTGTTGCTTCTCCTGAGTATGGGGATACCACATGTGTGAGACTTTTTGGGAGCCTAGCCGCGTACGGGACCCTGAAAACCAAGCACTGCCTTCAGGCTTTCTAAGGGTGTAAATTTTTAATTTCACCCTTCACTGCCTATCACAGTTTCGGAGGCCATGGAATGCCCAGGTGGCACAAAACCCCCCCAAATGACCCCATTTTGGAAAGTAGACACCCCAAGCTATTTGCTGAGAGGTATAGTGAATATTTTGCAGACCTCAATTTTTGTCACAAAGTTTTGAAAATTGAAAAAAGAAAAAAAAAGTTTTTTCTTGTCTTTCTTCATTTTCAAAAACAAATGAGAGCTGCAAAATACTCACCATGCCTCTCAGCAAATAGCTTGGGGTGTCTACTTTCCAAAATGGGGTCATTTGGGGGGGGTTGTGCCACCTGGGCATTCCATGGCCTCCGAAACTGTGATAGGCAGTGAAGAGTGAAATCAAAAATTTACACCCTTAGAAATCCTGAAGGCGGTAATTGGTTTTCGGAGCCCCGTACGCAGCTAGGCTCCCAAAAAGTCCCACACATGTGGTATCCCCATACTCAGGAGAAGCAACTAAATGTATTTTGGGGTGCAATTCTACATATGCCCATGGCCTGTGTGAGCAATATATCATTTAGTGACAACTTTGTGCAAAAAAAAAAAAAAAATTGTCACTTTCCCACAACTTGTGTCAAAATATAAAATATTCCATGGACTCAATATGCCTCTCAGCAAATAGTTTGGGGTGTCTACTTTCCAAAATGGGGTCATTTGAGGGGGGGGGTTGTGCCATCTGGGCATTTTATGGCCTTCAAAACTGTGATAGGTAGTGAGGAGTGAAATCAAAAATTTACGCCCTTAGAAATCCTGAAGGCAGTGATTGGTTTTCGGGGCCCCGTACGCGGCTAGGCTCCCAAAAAGTCCCACACATGTGGTATCCCCGTGCTCAGGAGAAGCAGCTGAATGTATTTTGGGGTGCAATTCCACATATGCCCATGGCCTGTGTGAGCAATATATCATTTAGTGACAACTTTTTGTAATTTTTTTTTTTGTCATTATTCAATCACTTGGGACAAAAAAAATAATATTCAATGGGCTCAACATGCCTCTCAGCAATTTCCTTGGGGTGTCTACTTTCCAAAATGGGGTCATTTGGGGGGGGTTTTGTACTGCCCTGCCATTTTAGCACCTCAAGAAATGACATAGGCAGTCATAAACTAAAAGCTGTGTAAATTCCAGAAAATGTACCCTAGCTTGTAGACGCTATAACTTTTGCGCAAACCAATAAATATACGCTTATTGACATTTTTTTTACCAAAGACATGTGGCTGATTACATTTTGGCCTAAATGTATGACTAAAATTGAGTTTATTGGATTTTTTTTATAACAAAAAGTAGAAAATATCACTTTTTTAAAAAATTTTTGGTCTTTTTCCGTTTATAGCGCAAAAAATAAAAACCGCAGAGGTGATCAAATACCATCAAAAGAAAGCTCTATTTGTGGGAAGAAAAGGATGCAAATTTCATTTGGGTACAGCATTACATGACCGCGCAATTAGCAGTTAAAGCAATGCAGTGCCAAATTGGAAAAAGTCCTCTGGTCCTTAGGCAGCATAATGGTCCGGGGCTGAAGTGGTTAATACAGTAACCAACAATGAAGATTCCTTTTATCCGTGTTATTTAGCATGGATGGAAGAATCTATTGATGGTTCTGCTAATAGGGCTGAATAAGAGAAAGCTACGCATGTATGACTAGCCTAAGAGGATGTGGTTTAGATCTAGTTTTTGGTCAGTGAAATTCTTCATAATGAAGTTTAATGCTTCATCTTCATTGTTTTAAAATCCCAACAAGGCCAGGTCTTACCAAACATAGCCATTTTTGGACATAGCGGCAAAAGCTATGAGTCACTGCTTACGGTAGCTATACCTCATGATCTCTATTGGTCAAAGTGCACTGGGTGGCTCTACTTGGAAAAAAAATATAATATGTTATATTTAAATATGTCTGAAGCTGTGACTATGCTAATCTTTGCTCATTTACTAGTAAAATGTATGTTGGTTTTAGTTTTTAACAAACCCATATTTCTACATGTTTTTCCTTTCGATATAATATTATTGCACATTTGGCTTGTAGTGATCAAAATCCCATACAGTCATTCTGACCTGACTTTAAAGTTGAACTCCGGCCTTACCTTACATAGTTGACTATGCCGACGACATAGTTACATAGTAGTGAGGTTGAAAAAATACACAAGTCCATCAAGTCCAACCTATGTGTGTAATTATATGTCAGTATTACATTGTATATCCCTGTATGCTGTGGTCGTTCAGGTGCTTATCCAATAGTTATTTGAAACTATTGATGCCCCCCGCTGAGACCACCGCCTGTGGAAGGGAATTCCACATCCTTGCCGCTCTTAAAGAGGCTTAAAGATCCCTCTACGTAGTTTAAGGTTAAACCTTTTTTCTTCTAATTTTAATGCAAGGCCACTTGTCTTGTTAAACTCCCTTTGGCAAAAAAGTTTTATCACTATTGTGGGGTCATCAGTATTTGTAAATTGAAATCATATCCCCTCTCAAGCATCTCATCTCCAGAGAGAATAAGTTCAGTGCTCGCAACCTTTCTTCATATCTAATATCCTTCAGACCCTTTATTAGCTTTGTTGCCCTTCTCTGTACTCGCTCCATTTTCAGTACATCCTTCCTGAGGACTGGTGCCCAGAACTGGACAGAATACTCCAGGTGAGGCCGGACCAAGGTCTTGTAGAGTGTGAGAACTATTGCTTTATCTCTGGAGTTAATCCCCTTTTTAATGCATGCCAATATTCTGCTTGCTTTGTTATCAACAGCTTGGCATTGCATGCCATTGCTGAGCCTATCAACTTCATGGACCCCAAGGTCCTTTTCCATCCTTAATTCCCCCAGAGGTTCTCCCCCTAGTGAGTAGATTGCATTCATATTTTTGCCATATTTTTGCATTATTTTACATTTTTCTACATTAAACCTCACTTGGCATGTAGTTGCCCACCCCATTAGATTGTTCAGATCTTCTTGCAAGGTTTCCACATCCAGCGGAGAAGTTATTGCCCTGCTTAGCTTGGTATCGTCCGCAAATACAGAGATTGAACTGTTTTCCCCATCCTCCAGGTCGTTTATGAACAAATTAAATAGGATTGGCACCAGCACTGAACCCTGGGGTACCCCACTTTTCACCTCTGACTATTCCGAGTACTCCCCATTTATCACTACCCTCCGAACTCTCCCTTGTAGCCAGTTTTCAATCCATGTACTCACCCTATGGTCCATGTCAATTAACCTTACTTTGTACAGTAAACGTTTATGGGGAACTGTGTCAAATGCTTTTGCAAAATCCAGATACACCACGTCTATGGACCTTCCTTTATCTAGATGGCAGCTCACCTCCTCATAAAAGGTTAATAGACTGGTTTGGCAAGAAAAATTCTTCATGAATCCATGCTGATTACTGCTAATGATACCATTTTCATTGCTAAAATCTTGTATATAGTCCCTTATGATCCCCACCAAGAGCTTGCATACTATTGATGTTAGGCTAACTGGTCTGTAATTCCCAGGGATGTATTTTGGCCCTTTTTAAAATATTAGTGCTACATTGGCTTTTCTCCAATCAGCTGGTACCATTACAGTCAGTAGACTGTCAGAAAAAATTAGGAACAATGGTCTGGCCATTACTTGACTGAGTTCCCTAAGTATCCTCGGTGCAAGCCATCTGGTTCCAGTGATTTATTAATGTTAAGTTTCCCAAGTCTAATTCTGTCCTCTGTTAGCCATGATGGTGCTTCCTGTGATGTGTCATGAGGATAAACACTGCAATTTTGGTTACTGAAGCCCCCCAATTCCCTCATGAAGACTGAGGAGAAGAATAAATTCAATACCTTCGCCATCTCCCCATCCTTTGTAACAAGATGTCCTTCCTCATTCTTTATGGGGCCAATATGGCCTGTCCTTCCTTTTTTACTGTTTATATACTTAAAGAATTTCTTGCGTTTTTTTTGCTCTCCTTATTTCGTGTTCTATCTTAGCCGCCCTAATTGCACCCTTACATTTCTTGTTGTATTGTTTGTAAAGTCTGAATGCTGATGATGATCTCTCTGCCTTGTATTTTTTGAAGGCCTTCTCCTTTGCTTTTATATGCATTTTTACATTGGAGTTAAGCCATCCAGGACTTTTGCTCGCTCTTTTAAATTTATTTCCCAATGGGATGCACGGGCTAATGCCCTTATTTAATATGCTCTTAAAGCAAACCCATCTCTCCTCCGTGTTTCTAAGATTTTATCCCAATTTATATCTTATAGCAAGGTTCATAGTTTAGGGAAGTTGGCTCTTTTGAAATTCAGTGTCTTTGTATTTCCCATATGTTTCCTGTTTTTGTGATTTATACTGAAGCCAATTGACCTGTGATTGCTGTTTCCTAAATTGCCCCGTATTTCCACATCCGTGATTAGGTCTGTATTGTTAGTGATCTGTAGATCCAGTAACACTTTGTTTCTAGTTGGTGCATCTACCATTTGACCCATTAAATTGTTCTGCAAGACATTTAGGTACTGGCGAGCCTTATGCCCCGTACACACGGTCGGACATTGATCGGAAATTCCGACAACAAAATCCTAGGATTTTTTCCGACAGATGTTGGCTCAAGCTTGTTTTGCGTACACACGGTCACACAAAGTTGTCGGAATTTCCGATCGCCAAGAACGCGGTGACGTCAACCATGTACGACGAGACTAGAAAAGGCCAGTTCAGAACCAAGTGCGGCACCCTTTGGGCTCCTTTTGCTAATCTCATGTTAGTAAAAGTTTGGTGAGAGACGATTCGCGCATTTTCAGACTCGTGGTTTTCAGATCGTTTTCTGCTGTTCAGTTTGTGCTTGTGGGTTTGTATCTGCTCTTCAGTGCGTGCAGCGAGTACCATTGACTTGTCAGTGTGTTCTTGTTCGTTCGTTACTGTTTTTCAGGTTGCTCTTCACAGGCCTTGCTGTTCTTCAGTGCGTTCTGTTACTTCGTTCTGAGCAGCTGACCGTTTTCTAGCCATGTTGCGTATACGTACTCCTCGTAGAGTTCATGCTGTGCGGGGGCTTGGTGTTGGGATCCTGACCTTGACACAAGTCCAGTCCATGAACAGGGTGGGGAGGAGTTCATGGACCAAGAATTGGTTGCTTCAGCGTGACCAGTTCTGTCATATGCCTTTGCTCCATGAGATCGGTGAGAATAATCCTGATGATTTCAGGAACTTTCTCCGGATAACAGACCCCGTATTTCACCGTTTGTTGGCTTTGCTGACCCCCTATATCAGCAGGCAGGATACCTGCATGAGGCAAGCCATCACTCCGGAACAGAGGCTTGTCACCACCCTGCGGTACTTGGTGATGGGGAGAAGCCTGCAGGACTTGAAGTTCTCGACAGGCATCTCCCCCCAGGCTCTGGGGATCATTATCCCGGAGACCTGTTCTGCCATCATCCAGGTCCTGCAGAAGGAGTATATTAAGGTAAGATTTGTATCCTTTAATATCACATTTAATTGTATATAATGTTTGCTAATATATTGTATTTTTTTCCTCATTCCCTAATTACCATGATTGTAATTAGCTGTGAATGTCCCTTTTGTTCTCATGGTGGAAAACACGTTTGGAATCATGGCCAGCCGGTTCCGCCTATTTCTTACACCCATACATATGGCGGAGTATAAACTGAATCACATTATCCTGGCATGCTGTGTTCTACACAACTTTTTACGGCAAAATTCTGCCAACTATGCTGGCTCAGTTGGGCCTGAAGTCGGAATTCAAAATGAACCAACCCTGACGGCGCTTGAAAGTGGCCGTCAGTGCTTGCCCTCCCTGAGTGCCCGTGATGTCCGTCTAAGATACCTTGAATTCTTTGCGGGTAGTGGGGCTATTAATATGCCAGACAATGTGTGGAACCTTTATTAAATAAAAAAAACATTAAGAAAATCTTTGGTGACATTTACTGCTTGTGTTTGTTTTAGCTGACCCTGACAGAAATGTGTCGAGTCCTGAAAAAGACGTGATTGTGTAACCTTACAAAGCATTGTTGGGTGTTATTTACTAAAGGCAAAGACACTTTGCACTACAAGTTCAGTTGAAACTGCACTTGTAGTGCAATTTGGATTTGCCCTTAGGAAATAACCCCCATTGTCACAGAAAACAGCAATTAGAGTACCCCAAAAGTGTTGGAGCGTTGAGACAATAATCCACACATTCTTGATTAACAATCTTTTTAATACCTGCACAATCACATGTGCATTTAGAAAAGGTTTTTAAAACAAACCAACATGTTTGTTGTATAACAATTTTTGGGGTGGCATTAGAAAAAGTAGAAATGTCCATTTAAGATAAAACAGGCATGTTTCAAACCAACAAGAAAGACACAAACCTTGAACTTACAAAGTTCACTTTTGGTAGAACTTGAAGGCAATATCAGACATGAGTATTTAGGAACTGTGTTTGATATTGCGTTCAGATGGGGTGAAGTCACCCCAGGAAAAGCCAAATTTTGAAGATGTACACAAATTTACGAATGTCAACATGTGCTAGCTGTCATCACGGGGGATCAAGGGACGTGTTTTGGGGGAGCTACTTTATTTTTTTTATTTATTTACTCCTCTCAGCTACTTTATTATTGAGGAAGGGGTTGCACCCCCAAAACGCGTCCATTGATCTCCCGTGATGGCAGATAGCACATGTTGACACACTGTGTGCCTCTTCAAAATTTGGCTTTTCTACAATTCAACAAAAAATGTTAAAATTGTAGCACACCATAAAAGAAAAGGATTTGGAGGGGTTTTAAACTCTCCCCAAAACATCAATGATGTTCTTATTTTTTTGAATAACATCATTGATGTTTTTCTTGATGTTTTCCAATGCAACATTACATCCCATGATCTCCCCAATCAGGATCTGTGCACTTTCCGAGGTGAAATGCCCTGGATCCACAACATCACAATCACCATAAAAAGATAGAAACCAAAAAAAAAACATGTATTATAAATATGCCGGCATCCATCTCTTACCTGAGCCTGTGGTTGCAGACACTCACCTGTTGTGGTGACTAGTTCCACCACAACTTCCTCCTCCTGCTCTTCTTGTCTTTGGGGGATTTCCCCTTCTTCCAGAGGTGGGGGGTCTCTGGTCTCGTTGGATGAGGGGTATCCTCCGAGTCTTTTCTACCCTATGTAAAAAAATACTTAGCACACAGATATTTGATGGCAGAACTATAAATATGAAACATTGCTTGGAAGTGGGGTACAATTGTCTATTTTGGCAGAGTTCCAAGATGTAGAATTTTTTGTGTCCTTTGTCAAGCTTCCAATACTTTACCTGTTTTGTCCAAGCTTCACAGCTGGCGACACCCCTATAGTATACACTGGAGCACCTGTGTGGGCCCCCTAATAAAAAGGGTGTTCTTGTGTCCCACACTAGTGCTCCAGTGTCCAGATGTGAAAACTGCTGCTAAGTGTCCTCTCCTTACACAGAATCGAGTTTGCATTTCATTCTAGTAACAAACCCATCTACACAACCAAATTATTTTCATACAAGTAGGCCCTAAAAAATGTGGTCAAATGCATATGGCCAAAACAATGGTGTTTTATAGGCCGAAAGAAAAATGTTTGATACAAACGAATAATGTGCCCATGAACATGAAAGTTGCCATTTTAAACTGTACAACAGTTAAGAAAAGCACATGGAGCAGCACTAACATAATAAATACAAAAAGAATAGGAACATAGCACAACTACTTACTTTTTTGCAGCACTCTCCGAATCTTTCTGTACTGCTCATGTTCTCTTAATTTCAGGTCCGACCCCCGCTTCCTGAGCTGATCTTTCGATCGTCGTACCCCGAAATTCCAGTGCAGACTTTTGACCACTTTCGCCATTATCTTGGCCTTTCTGACATTGGGATTGGGGTAAGGTCCATACTTTCCATCATAGTCGGCCCTCTTCAGGATGTCGACCATCTCCAACATCTCCCCAAAGGACATATTTGAGACCTTAAATCTTCTCCTTCTGGATCCAGACATTTCCGGCTCCGGGCTTTCCTCCTCCTCCTCCTCGTTGCTGTAATTAGCACGCACCTGCTGTGTCTCCGCCATGTGCTCTTCCCCCACTGCGCCGAACGAAAAGGGGTGGGGAATAGACTAGAAAGAACGCCAGGGGCGGGCGGAGTTACACGCATGCACAGTGTGTATAAAACGTAACACGCGTGCGTAGTACGTACGATCTGTGAGCGGAGGAAGGAGTATCGGAGGCGCCGATCGTGATAACGAAGGTAAGATCTAAACTTGGGCCTATACTGCTTCTAGATTAAGGCCTATATTGTAACAAGATTAGGAGAGTTTTGCCTGACATTAGGGTTTGTCTTGTGTTGTGCCTTGCAGTGAAAATGGATATCTTGAAAGATAAGGACTTTATGCCAATCTTCATTGATATGTTCAGGGAGCTGCCTTGTCTGTGGGAGATAAATCACCCTAAATATAAGAACCAAACAAAGAGGAAGGCAGCACTGGATCAATTGCTGGAATTTGTGAATAGGGATGAGCTTCGAGTTCGAGTCGAACTCATGTTCGACTCGAACATTGGCTGTTCGCAAGTTCACCGAACAGCGAACAATTTGGGGTGTTCGCGGCAAATTCGAATGCCGCGGAACACCCTTTAAAAGTCTATGGGAGAAATCAAAAGTGCTAATTTTAAAGGCTAATATGCAAGTTATTGTCATAAAAAGTGTTTGGGGACCTGGGTCCTGCCCCAGGGGACATGGATCAATGCAAAAAAAAGTTTTAAAAACGGCCGTTTTTTCAGGAGCAGTGATTTTAATAATACTTAAAGTCAATCAATAAAAGTGTAATATCCCTTTAAATTTCGTACCTGGGGGGTGTCTATAGTGTGCCTGTAAAGGGGCGCATGTTTCCTGTGTTTAGAACAGTCTGACAGCAAAATGACATTTTGAAGGAAAAAACTCATTTAAAACTACCCGCGGCTATTGCATTGCCGACAATACACATCAAAAATGTGTTCATTGATGTTGAATGTTCATTGATAAAAACGGCATGGGAATTCCCCAAAGGGGAACCCCGAACCAAAATTAAAAAAAAAAAAATGACGTGGGGGTCCCCCTAAATTCCATACCAGGCCCTTCAGGTCTGGTATGGATATTAAGGGGAACCCCGGCCAAAATTAAAAAAAAAAAAATGACGTGGGGTTCCCCCTAAATTCCATACCAGACCCTTCAGGTCTGGTATGGATTTTAAGGGGAACCCCGCGCCAAAAAAAAAGAAAAGAACGGCGTGGGGTCCCCCCAAAAATCCATACCAGACCCTTATCCGAGCACGCAACCTGGCAGGCCGCAGGAAAAGAGGGGGGGACGAGAGTGCGGCCCCCCTCCCTCCTGAACCGTACCAGGCCACATGCCCTCAACATTGGGAGGGTGCTTTGGGGTAGCCCCCCAAAACACCTTGTCCCCATGTTGATGAGGACAAGGGCCTCATCCCCACAACCCTGGCCAGTGGTTGTGGGGGTCTGCGGGCGGGGGGCTTATCGGAATCTGGAAGCCCCCTTTAACAAGGTGACCCCCAGATCCCGGCCCCCCCCCTGTGTGAAATGGTAAGGGGGTACATAAGTACCCCTACCATTTCACGAAAAAAGTGTCAAAAATGTTAAAAATGACAAGAGACAGTTTTTGACAATTCCTTTATTTAAATGCTTCTTCTTTCTTCTATCTTGCTTCATCTTCTGGTTCTTCTGGCTCTTCTGGTTCTTCTGGTTCTTCCTCCGGCGTTCTCGTCCAGCATCTCCTCCGCGGCGTCTTCTGTCTTCTTCTCCTCGGGCCGCTCCGCACCCATGGCATGGGGGGGAGGCTCCCGCTCTTCTCTTCTTCTCTTCTTCTTTTCTTCTTTTCTTCTTTTCTTCTCTTCTTCTCTTCTTCTTCATTTTCTTCTTCGGGCCGCTCCGCAATCCATGCTGACGTGGAGGGAGGCTCCCGCTGTGTGACGGCGCTCCTCGTCTGACAGTTCTTAAATAACGGGGGGGCGGGGCCACCCGGTGACCCCGCCCCCCTCTGACGCACGGTGACTTGACGGGACTTCCCTGTGACATCACGGGGAATGCCACAGGGAAGTCCCGTCAAGTCACCGTGCGTCAGAGGGGGGCGGGGTCACCGGGTGGCCCCGCCCCCCCCGTTATTTAAGAACTGTCAGACGAGGAGCGCTGTCACACAGCGGGAGCCTCCCTCCATGTCAGCATGGATTGCGGAGCGGCCCGGAGAAGAAAATGAAGAAGAAGAGAAGAAGAGAAGAAAAGAAGAAAAGAAGAAAAGAAGAAGAGAAGAAGAGAAGAGCGGGAGCCTCCCCCCCATGCCATGGGTGCGGAGCGGCCCGAGGAGAAGAAGACAGAAGACGCCGCGGAGGAGATGCTGGACGAGAACGCCGGAGGAAGAACCAGAAGAACCAGAAGAGCCAGAAGAACCAGAAGATGAAGCAAGATAGAAGAAAGAAGAAGCATTTAAATAAAGGAATTGTCAAAAACTGTCTCTTGTCATTTTTAACATTTTTGACACTTTTTTTGTGAAATGGTAGGGGTACTTATGTACCCCCTTACCATTTCACACAGGGGGGGGGCCGGGATCTGGGGGTCACCTTGTTAAAGGGGGCTTCCAGATTCCGATAAGCCCCCCGCCCGCAGACCCCCACAACCACCGGCCAGGGTTGTGGGGATGAGGCTCTTGTCCTCATCAACATGGGGACAAGGTGTTTTGGGGGGCTACCCCAAAGCACCCTCCCAATGTTGAGGGCATGTGGCCTGGTACGGTTCAGGAGGGAGGGGGGCCGCACTCTTGTCCCCCCCTCTTTTCCTGCGGCCTGCCAGGTTGCGTGCTCGGATAAGGGTCTGGTATGGATTTTTGGGGGGACCCCACGCCGTTTTTTTTTTTTTTTTTGGCGCGGGGTTCCCCTTAAAATCCATACCAGACCTGAAGGGTCTGGTATGGAATTTAGGGGGAACCCCACGTCATTTTTTTTTTTTAATTTTGGCCGGGGTTCCCCTTAATATCCATACCAGACCTGAAGGGCCTGGTATGGAATTTAGGGGGACCCCCACGTCATTTTTTTTTTTTAATTTTGGTTCGGGGTTTCCCTTTGGGGAATTCCCATGCCGTTTTTATCAATGAACTTCTATGTGTATTGTCGGCAATGCAATAGCCGCGGGTAGTTTTAAATGAGTTTTTTCCTTCAAAATGTCATTTTGCTGTCAGACTGTTCTAAACACAGGAAACATGCGCCCCTTTACAGGCACACTATAGACACCCCCCAGGTACGAAATTTAAAGGGATATTACACTTTTATTGTTTGACTTTAAGCATTATTAAAATCACTGCTCCTGAAAAAACGGCCGTTTTTAAAACTTTTTTTTGCATTGATCCATGTCCCCTGGGGCAGGACCCAGGTCCCCAAACACTTTTTATGACAATAACTTGCATATAAGCCTTGAAAATTAGCACTTTTGATTATTCATGTTCGTGTCCCATAGACTTTAACGGTGTTCGCATGTTCGAACGAACTTTTTTCCTGTTCGCATGTTCTGGTGCGAACCGAACAGGGGGGTGTTCGGCTCATCCCTATTTGTGAAGATGGTGATCCCCACGGCAGACATCACCTATTTGAAGATCCTGATTGGTGGCCTGAGGAGCACTTATCTAAGGGAGCACAAGAAGGTCCAGGATTCCCAGAGATCCGGAGCTGCAGATGACATTTATGTCTCCAGGCTGTGGTACTATAACAGACTGCATTTTCTGGCAGGTCAGACTGAACCCAGGTCATCACTCTCCAGTCTTCCTTCCAGGCTTCCTTCCCCCCAGCTGATGCTTCTGACGCCCAACCTGGGCCTTCCAGGCAGCAACATGTGGAGGAGCCCAGCTTGAGCCAGATATAGCATTCCTCTAAATATTTCTGGTTGTCCAATCAATGATGTTAACTAGATGTTAGTTTGGAGTACTAATTTATGATTGTGATTGATGATGCAAAAACTAAAACCATGTCCCTTTTTCATACACATGGAAGTCTCAGCCAGGAGGTGGCCGGGCCAAGCAGGCTGCCTGATACCCAGGTCCCTCCCCTACACCTTCACAGACAAAGTGGCAGGAAGATGAGTAACCTGGAGGAGGCTGCCATAGGCCTCTTTTGGAAGGCTACAGAGGCCCTGAGAACCCCCCACACTGTGCAGGAGGACTTTGCTTGCATAACTGCCTGCAAAATTCTGCAGATGGAGGAGGGACAACGACTCCTGTGTGAGTCCTTAATTTTGCAAGCTCTCAATAAGGGGTTGACGGGCCAAATAACATGTGCTACCCACATTTGTGACCTCACACATAGTCCTCCTCCTCCTCCAGGTCCTACTTCTCCTCCTCCTCCTCCAGGTCCTACTCCTCCTCCTGCCACATCTACAACATCAGAGCTACAGCCGGAAAGGAAGCGTGGAAAGAAGACCAGAAAGTGATGACCCTGGGTCCAGTCTGGTCTGGCAAAAGATGTAGCCTCTTGTAGTACCACAGCCTGGGGACACAGATGTCATCTGCTGCTTTCATGATCTCTGGGACTTCTTGACCAGACTGCACTCCCTTAGATAAGGACTCATCAGGCCACCAATTTTGATGTTAAATAATTGATGTCTGCCCTGGGGGTCCAAGGCTTCGCTAATTTCTGCTGTTTCTCCAGTGTTGCCTCCCTCTTTGTTTGGTTCCGAGCCCTTAATAAAGGATTTTTTGTTTCAATTATACTCTCCTATGTGTGTTTTCCTTCAAAAAGGACAGATTGTTTGTGAGGAGGCAGGTACATTTCAAAAATACAATGTGAAATTAACACCAACACCAAGCAACCTTCTCGAGATTAAATAATATAAGATATCAATGGTGTTGTGGTAACTTGACACACAAAACACAAACAAAAATATTAGGGAGTAAAACTAACCAAAAAATAAAACAAAGATAGCCTTGAAATAAATACAAACCCCCAAAAAAACAAAAAACAGCCTTTAAAAAAAAAAAAAAAGAAAACAACCCAAAAATAATTTTGTCAGATGTGACAAATCAAAATACTTTGTGTGTTGGAAAATCCGATGGAAAATGTCCGATGGAGCCCACACACGGTCGGAATGTCCGACAACACGCTCCGATCGGACATTTTCCATCGGAAAATCCAACCGTGTGTACGGGGCATTAGACAAATGTGTGGTGCCCTCTGCCCAGTCTATGTCTGCATAATTAAAATCCCCTATTATAACACTTCCCATCCTTGCTGCTAATCCAGATTGTGATAGGAGGTCCGTCTCCCCCTCCTCCCTCAGGTTAGGGGGCCTATAGCACACTCCCAGTATTATATTCCCCTTAGCTTCATCCCTTTGGAGCTCTACCCATAAGGATTCCACCTCCTCCCAAGCTCCCTTATTGATGTCATCTCTCTCATTCACTTGTACATTATTCTTAATAAATAGGCATACCCCTCCACCCTTTTAGTTTAGACTGGTCGCATACTGTCCTCCTATCAGGTGTTCTGAGATTGCAAATAGGACTTGTTACTATACTTACCTCGGGTTTATGTGGTTTAGTCAACCTTCCACTAGTGCCCTCAATACTACCCTCTGAAATATGTTCCACTCTGACTATCCCTACCTTTGGACCCTCCCCCCCGTCGCCAAGTTTAAAAACCCCCTCTAACTTTTCGCCCATCTTTACTGTCAGCACATCTGCACCCTCTTCATTTAGGTGCAGTCCGTCCCTTCTATAGAACTGGTGACCAACTTAGAAGTCGGCCCAGTTCTCCAGGAACCCAAACCCCTCCTTACTAGACCAGTTCCTCAGCCATTTGTTTACTTCCCTAATCTCCCTCTGCTTTTTGGTGTGGCTCGAGGTACCGATAGTATTCCTGAGAATACTACCTTGGAGGTCCTATTCCTCAATTTAGCTCCTAAGTCCATAAAATTGTTCTTTAGGACACTCCATCTGCCTCTGACTTTGTCATTGGTGCCAACGTGCACCATGACAGCTGGGTCTTCCCCAGCCCCTCCCAGTAATCTGTCCACCAGATCCATGATGTGCATGATGTGCTGAACCTGAGCACCCGGTAGACAGCAAACAGTTCAGCGCCTTCAGGTCTTTGTCACAGATTGTCTTCTCTGTCCTTCTAAGAATTAAATCCCCTACCACCAGAATCTGTCTATCCTTTCCCTTTGCTTCAACCACACTCTCACTGGAGGAGTTCTTCCCCTGGCAGCTAGGAGAGTCCCTCAGCTCCAGCAGTGCTGGTCTCTGACCGGTTTCACCAATGTCACTCAATGGAGCATACTTATAGGGATGCTCCAGGCCAGGATTAGCCTCCCTGGCACTTTCCCCTCTATCCTTCCTGATGGTCACCCATCTACTCATTTCTAGTGCCTGTACCTCTTTGTCCCCACCCACCTCTGTGCTGGCCCCTGCTCTCATCTGCCTGGTACATTCCCAGCTCTCCTTTAGTATTGAAGGTCTTCTCAGTGCTAACAGTTGCTTCCATAGATTCAGAACCTGGGCTTCCAGGGAAACAATGTTCTTACATTTTGCACAGCAGTGTTCACCCTCGATCAGATGATCAAGGAATACATACATGCCGCAAGATGTACACTGAGTCGCAACTACACGTACCTACTAATTTAATGAGGATTAAATTATCTAACAACTAGCTTCCTAACACTAATACTGAACAATGCAATACACAGGTACTCAACAATACAATCCACAGGTACTCAACAAGACAATACACAGGTACTCGCAGACCACGTGCACTCGTAGTCCATGTGCACTCGCAGTCCACGTGCACTCGCAGCACACATGCACTCACAATACACAGGTACACACAGTACACAGATACTAACACTACTCAGATATACACACACTACTCAGGTACTCTCAACCCTCACAACACTCAGCTACTCCACAACACTCACCTGCTCCACAATACTCAGCTGCTCCACAATACTCAGCTGCTCCACAACACTCAGCTACTCCACAACACTCAGCCGCTCCACAACACTCAGCCACTCCACAACACTCAGCCGCTCCACAACACTCAGCCGCTCCACAATACTCAACTGCTCCCAATATGCACGCCCCCATTAGACACAATCAGCCAGTTTTTTGTTTTTTTATTGTTTATGACCATTCAGTTCCTGCTCAAGCGACCTTGCAGGGCTTGTCAGTGTCTATGGTCTCCCCGATCAGTCAGCCTGATACTGCTCCCACCACTCCCCTTACTGCCTGTCACTCTCCCCCTCCGGTCTATGACTCACTTACCTGCCGCTTCTCCTGGTCAGATCTGTCCCTCACAGTCCCCTCAGTCTCTCTCCCAGTCCCGTCAATGGGGGGTGGGGCTGGCACTGTCCTCCATCACTCCCGATGGCTGCTCTCAGTCCCCCCGGGTCACCCCTTCCACCCCTGTGCAACCCTCCAGTCTTGCACAGTTGCACAGGCTTCTCTCCTGTACTGAAACGTATTTCTCTGATTATACTGCACACTGTGAGCATTTAGTGTGCGTTAGAAGCTTCAGCATATCAGAGAAAGTCTGCCTCATTTCCTGGCTGTAGGATGTCCAGAATTATCAAACCCTTTTGTTCCAGCATGATTATGGCCCATTCCTTTTATTCATTTGATTTAAATTTGTTTCCACCATGGAGGCTCAGCTTTACATGTGGTTATTAAAAGCAGTCTGCATGGAATGTCCACTCTTCCAGATATACTGTATATCCACCTATCAAGGTATTGTGATATTTGCATAAATTCTCCCAGTAGCCAAATCAGTGGGAGCCAACCCAGTGCTTGAATCAGGACTGAAGATTCTTGAGAAAGAACTATGGCAGGATGATGTGATATCTAATGAATCTAAAGCCAATCAGATGAACTCACCCAAAATCCAGGTTTTATCCCAGGCGAAGCGGTGCAAGGCGGTGGGAGGGGAGTGCATCCCCTCCCGCTGCTTGATAGACATGTGCAATTTGTTTAATTCCAAATTCGTTTAATGAATTTCAGCAGATTCATTCATTCGTAAATACCTGAATTAACAAAAACCCGTTTAACGAATTTTTCCGAATATTCGTAAATTTGAATATTCGTAAATTCATAAATTTTTAAATTTGAAATTCCGAAAACACGAAAATTTGAAAATCTGAAATAATAACTAACTAATAACAACTTAACTATTACTACCTATTTAATTATAGGTATTGGAATTTCCTTTCAAATTTGGCTCTTAGTGAACTTAACAGATACAAATTTATCCAAAGTTACGAATTATCCAAAATAATGAATGCCATATACAAACGAATGGAATGTAGCAAGATAATAATAATAAATACCAATAATAATAAAAAAAAAATTTATCATTAGTATTTAGTGTTAATTTGTTCCGTTCCATTTGTTTGGATGTGGCATTCATTTTTTCGGATAATTTGTAACTTTGGATAAATTCGTATTTGTTACGTTCACTTAGGCTGGATTCACATCTATGCATTTTTAGTGCTTTTTTCATTTTGCAGATTTGCACTACAGAACATGTTCCATAGGAAACCATGGTAAATGGACTGTAGTGCAAATCTGCAAAATGAAAAAAGCACTAAAAATGCATAGGTGTGAATCCAGCCTAACAGCCAGATTTGAAGGATTTGAGGAAATTCCAACACCTATAATTAAATAGTTAGTTATTCTTTTGAATTTTTTGGATTTTCTTTCTTATTTTCAAATTTTCATAATTCCGAATTTACGAATTTTCGAATTTATAAATTTACGAATTGCGATCAGAACAAATGACACAAAAAACAAAAAAAAAAGGCATGAAACGAAAACAAACAAATTTTTCAGTAGTGCACATGTCTACTGCTTGTAATACCAATCGTGTGGCTGCTTAGCAGCATAACTTGTCATTACAAGAATACAGACCATCGGCTCTAAAAACGGTACTGGGGTGATGCCTGCAGCTGCAACCACTTGAAGCAGAATGACGTACAGGTATGTGATTTTGCAGCAAGTGGTTGACATAGTGCAGGTTGGTTATTAAAAAGGACAAGGATATCTGGAATAGTCTATTGGTCATTATGCTGATTCAAAGGCTTAAAGGGTAACTCCACTTTGGTGGCAAATAAAAAATGTAATTATATAGCATATACAATTGCGACACAATTCATATTCTAATTTAATGTTATTAAAATGACCTTTCCTTTTCTATTTGCAGCTCTGTCATTTTCTGTACAATGCAATATGGCTATCTCGAGGTGTTCTGTACACAGAACACCTCCAGAAACATAATTTCCTGCTTGTGTGATTGGCTCACTGATTTTCCCAGAAGTCTGCACTGAGATTGCAAAGTTGGCATGGTAGCTGTAAACCTTCCATATGGTCACATGAATGTGGGCCCTAAAGAGGGCTAAAGTGCAGATCAGATTCTAAGAAGCCATTGGGTTCAAAGGATGATGAACTTTTCTGTAGGATGGTTCCCAAGTTGCGGCCCTGGGATACTGGCAAAAAATAACAGTAGGTGAGATCATTGTCAAAGACCAGCAAGAAATCATAGCGGACAGCAAACTAGAAAAAAGGTAGAGGTCAGGGTGGGCAACAGACAGGAAGTGTGATCAGCCGCAAGCCAAATCAGAAACTGGAATAACAGAAAAAGAGTTTTTTTTTCCCAGGCATAGGATTGAGTTGAGCACTTTCATTTTTAGCATTTATAGGGTATGTAAACTTTAACAATGAACTTTGGTAACTTTTTATCTTTTTTTTTCATTTGTTTTTATTAAGGTGAAATTGCATAATACAAAACAAGGTAAAAGACAGTAACCATCAAAGGGGTTTCAGCTTATAAAGAACAATCACATCCAAGTCTGCCTTCATATAGCGATAGGGTATACACATGAAAAAAAAAACACAAGCGTCAACATAAAACTAGAAAAGAAAAGAAATAAAGAACACCTGTATAGGTAAAAAGTACGAAAAATGGCTGACCAATACTTGCGGGAAAAGTGAGTTAGTACTAAGGGAATATCAACTATTAGATTGGGCATTTATACATAGCAGAACCATCATTGTGCCTTTGACCAGGTAACTTTATCTTTTAAATACAGCACTGAAATTTCTTTGTTCAATAACTATAAAAAATATATATTGATCCTGCCAGAAATCTTTTGAGCTGATGGCGTTCTATGCTCTCTGCCTGTACCGTATCTTTATCTGATACATAGTTTGTAGTTATCTCTGAAGACTACAGAGGACTGTATTTATAAGTAAGCCCATACTGCATGTTAGGAAACTTTTTTTTAATTGCTATAAAACTATACTATGTATTATTGTGTAATAAAAAAAAATTCTCTTTATTTTCCAGAAAAATATGTTGCACTACTGAAAAATGTGTTTTGTTTTAGTTTAATTTGTTTGCTTTTTTTTTCGTTTATCGGATCATTCATTATGATCAGCAATTGTTACTGAAGATCATTTGTAACTTTGGATGCATTCATATTCGTTCCATTCCATACGTTTAGCATTTGTTACTTCTCTGTGTCACAAGAGACTCACAAATCCAACAAAACCGTGCCACCGACTGGACTCTAGATGGAATGCAGTCTGACACAGAAAAACACAAGGGAATAAGGAACAAGCTCATTGGCCAGTGATAACACACTAACACTGCCCATCCTAAAATAGAATGAAACCAAATATATCCAAAAGAAATATAAATACAAATGCATTCATTAATTAATTCTTTAAATTCACCGATAAAGCATAGTCGGAAAGAACAAAGATCCAAAAAATTTAATTATCCAATTTTAATGGATTTGATAAACTCATAGGTTGAATCGTTGTTTTCTCGGATTTTCATTCTTTTGGGTTTTCGTTTCTGCGGGTTTTCGTTCTGACAATTTGTTTTCATACGCATTTGTCAAAAGAGTCTTTTGTTCATTCGGATGCTCCTGAATGAATGAATATACCGAATTTCGTCCGAAAACCAATTTGGAACAAAACTAATTTGCACAAGTTTAGCAATAAAGTCCCGAGCTCCTTCCCAAGGCTAGGATCTCTGGCAACCCAATATAACTCTTCTACCCGCAATCCGCTCACCTTGCGGGGGGAAGTATTGAGGACTCTCCCGGACATGTCCCAGAAACTATACAAGCCGCCCGCTCTGCGCCGCCTTACACACTACTACATTGCCCACTCTGCGCCTCCTTACACACCACTACAACACCGACGTGGCTATGCAGTTGGCCAAAGATGGCACCAGACCAGGGAACAGTCAACAAGCTAGCAAGCCCAGCCTACCTGCTTGCTCTTCACCGACGCTCCCACAGCCAGGAGACCTCTCTACAACAGCGGCTAGAGAAGATATGGACACACAGCCTTCTCCTGATACAGGCTCAGACGTGCAACCAGCAAACAAAGGTAAGAGGCTGGCAAGCTCTCCTGCCAATTCACCCCACAAGGAACCTCAGGCCTAAAAACAGTTTTGGGCTGCTGCTGCTGCTGCTGCTAATGGAGAACCCCACATAGAACACGCACTATTCTGTCCCTGTCAGACAACCTTGTATCTGAGGCAATGCTTAAGTCTATGCTGCTCACTCTGCAGAAAGACTTGCATTGAGAATTACAAATGTGTCAGGGCAGGGCTCAACCCTTTCTTCTCTGAGCTGGCTGCTCAGCTGTCAGATAATTGCCAGCTTCTATCTCTCCACAGTTACTCAGCTGTTGATGATATCCTGCTAGTCAGTCCTGTCTACTTAAGCCGTCCAGTCCAGAGGAGCTCTGCCTTCACCTTTGTCAACATCACAGAGCCTATCTCCTGCGTTCCTGTTTAAAGACTTGCTGACATCCCTTCTGGCTCCAGATCCTGCTTGCTGTTCCACTACATTGATCCCTGACTTCTGGCTTGGCTGAGTATCCATTCTGTCCTTCTCAAATACAACTCCTACCTCCACACTGCTAAACAAACCTATTACAACACTCTCATCAAAACCCTCTCATCCAAACCTCGTCAACTCTTTTCTACCCTTAATTCCTTACTTCACCCCCCACTGCCCCCACCCGCCAACTTGCTTACCGCTCAACAGATTGCCGACCACTTCAATAGCAAAATCAACACAATTTGCAAGGAGATATCCAGCATTCAAATTCCTCCCCTACCCAACATATCAGGTCCAACACCACACTCAATACTCTCCTCCTTTTGCCCAGTTACTACAGAAGAAGTTGATAAACTCCTCTCCATGGCCCACCTCACTACATGTCCCCTGGACCCTGTCCCCTCTCAATTACTGCGACCACCTTCCCACTCTATCCTCAACTCCCTAACCCACATCTTCAACCTCTCCCTCTCCTCCGGCACCTTTCCTTCCCCGCTCAAACATGCACTGGTTACCCCCATACTCAAAAAACCCTCACTAGACCCCACCTGTTTAAATGACTTAAGACCTATCTCCCTTCTCCCGTTTGCCTCCAAGCTCATCGAACGCCTTGTTCATGACCAAATGAGCCGCTACCTCATGGACATCAACCTTCTCGACCCCCTACAGTCTGGCTTCCGCCTACAACATTCTACTGAAACTGCCCTACTAGAACTCACCAATGACCTAATAACTGCCAAAACCAATGGCCACTACTCCATACTCACACTTTTAGACCTCTCTGCTGCCTTTGACACAGTTGACCACCTGCTGCTCCTCAGCAAATTACACTCCCTTGGCCTCCGTGATTCTGCATTATCCTGGTTCTCCTCCTACCTATCTCAGCGCACTTTCAGTGTCACTTACAACTCCATCTCCTCTGCTCCCCTTCCTCTTTCTGTTGGGGTACCCCAAGGCTCCATCCTTGGGCCTCTCCTTTTCTCACTCTATACCTCTTCCCTGGGCCAGTTGATAACCTCCCATGGCTTCCAATACCACCTCTATGGCGATGACACACAGATCTATCTCTCCACTCCTCAACTCACCCCCACTATCTCCTCACGGATCTCAACTTGCTGAATGACATATCGGTATGGATGTCACACCACTTCCTCAAACTTAATCTTTCTAAAACTGAGCTTGTTATATTTCCTCCTTCACGGTCCCCCTCCTGTGACTTCACCATTAATATCAACAACACAACCATTGGTCCCTCCACACATGCCAGGGTCCTGGGTGTAATCCTTGACTCTGACCTCTCCTTCAGCCCCCATATCCAATCACTTGCTAAATCCTGCCGCCTTAACCTCCGCAACATCTCCAGAATTCGACCCTTCCTGACTAATGACACCACAAAGGAACTTATTCACTCCTTAATTATTTCCCGCCTCGACTACTGCAACTCTCTCCTTAATGGCCTACCCTTAAGCAGGCTATCCCCCCTTCAGTCTATTATGAATGCTGCTGCTAGACTTATACACCTCACTAATCGATCCGTGACTGCTGCTCCTCTCTGCCAATCCCTTCACTGGCTTCCCCTACCCCACCGTGTAAAATTCAAAATGCTAACCATAACATACAAGGCCATTCACAACATCGCCCCCATCTACATCACCAACCTCATCTGCAGATATCGCCCAAATTGCCCCCTCCGCTCCTCCCAGGACCTCCTGCTCTCTAGCTCCCTTGTTACCTCCTCCCATACTCGCCTTCAGGACTTCTCCAGAGCCTCTCCCATCCTCTGGAATTCCCTACCCCAGTATATCCGATCAGCCCCTACCCTGTCCACCTTTAGGAGAGCCCTGAAAACTCATTTATTCAGGGAAGCCTATCCCACACCCACATAACTGTCCCTGAGCCACCCCCATCAAATCATTCTTTGCAGCTATTACCTTTTGTACCACCACCCCCTCCCTTTAGAATGTAAGCTCTATGAGCAGGGCCCTCCTGTACCTTTTGTATTGAACTGTACTGTAATTGTGCTGTCCCCCTTATACATTGTAAAGTGCTGCGTAAACTGTTGGCGCTATATAAATCTCGTATAATAATAATAATAATAATTCCGGTTACTGAACTTTGGCTATGTTTTGACTCTGTTTGTTCTTTTTTACTTTTATTATTAAACAAATGTGATTTAACTGTACTTCTGTCTAAGTCTGATTTCATGGTTTCTGACAGTAGGCAAAGACAGAGCTCCTCTGGACTGAACGGCTTAATTAGGCAAAACTGACGAGCAGGATATCATCAACAGCTGAGTAACTGTGGAGAGATAGGAGCTGGCAATTAGCCGACAGCTGAGCAGCCAGCTCAGAGAAGGAAGGGCTGAGCCCAGCCCTGACAGTACTCCTTCCTCAATGATCCCTCCCTCTTGGAGGACCACCGGGCTTGAGGGGAAAACATCTATGGAAATCATGGAGGAGGACAGGGGCATGTACGTCCAAGGATGAGACCCAAGAGCGTTCCCCTGGACCATACCCTTTCCAGTGCACCAGGTACTGTATGCACCCACGGAACCTACGGGAATCAACAATGGACTGTACTTCATGCTACTCATGGTTCTCAACCTGTAAAGTGTGAGGATGTGGCACCGAGGTGGTAAAGAGGTTTTAATAAGGAGACATGAAATACATTCGAAATACACATATTAGAAGGAAGGTCTAATGCGTAAGCCACTGGGTTAATCCTGCAAAGAATACAGAAAGGCCCAATAAACCTAGGTGTGAACTTCAGTGAGGGAACACAAAGTTGGAGATTGCGAGATGACAGCCATGGGGGGACCCATCCCATTTTTTTCTTTAATTTTTATCTATATTACCGGAATCCAGTAATATATTGCAGCCGCGAGCAGTTTTAAACAAAATTTTTTCCTTTATTAATGTAATTTTTCTGCTATCATTCATAAAACAATGTACGACTATGTAAGCAGCCTTACATAGTGTGGGGCATGGACTCAGCCCCCTGAGCCATGATTGGTCAAAGGTACCCTGCCTTTGGCCAATCATGGCTCTCACAGCAGAGCGCGCTATTATTGGCCAAAGCATGCAGGTCAGGTGAATGCTTTGGTCAAGCAGCAGCTGTCAATGCACTGCGATTTCACAGTGTATTGACGGTTTCGCCATTCATTATGGCATGTTCTGTGGGCACTCGAACTTCCTGCGAACGCTCCATAATGTTCGGTATTCGGTGAATGGGCAAACACCTGATGTTCCAGTCAAATTTATGTTCGACTGGAACATCGGGCTCATCCCTAGTGCTTACCCCCTGATGTTTTGGTCTGCTATTTCTGGATGTCAATGACCTTCCTGGCAACACCACATCTTCTGACACACCAAGGCTGAGGAAGGAATATGTATTTGTATAACACACACAACAAAGCAAGTACAAAATTACAATAACAGTGAACAAGTGAAAAATAAAGCCTAGTACACACAATGAGAAAATTGGATTAAAATTGGATAATTACACAAAAATTGTTAATTCTTTTATCTTATGAGAAAAAATGTCATGCTTGTCTCTTCTGGTATTTTTGCATGAACTGTCGTGATCAGCTCTCGAACTGTACTAACAATCAGATTACTGGATGATTGTACCAAAAGCATTTTTTTTTTCTGATTTTCTCTTCGCGTGTACCAGGCTTAACAAATACCAATATTGGATAACATTAAAATAACTGGAGGACCAAATGGCTCTGCCCCAAAAACCTAAAACCAGGGAGGTCTAACAAAGGGGTGGCATGGGGAACAAAAGCTCCATTAGTTAAACCCCTTCCACTGGCCACTATGTTGGTAATCATTGGGGACCAAAGTCCTGGCATTGGAGAGCTCAGATTTGAGTAGATTCCATGATGTGCCCAAACTGTACCTGTAAACAATGCAGTGAACAGCAGCCCAGGCACCAGGAAAGGCTAGGATTTACTGCCTTATTCTTAAGATAGCAGGGATTATATACTTTTTTTTATTTTGGAAAAGTCTCACAGACTTTTTTTAGTATGAGTTATAAAGCCCAAAGCATTTTTGATGTCTTTATTCCTCAAACTGTATATAAAAGGGTTTATAAAAGGAGTAAACACTGTGTACAATAAAGACAGTATTTTACTGATCATCTGTGACTGTCCTTCATTTGGAAGAACATACATGGAGATTAGAGTCCCATAAAATATAGACACGACTGTCAGATGGGAGCTGCAAATAGAAAAGGATTTCAGCCTCCCTGAAATGGATGATATCTTTAATATAGTTAAAGCAATGTAGATATATGAAAGTACTATCAAGAGGAATGGCAAGACTACGACAGCAGTACAAAGCAATGTGGATTCCATCCGGACAATGGATGTGTCTGAACAAGAAAGTTTCATCAAAGGATAAAAATCACAGAAGAAATGATCAATAGTATTTGGCCCGCAGAATTCTAATGAACACACACCATGTATTATAAAAGATGTTAAAGAACTACTTAACAGCCAGGCTACAAAAACAAATGCAATGCAAAGAACTTGACTCATAATTGAGACATAATGCAGAGGATAACAAATGGCTAGATAGCGGTCATAGGACATCACTGTCAGAAGAAAACATTCAAATGTCTCCGGTAAAACAAAAAAATAAAGCTGTGTGATGCATCCAGGGAAAGATATGGATGTCTGCCCATGTAGTACAATATTAAGCATGTTAGGAGCAATATCAGTAATCAATATGATGTCAGATACAGACAGCTGGGAGAGGAAGAAGTACATGGGAGATTGAAGGGTTTTGCTGTAGTACACCAGTGTGATGATTAGAAGGTTTCCACATATTGCTGTACAATATATCATAAGGATTGTGGTGAAGGCCAGTAGGTTAAATTTTCCCATATTGTGGAATCCCAACAAGAATATTGTTGTAATATTACTTTTAAGCATGATCTGTGTCATTATAGAAAAAATACATTTAAATATAATAAAATATATCAATAATTTGCAAAGTATACATTTTTTTTAGAAATTGTCTTACAACGTAACTAAGGCTTATGCCGTGTACACACGACCAAACTTTTCGACAGCAAAGATCCGACGGAACAAATCCGGTGGACAATTCGATTGTGTATGGGCTTCATCCTTTGCTGTCGAAAAATCAGACGGACTTTAGAAATAGAACATGTTTAAAATCTTTCCGACGGACTTGAGTCTAGTCGAAAAATCCAGTCGTCTGTATGCTAGTCCGACGGACGAAAACTGACGCTAGGGCAGCTATTGGCTACTAGCTATGAACTTCCTTATTCTAGTCCGGTTGTACGTCATCACGTTCGGAACAGTCGGACTTTGGTGTGATAGTGTGTAGGCAAGTCCGTTTCATCGGAACTCCATCTGAACTCTGTGGAAAGTCAGTCGAAAAGTCCTTCAGAGTTCAGCCATCAAAAAGTCCGCTCGTGTGTACACGGCATAAGTTTTGGATAGAGTTGTGAAAGGTTTGAACCCTTGGTAGTTTTTTTGCTTTCAAAATCTTTTATTGGTTTTACAAAATAATAACAAGAGCAAAACAAAATAATGCACAAAACATCAGACTTTTACATGACAAACCCCTGAGGGGGACGTAGCTACTGAAATCACCAGGTGTAAAGGACTGTCTATTATCTAAGGTAATATCCAGAATCAGCGGAGCTGCTGTATTTCAACAATCCGAAAACAAAAAAGGACAAAATAAAAAGAAAGAACGAGAAACACAATAGCTGGTAGACCGCCAAGTTTAAGTACTATTGCAGGGAGAGGCCCGAAGAGAATCCACCGGCACCCCAAAAGGGATCAAGATGTGCACGGGAGAAACTCTGCAAACCATCCCCTCCTTATGTTTACCATGGATCCTCTGGGTCATTAAGAATGCTTAGGAAAAGCGATAACCTGGTTTGGTAACTTACTAGGAAAAACAATATGAGCTCCTTTCAGGGTATGTTTTACACCCAAGTCGGGAGGACTTTTCCTAGTCCCCCTAAAAAAGTGAACAATAAAATAGTGATAGAAAGGTAGAGAGAAGTAGCAGATAGGGGAAAGAGGGGAAAGGAAGAGGGAAGCTAGCCTGTCATCGGGAGGTTCCCCCACCCCCTAATAAACTTACTCATAAATTTAAGGCTGGACGCCAAGAATCAGAGATATACCAATAAATTGCGCCCATGGTTCCCAGATAGCTTCGAATTGCGCTTTGGTGTCAGATAGAACGCTCAAAAGTTTCTCTTGGGACATTATCCAAGAGACTTTACGAATGGCTGCCTTAAAGGAAACCTTGGGTTGTTTCCAAGCTTTGGCGATGGTTAATTTGGTACCTAGGAGGATAAAGTGTATGAGTTTACGTGACCGTTTTGGAGTCTTAGGTAAGTTGTCATTGAGAAGTGCTATGGCTGGGGTTTTTGGGGTTTGGGTCTTCGTTAATTTCCTCATCAGGGCGAATATCTTGCCCCAGAAGGACCTCAGTCTGGGGCATTCCCACCATACGTGGGCCATTGTACCCACTAGCTGACACCCTCGGAAGCACTTGGGATCCGCTGTTGGGAACATTTTGGATAATTTAGCCGGGGTGAGATACCATCTGGTAATGACCTTGATATTTGACTCAATGAGGGAGATATTCTTAATGTCCTTAAAGGCTCTGTTGAAGGAGCTTCTCCATTTGTCAACTTCCCAGTTGAGTGACAACTCACTCTCCCAAGCTAGCATATAAGGAGTCTTTTGGAAGTGAAGGGCTAGTGACTGATAGATTATGGAGATACCCCCCTCTGTTCCATAGATCGTCCACACCATAATTCATATTGTGTAAATAAGTGGGGCGTGGTTTTTCTGCCCCCGCAAATATGGCGGAGCAAGTGTCTAATTTGGTGAAATCTATAATGCTCCGAATTAGGTATTTCAAGATGATTGAGACAGAACTCAAGAGAAAAAGGACCCTCATTGGTGAAGAGGTGTCTGATTCGGTACAGTCCTTTGTCCAGCCACCATCTGAAAGCTTTTATGTCTAACCCTGGGGCGAAGTCTGGATTATTGAAGATGTGTGCTAGTGGGTGACATCTCGAGATTAGGGTGGGGTTATTTCTTAGGTTACCCATATTTTGAGAGATTGAGATAAAGATAGAGAAAGTATTGGGGGTCGCTGTCTTGGGGGTACCCAGAGAATAAAATCCAGGGTGTAGGATGGGGCCGCATGTCTTTCTATCTGAATCCAGTCTGGTTTCTCTGCCATAGAATAGACTGCGGAGAGTTGGGCTAACCTGGCTGCTTGGAAATACCAGTAAAGCTGAGGAAACCCTAAGCCCCCCTGTGTTCTCGGTAAGAAGAGGGTTTTTTGCTGGATTCTGTGACCTCTACCCCCCCAAATAAATTTGGTTACTTTTCTTTGGAATTTGGTCAGGTGTTCTTTATTAATGTTGATCGGAAGGGCCCTGAATAGATAGAGGAGTCTAGGTAATAATGTCATCTTCACCGCGTGGATTCTCCCTAGCCAGGATACCTCTCCCTTCGACCAATTTCCCAAATCAGCCTCTAACTTGCAGTAAGTCTGGGGGAAGTTCAAAGAGTATAATTGCTCCAATTTGGCTGGGAGTTTAATTCCTAATTAGTCTAAGTAAATATCATTCCATTTGAATTGAAAGGAACTTTGTAGGGCGGAAACAGTGTCAGTTTTGAGGGAAATGTTTAGAGCTGATGACTTTGAATAGTTAACCTTCAGGCCAGAGATATTGGAGAACTCCTTCAAGAGTTTACATAAGTTTGGAAGGGAGGTGGTTGGGGACGTGAGGAAGAGGAGCATGTCGTCTGCAAATAGACCGCATTTATGGACATTGTTCCCACAGGCTACTCCTAAGATGTTGGGATTCGATCTGATAGCTATCGCCAGAGTTTCGATCGCCATGGCGAAAATCAGAGGGGAGAGAGGGCAGCCTTGCCTTGTGCCTCAGAACCCTTGGTAGTTTTTGTCTTGCTGTCTGGGAGATCCACTTTCTTTATTTGTCCTAGTGACTACTGTCATCAGGATTAAACATGAAGGAGAATCCAATATATTTAGTTTAGTCTAGGTTACCAGGAGTAAGTATTTAATATTAGTATAAAATATTATTTATATACCACCAACAGTTTGGGAAACACTTTATATAAAAAAAAGAAGACAGTACATCTACAATACTATTTAGGACAAGGGGGTAAGGGGACCCCTGCACATCTAAAGAGATTGTAAAATTATACAAAAGGTGGAAATTGTGTGGGATGGGTTGTGTGTGAAAGTAAGATTAATTTGATAGTTATGGGAGGCATTATTTACTTCCCTAAAAAGATGTGTTTTCAGGGATCACCTGAAGATAGACAGAATAGTAGACACTTGGACAGATTGGGGTAAGGAGCTGAAGAGGATGGGAGAGGCTTGGAAGAAGTTCTGGAGGTGAGCATGGGACTAGGTGACAAGGGAGCTAGAGAACAGGAGGACTTGGGAGATGCGAAGCAGATGTTGTGGTTAATATTTTGAGATGAGGTTGGTGATGTAGCTAGAGGCAATGTTGCAAACAACTTTGTAAGCTATTATTAATATTTTGAATCTTATTTGTTGGGTGTTCGGAAGCCAGTGGAAGGATTGGTGGAGAGGGATGGCAGACATTGAACGGTTGATAAGGTGGATGAGTCTGACAGCAACCTTCATGATAGGCTGTAAGTAGGTAACTTGTGTAGAGGAAGACCAAAGAGGAGAGAGTTTCAGTGGCCGAGGTGAGAGAAAGAGAGTGAAAAAGTAACTTGGTGGTATCATTGATTAATGTATAACAGAAGGCAAAACTTTTTTTTTATATTGGATAGGTTATGGGAAGACCAGAATCCGTTTTTTTTTTTTGTCATTTGTGTCCCATTGGCGAGATTTCTCTTCACTTCCTTTTTCAAAGTCACAACAGGAAGTAAAATGAAATCCCTCAAAAGTGAGGGAAATCCCTGGAATCACCAAGGTCAGAGCTATTGTCCCAATTAGAAGACTTCCTCTCTATTTCTGTTATAATGACCACTTAAAATGTAAGATTTTCTTTCACTTTCACTGATCATGATCACCATTATAAATAAAGAGGTTGAATCTCTCCAACAAGGAAACAGAGAGCAATAAAAACCTAACCGGCATCTAAACCTTCTCCACCCTATCTAAACCTAAATTGTAAACTTTAAACATTTTGGTACATTTGACAGCTGATAATAAAAAAAAAAACACAAACAGGAAATTCATTAAAACAGAAGACCAAATAAAAGTCTTAGGTAGGCCATACATGATTAATTTTCTTGCATTCAACCAGTGGGTTAAACAAAATAAATGAAAAAAAAAAAGAATACAATAACTTCATAAGAGGGTTTCCCCCATCCACCTCGAATGTGTGGATGGGGGAAACACTCTCATGAAGTTATTGTATTCTGACAGTAGAGATGCTTTCTTGCCCTCAGAATACACTCAACAGCACTGTTGGCTATAGACAGCGGCACTGATCAAACAAAAATCTTACAACAGGCCAGTTTTATAGAAGTCGATCAAGAGATTGACTTCTATACATCCAGCCTGCCCATCAATGGTTTGAAATTCAGCAAGTCCCTGCTGAAGCGATTGAATTTTGACCCACCTATGGCTGGCTTTACTCAGCCATATAAACAATATCAAATTATTTGGGTAGGAAAATTATTTGTAGAGTTATAATTAAAGCGTAACTCCACTTTTGTTGAGAAAAAAACATTCCCCTCTGGGTGATCGATGTACATTGCAGGGATTATAACAACCTTAGTTGCAGATTCCTACCTTTTGTTATTCTGAAAAAATCCATGTGCCTCTGTTCTGAGTGGGTCTAATGGGAGCGGTTTCATAATTATCAGTCAGCTGTGGCAGCTGCAGGGCACTAATGAGGAAATCTGCTGGGCATGCAACCCTTTAGATGTGCTCCTATTGAAAGTATCTCTCCAAAAATTACATTTTTGTTGCAGGGGATGCCTGAAATCTGACTTGTATCTTAGGCAGACTTCTGGTGAGCCAATCACACAAGCCGGAAATTATGTTTCTGGGGAGTGGTCAGTACACACTGTGTACAGATTGACTCCAGGTAGCCATATTGCAATGCATTCTCAGAAAATTACAGTGGCTGCAGATTGAAAAGGAAAGGTAATTTTTAATAACATTCAATTACAATATGATTAGTGTCACAATTATATGTGCTGTATTATTTTTTCTTTATTTGCTATTTTTTTCCCCACAATAGTGGCGTTACCCTTTAAACTAGCATACATATGCTAGCGATGCATTTAGGTTCCATTGACATCTAATCGCTAAAGAATTAAACACGGTGATCTTTAATGGTATTGACTTAAATTCATTCAGTTTCAGAAAAAAGAATATATAGCTGTGTTTTATTTAGCAATGATGTGTTATCACAAATTAGCAGACTATTTTAGAAATTCCAGAAGACCACTTGACCTTGATTATCATTTTCAAACACTTAAAAATTCTCAAACGAAAAATCCAATTTACAGGAAACTTTTTAGTCTAATTCAAAATCTCATATCTGCCATTTATAAAGAATACATAACAAGTGTTATGCTTAAAGGAGATATAAAGGCAAAAGTTTTTTTTTATCTTAATGTAATCTATGCATTAAGATAAAAAATAAACCTTCTGTCTGCACCCCCTAATTACTTATCTGAGCCCCATCTCTCTCCAGCGATGTCCTCAGTGAAAAAATATTACATCTTTGCTATCAAATTACCATTAGCTGGTATCACGGCAATCTGTTTGGTCATATATAGTCTCTGCTTAAATAGACAACATCTAAAGATATTAACAGAGCTCTCTAGAGTGCAGGTCTGCAAGGATTTAAGAAAGAATAATATAATGATTATACAAATAATAAGAGTTTATTTCAGTAAAATAGACATATCTTGGATAAATAGTTGTAGCATTAGCTGCATGAATGTAAAATAGCATTAATAGATACAACTGTAAAATTATTATTTCAGATTAAAATCATGAAATATCTCTTGATGCCAGTGAATGGTTAATATTAGTTAATTAGTTATGAGAGTAGCTGAATGATCAACCAAAATTTATACAGACTAAAAGGGTAAATAAAGTAGATTTACTTTCTGTCTGTGTATAGCTTAATTTTTTAACATTAAGATACATACACTATATTGTCAAACGTATTGTGACGTCTGCCTTTACACGCACATGAACTTTAACGGCATCCCAGTCTTAGTCTGTAGGGTTCAATATTGAGTTGGCCCACCCTTTGCAACTATAACGGCTTCAACTCTTCTGGAAAGGCTGTCCACAAGGTTTAGGACTGTGTCTATGGGAATGTTTGACCATTCTTCCAGAAGCTCATTTGTGAGGTCAGGCACTGATGTTGGACAAGAAGACCTGGCTTGCAGTCTCCGCTCTAATTCATCCCAAAGGTGTTCTATTGGGTTGAGGTCCCCCCTCGCAATCGCTCCTGGCCAATGACGGGCTTCCTCGGCTTCTGTGAATGTAAACAGAAGCGGAGGAAGTGATGTCACTCTCCTTGAGCCGGTTTTTTCGTTCTGGCGCAGAGGAGAGAAGACATCCAAGTAAGTTTGCACCAACACTACACTAACAGTAGAACACGCAGGCAAACTTGTCACCCCCCTGTCACCCCCCAGTCACCCCCTGATCACCCCTCTGTACCCCTTGTCACACTGACACCAAAAGCAGGTTTTTTTTTTCTGATTATTGCATTGGTGTCAGTTTGTGACAGTTATAAGTGTTAGGGCAGTTAGGTTAGCCCCCTTTAGGTCTGGGGTCCCCCCCTTTAGGTCTAGGGTACCCCCCTAACCCCCCCTAATAAAGTTTTAACCCCATGATCACCCCCCGTTGCCAGTGTCACTAAGCGATCGTTTTTCTGATCGCTGTATTAGTGACACAGGTGACGCTAGTTAGGGAGGTAAGTATATAGGTTCGCCGTCAGTGTTTTATAGCGACAGGGACCCCTATATACTACCTACTAAAAGTTTTAACCCCTTGATTGCCCCCTAGTTAACCCTTTCACCAGTGATCACCATATAATTGTTACGGGTGACGCTGGTTAGTTGGTTTGTTTATTATAGTTTATTATAGTTTATTATAGTTTTAGGGCACCCGCCGTTTATTACCTTATAAAGGTTTAACCCCCTGATCGCCCAGCGGTGATATAAGTTACGTTTTTAGGGTCAGATAAGGCCTGCGTCGCCCCAGACAGCGTCAGGTTAGCGCCAGTACCGCTAACACCCACGCACGCAGCATACACCTCCCTTAGTGCTATAGTATCTGAACAGATTGATATCTGAGCCGATCAGATCTATACTCCCCAGCAGTTTAGGGTCCCCCAAAAAAACGCAATGTTAGCGGGATAAGCCCAGATACCTGCTAGCACCTGCGTTTTGCCCTTCGGCCCAGCCCAGCCCAGCCCACCCAAGTGCAGTATCGATCGATAAATGTCACTTACAAAACACTAAGCACACATAACTGCAGCATTCGCAAAGTCAGGCCTGATCCCTGCGATCGCTAACAGTTTTTTGGTAGCATTTTGAATCAGTCGCTGACAGTCAGGAGCTTTTTTGCCTGTGAGTCTCACTAGTGTACCCCTAAATTTAGAGCCCAAAATGGCAAATCGAAGGTACACTAGTGAAGAGGCCTACACGTTTCTGAGCATGACAGATAGTGAAGAGGAAGTCACTCATCTGTCAGATTCAGGCTCAGAATACGATCCTGTAGAGGACAGCGGCTCCATGACAGATAGCTCTGACGACGGAGTTGTGGTCCCTGCTAAGGTCAGGCGTACCAGACCCCAATCTTCTTCTTCTGTCCTTGAAGTGCAAGAACCGCAGGTCCCTCGTATGGAGCAGAGAAGTACTAGCGCTGCTATTCCTTCTGGTGAACTGGCAAGCACCAGCGGCCTAGTACACCCTGGTCGTACATCCAGCACTGCAGTATCACGTGGTGACGTGGCGAGTCCCATAAGTGCAGTTCAAGCTGGTGAGGTGGCAAGCACTAGTAGTGTCCCGCTGCCACCAAGAAGACGAACACAGGCCCGTTGTGCCCATAGTGCCCTTCCTGCTGCATTCGCCAATCCGAATTGGGTACTCACCACTTCTGCAGCACCCGTACTGCCCCCTTTCACTGGCCAACCCGGAATTCAGGTGGAAACAGTTGATTTTACGCCACTGGATTTTTATTCACTGTTTTTCACAGAAGATCTCTATAGATCTATTGTGGACCAAAGCAATTTATACGCTGGTCAACACATCGCCGCTAATCCCCAGTCCTCCCTTGCCAGAGATTAGAAACCAATTACGGTTTCCGAATTTAAGCTCTTTCTGGGCCTTTCCCTCAACATGGGCATAAATAAAAAGAGTGAGTTGCGGTCATATTGGTCCACTGACCCAATTTACCATATGCCCGTGTTCTCTGCTTCCATGGCCAGGGCACGATACGAGCAGATTTTGCGGTTCATGCACTTCAACAACAATGAACTCTGTCGTCCTCATGGAGACCCTGAATACGATCGACTCTACAAAATTCGGCCCCTCGTAAACCACTTCAACCAATGTTTTGCAGACTTGTTTACTCCCCATCAAGTTGTCTACGTTGATGAGTCCCTGATTAAATTTTCTGGCCGCTTGTCATTCAAACAGTACCTTCCCAGCAAGCGTGCCAGATATGGGGTCAAGATGTATAAGCTCTGTGACAGGGCCACAGGCTATACATTTAGTTTTATGGTTTACAAGGGCAAAGATAGTCACGTAGAGCCAACAAACTGCCCTGACTACATAGGAAGCACTGGCAAGATAGTGTGGGACTTGGTGTCACCCTTATTCGGAAAGGGGTACCATTTTAGTCACCTTTTTGATCATCAAATTGGAGCATGTGGCACCGTGCGACCTAATCGCCGGGGCTTTCCCCAGCGGCTTGTAGATTCCCATCTTAGGCTGGGGGAGAGAGCCTGCTTGCAGTGTAATAATTTGCTCGCTATGAAGTGGAGGGACAATAAGAATGTTTTCATTCTTACCTCCCTTCCTGCAGACACGACGGTCCAAATTACTATGGCGACTGGTGTTGTGGAGAAACCCCTCTGTGTCCACGAATATAACCAAAATATGGGAGGGGTGGACCTCAACGACCAGTTGTTGGCACCGTACCTAATTGCCCGTAAGGCCAGACGCTGGTACAAAAAAGTGTATGTATACTCATTTGAATTGGCTTTGCTGAATGCTCATGTGCTATACAGAGCTTCAGGACGGAGTGGATCCTTCCTTAAATTCCAGGAAGAGATCGTCAGAGCCCTTCTGTATCCAGACGGTGCTCCACCTCACCTTCCCCAACCAAATGCAGTAAGCCAGCTGCATGAGAGGCATTTTCCTTATGTCCTCCAGAGTACCCCTACCCAACGAGCCCCCCAAAGAAATGTTGTGTCTGCAGAAAGCGCGGATTTAGGCGTGACACCCGGTATTATTGTCCCTCCTGTCCTGGCAATCCTGGACTTTGCATTGGTGAATGTTTTGAGCGCTACCACACACTAGTTGAGTTTTAGAGTAGGGTACAGCATTGCACAGACTAGGACATACTTTCACAGGGTCTCCCAAGATGCCATCGCATTTTGAGAGACCCAAACCTGGAACCGTTACAGTTTTAAAAGTTACAGTTATAAAAAAAAAAAAAAAATACACAAAAAAAATATAACATAAAAAAAACAAAAATAGTTGTCGTTTTATTGTTCTCTCTCTCTCTATTTTCTCTCTATTGTTCTGCTCTTTTTTACTGTATTCTATTCTGCAATGTTTTATCGTTATGTTTTATCATGTTTGCTTTTCAGGTATGTAATTTTTTTATAGTTTACTGTGTTTTAACCATTTTTTTGTTTTCAGGTACGCCATTCAGCTGCAGCATGGATTTATTTATCTTGACAGCAACAGCGTTTGCTCCCACGATACATAAAGACATGACTCCAGCGCTGTCAGAGGTGATTTCACCACCACAGTTACATACTTTGCTCCTGCCTTTTGTGGGAGGATGCCCCCATGCTTCGGCATATATATATTTTAGGTAGGCACAGGTTGCGTTATATGTTTTATTTTTTACTATTTTTTTTTGTATTTGCTTTGCAGATATGGTAAGTCTTACTGTTATACTGTAATGTTACTTTGTTTTTTTTAACCATCATTTGCTTAGCAGGTACGCCATTCAGTTGCAGCGCGGATTTATGTATCTTGACAGCAACAGCGTTTACTCCCACGATACATAAAGCCGTGACTCCAGCGCTGTCGGAGGTGATTTCACCACCACAGTTACATACTTCAGCATATATGCGTGGGGGCAGCAGTGGGTGGAGGAGCGATTTGCTCCTGCCTTTTGCGGGAGGATGCCCCCATGCTTCGGCATATATAAACGGTGCATGTATGCCCATCATTAGAAGTGGGTGGATGAAGGGAGGTATTCTAATGGTGGGCATACCCACCGATCAATATCTTTTTTTTGTTCAGCCCACAGGCTGCATGAAAAAAAAGTTTACAATATATGCCCAACAAGGACCAGCAACGTACCGGTATGTTGCTGGACTTTGAGTGGTTATACCAGAATGATGCCTGCAGGTTTAGGTATCATCTTGGTATCATTCTTTTCAGCCAGCGGTCGGCTTTCATGTAAAAGCAATCCTAGCAGCTACTTAGCCTCTAGACTGCTTTTACAAGCAGTGGAAGGGAATGACCCCCCCACCGTCTTCTTTGTTTTTCTCTGGCTCTCCTGTCCCAATAGGGAACCTGAGAATGCAGACGGTGGTTCAGCCAGCTGACCATAGAGCTGATCAGAGACCAGAATGGCTCCAAACATCTCTATGGCCTAAGAAACCAGAAGCTATGAGCATTTCATGACTTAGATTTTGCCGGATGTAAACAGCGCCATTGGGAAATTGGGAAAGCATTTTATCACACCGATCTTGGTGTGGTCAGATGCTTTGAGGGCAGAGGAGAGATCTAGGGTCAAATAGACCCCAATTTTTTCAAAAAAGAGTACCTGTCACTACCTATTGCTATCATAGGGGATATTTACATTCCCTGTGATAACAATAAAAATGATTAAAAAAAATAAAAATGAAAGGAACAGTTTAAAAATAAGATAAAAAAGCAAAAAATAATAAAGAAAAAAAAAAAGCACCCCTGTCCCCCCCTGCTCTCGCGCAAAGGCGAACCCAAGCGTCGGTCGGCTTCAAATGTAAACAGCAATTGCACCATGCATGTGAGGTATCACTGCGAAGGTCAGATCGAGGGCACCAAAAAATGCATTTGAAAAATCGCTGCGCAAATACTGTGTGAAAATAATAATATAATGTTTGGGGGTTCAAAGTAATTTTCTTGCAAAAAAAAATAATTTTTTCATGTAAACAAAAAGTGTCAGATAGGGTTTTGTCTTCAAGTGGTTAGAAGAGTGGGTGATGTGTGACATAAGCTTCTAAATGTTGTGCATAAAATGCCATGACAGTTAAACCCCCCCCAAATGACCCCATTTTGGAAAGTAGACACCCCAAGCTATTTGCTGAGAGGCATGTCGAGTCCATGGAATTTTATTTTATATTGTGACACAAGTTGCGGGAAAAAGACACTTTTTTTTTTTTTGCCCAAAGTTGTCACTAATTGATATATTGCTCAAACATGCCATGGGAATATGTGAAATTACACCCCAAAATACATTCTGTTGCTTCTCCTGAGTACAGGGATACCACATGTTTAGGACTTTTTGGGAGCCTAGCTGCGTATGGGACCCCGAAAACCAAGCACCGCCTTCAGGCTTTCTAAGTGCGTACATTTTTTATTTCACTCTTCACTGCCTATCACAGTTTCGGAGGCCATGGAATGCCCAGATGGCAAACCCCTCCCCCCAAATGACCCAATTTTGGAAAATAGACACCCCAGGCTATTTGCTGAGAGGTATAGTGAGTATTTTGCAGACCTCACTTTTTGTTACAAACTTTTGAAAATTGAAAAAAGAAAAAAAAAAAATTTTTCTTGTCTTTCTTCATTTTCAAAAACAAATGAGACCTGCAAAATACTCACCATGCCTCTCAGCAAATAGCTTGGGGTGTCTACTTTCCAAAATGGGGTCAATAAAAATTGCAGAGGTGATCAAATACCATCAAAAGAAAGCTCTATTTGTGGGAAGAAAAGGACACAAATTTTGTTTGGGTACAGCATTGCATGACCGCGCAATTAGCAGTTAAAGCGACGCAGTGCCAAATTGTAAAAAGTGCTCTGGTCAGGAAGGTGGTAAATCCTTCCGGGGCTGAAGTGGTTAAAGCAGGTTAGGTTATAAAAAAATATCCCAAGCTTTGAACATCTCACGGAGCTCTGTTCAATCCATCATATGAAAATGGAAAGAGTATGGCACAACTGCAAACCTACCAAGACATTGCCGTCCATGTAAACTAACTGGCCAGGCAAGGAGAGCATTAATCAGAGAAGCAGCCAAGAGGTCCATGGTAACCCCGAAAACCAAGCACCGCCTTCAGGCTTTCTAAGGGCGTAAATTTTTGATTTCACTCTTCACTGCCTATCACAGTTTCAGAGGCCATGGAATGCCCAGATGGCAACCCCCCCAAATGACCCCATTTTGGAAAATAGACACCCCAAGCTATTTACTGAGAGGTATAGTGAGTATTTTGCAGACCTCACTTTTTGTCACAAACTTTTGAAAATTGAAAAAAGAAAAAAAAAAAATTTTTTTCTTGTCTTTCTTCATTTTCAAAAACAAATGAGACTTGCAAAATACTCACCATGCCTCTCAGCAAATAGCTTGGAGTGTCTACTTTCCAAAATTGGGTCATTTTGGGGGGTTTTGTGCTATCTTGGCATTTTATGGCCTTCGAAACTGTGATAGGTAGTGAGGAGTAAAATAAAAAATTTACGCCCTTAGAAATCCTAGGCTCCCAAAAAGTCCCACACATGTGGTATCCCCATACTCAGGAGAAGTAGCTAAATGTAGTTTGGGGTGCAATTCCATATATGCCCATGGCCTGTGTGAGCAATATATCATTTAGTGACAACTTTGTGCAAAAAAAAAAAAAATTGTCACTTTCCCGCAACTTGTGTCAAAAAATAAAATATTCCATGGACTCAACATGCCTCTCAGCAAATAGCTTGGGGTGTCTACTTTCCAAAATGGGGTCATTTGGGGGGGGTTTGTGTCATCTGGGCATTTTATGGCCTTCAAAACTGTGATAGGTAGTGAGGAGTGAAATCAAAAATTTACGCCCTTAGAAATCCTGAAGGCAGTGATTGGTTTTCGGGGCCCCGTACGCGGCTAGGCTCCCAAAAAGTCCCACACATGTGGTATCCCCATACTTAGGAGAAGCAGCTGAATGTATTTTGGGGTGCAATTCCACATATGCCCATGGCCTGTGTGAGCAACATATCATTTAGTGACAACTTTTTGTAAATTTTTTTTTTGTCATTATTCAATCACTTGGGACAAAAAAAATAGATATTCAATGGGCTCAACATGCCTCTCAGCAATTTTCTTGGGGTGTCTACTTTCCAAAATGGGGTCATTTGGGGGGGGTTGTACTGCCCTTCCATTTTAGCACCTCAAGAAATGACATAGGCAGTCATAAACTAAAAGCTGTGTAAATTCCAGAAAATGTACCCTAGTTTGTAGACGCTATAACTTTTGCGCAAACCAATAAATATACGCATTTTTTTTTACCAAAGACATGTGGCCGAATACATTTTGGCCTAAATGTATGAATAAAATTGAGTTCATTGGATTTTTTTTATAACAAAAAGTAGAAAATTTCGGTCTTTTTCCGTTTATAGCGCAAAAAATAAAAACGGCAGAGGTGATCAAATACCATCAAAAGAAAGCTCTATTTGTGGGAAGAAAAAGATGCAAATTTTGTTTGGGTACAGCATTGCATGACTGCGCAATTAGCAGTTAAAGCGACGCAGTGCCAAATTGTAAAAAGTGCTCTGGTCAGGAAGGTGGTAAATCCTTCCGGGGCTGAAGTGGTTAAAGCAGGTTAGGTTATAAAAAAATATCCCAAGCTTTGAACATCTCACGGAGCTCTGTTCAATCCATCATCTGAAAATGGAAAGAGTATGGCACAACTGCAAACCTACCAAGACATTGTCGTCCACGTAAACTAACTTGCCAGGCAAGGAGAGCATTAATCAGAGAAGCAGCCAAGAGGTCCATGGTAACTCTGCAAGAGCTGCAGAGAGCCACAGCTCAGGTGGGAGAATCTGTCCACAGGACAACTATTAGTCGTGCACTCCACAAATCTGACCTGTATGGAAGAGTGGCAAGAAGAAAGACATTGTGGAAAGAAAGCCATAAGAAGTCTCATTTGCAGTTTGCAAATAGCCATGTGGGGGACACAGCAAACATGTGGAAGAAGGTGCTCTGGTCAGAAGAGACCAAAATTAAGCTTTTTGGCCTAAAAAAAGAGCGACGATTAAAAAAAAAAAAAAAAAAAACTATATATTTTTATTTCTGCTATAAAACATATCCATTAAAAAAAATGTAAAAAAATCAAATTTCTTCAATAATTTAGACCACAATGTATTCTGCTACATATTTTAGGCCAAAAAATCCCAATAAGCTTTTTCTGATTGGTTTGCAAAAAAGCTATAGTGTCTACAAACTATGGGATATATTTATGGAAGTTTTAATTTATTTATTTTACTAGTAGTAATGGTGATCAGTGACTTATAGTGGGACTGCGCAATTTTGGCAGACAAATCAGACACTAAGTGACACTTTTGACACTTTTTTGGGCACCAGTGACACTAATATAGTGATCAGTAGGGATGGGCCGAACACCCCCCCGTTCGGTTCGCACCAGAACATGCAAACAGGCAAAACATTAGTTTGAACACGCGAACACCGTTCAAGTCTATGGGACACGAACATGAAAAATTAAAGGTGCTAATTTTAAAGGCTTATATGCAAGTTATTGTCATAAAAAGTGGCCCTTCAGGTCTGGTATGGATATTAAGGGGAACCCCGTGCCAAAATTAAAAAAAAAATGGCAAGGGGGTCCCCCTCAAAATCCATACCAGACCCTTATCCGAGAATGCAACCTGGCAGGCTGCAGGAAAAAAGGGGGGATGAGAGAGCGCCCCCCTCCTGAACCGTACAAGGCCACATGCCCTCAACATTGGGAGGGTACTTTGGGGTAGCCCTCCCAAAGCACCTTGTCCCCATGTTGATGGGGAGAAGGGCCTCATCCCCACAACCCTTGCCCAGTGGTTGTGGGGTCTGCAGGCGGGGGGCTTATCGGAATCTGGAAGCCCCCTTTAACAAGGGGACCCCCAAATCCTGGCCCCCCCATTTGAAATGGTAATGGGTGCATTGTACACGTACCATTTCACAAAAAAAGTGTGAAAATGGTAAAAAAAACAACACACACCATGAGAGAAGTCCTTTAGTAAAAAATAAAAAATAAAACTGTCCCACATAGTCCATTCACCTCCGCCGACAGACCGAAATAAAAAAATAAAGAAGATCTGCCTCCATGGGAGGCACACGCCATATGACGCATCCTAGCAGGTGACAGCTCTTTTAAAATTGTGGGCGGGACCACATGGTTTTGTCGCCATGTGACCCCGCCCCCCTCTGATACACAGGGACATACCTATGGCTTCCGCCGTAGCATCAGTGAGGGGTGGGGCCACACGGCCCGCCCCCTCTGATGCACGGGGACATCCCTATGGCTTCCCCTGTAGCATCAGAGGGGGGTGGGGCCACCCAGCCAGCCCCCTCTGACTACGGGAAAGCCATCGGGATGTCCTCGTGTGTCAGAGGGGTGCGGACCGGGTGGCCCCGCCTCCCTCTGACACTACGGGCAAGCCATAGGGATGTCCCCGTGTATTAGAGGGGGGTGGGGTCACCCAGCGATGACACCATGTGGTCCCTCCCACAGTTTGGGTGTGTTGTTTTTTTTTTACCATTTTCACACTTTTTTTGTGAAATGGTACGGGTACAATGTACCCGCTACCATTTCAAACAGGGGGGGCTGGGATCTTCCAGACTCCGATAAGCCCCCCACCCACAGACCCCCACAACCACCGGGCAAGGGTTGTGGGGATGAGGCCCTTCTCCCCATCAACACGGGGACAAGGTGCTTTGGGGGGCTACCCCAAAGCACCCTCCCAATGTTGAGGGCATGTGGCCTGGTACAGTTCAGGAGGAGTCTGGTATGGATTTTGAGGGGGACCCCCATGCCATTTTTTTTAAATTTTGGCACAGGGTTCCCCTTAATATCCATACCAGACCTGAAGGGCCTGGTATGGAATTTATGAGGAACCCCACGCATTTTTTTTTTAAATTTTGGTTTGGGGTTCCCCTGTGGGAGAATCCCATGCCATTTTTAACAATGAACTTTTATGTGTATTGCCGGACCGACAATTCATTATTCTAAACACAATTCTAAACATGTGTTGCATATTAACCTTTAAAATTAGCACTTTTGATTTCTCCCAAAGACTTTTAAAGGGTGTTCCCCTGCTTTCGAATTTGCCTCGAACACCCCAAATTGCGGCGAATGGGCGAACAGCCAATGTTCTAGTAGAACTCATGTTTTACCCAAACATAAAGCCCATCCCTAGTGATCAGTGCTAAAAATATGCACTGTCACTGTACTAATGACACTGACAGGGAAGGGGTTAACATCAGGGGAGATCAAAGGGTTAAATTTGTTCCAAGGGAGTGCTTGCTAACTGTGGGGGAGGTGTTTGAACTGTGGGAAGGCTCAGCAGAAACACAAGATATCTACCTTCCTTACTAACAGAAAGGCAACCTGCCTTGTTTACATCGGCAGACCGTCGTTCTGACTCTCTCCCAGGAATAACCAGTGGGACTCGGTGGACACCGAGTCCGCCAGAAACCGCTGTATGGCTGCCACCCAATCACAGTGGGTCGCCTGCAGCGCACTTGCATGCCTCAGACCCGGAAGTGCAGGATCACGTACAGGTACATGATCCTGCACAGGGGAGCCACTGAATATGTACAGTATACGATCGGCAAGCGGTTAACCACCTACCATCCTGCCACTGCAATAAAACAGCCAGACGGTGGCTTGCTGAGGGCAGGAGGGCATATTAAAATGTCCTCCTGTTCTTACTTCTTGTGCTCACCAATGGACACAATGGTTTACAGATCAGGGTACAGGGCCAATTTAATTCACCCTGTAACATGTGATTACTGTGACCAATCACAGTGTTCACACTTGTAAACAAAGGTTTTGATCTGTTTCCTCTTACAGAAATCAGCTGTGAGAGTAAATAGAGTATTTCCTGCAATGATCAACACTCAGAATGCAAACAATTATCACAGTCACCAGAGCAGTGCAGTGTCACCAAGGTGACATTGTATTGCTGTGGTTAGTGACCAGAGATACTGGCTGGCTGCTCTGATAACACTTTATGCCAGTGCAGTCAGCCAATGTCTCTGATCACTAACCACAGGAGTACAATGTCACCACACCAGTGACGCCAGTCACAGTGTCCCTTATCCCCACCCCACCAGTCACAGTGTCCCCACATCAGTGTGGCTGGTATCAGTGTTCCTGATCGCCACCACACCAGCATACCTCCCAACATTTTGCGATGGGAATGAGGGACACCTACTAGCAAATGTATAGCCCCCTGCCACACACCCTTAAAGGAGAATTAACAAGAAAAAAAGGTTAATAAAATCCACAAGGGCTTTTTTTTTACCACTACTATTCCTTTATATTGTTTTTTTTTTTAAATTTACAAATGCAGCAATTTAGAATTTGGATGAAAGGTTTAGCACTGGTAAACACTTTTTGAAAGATAAAAAGTACATTTTGTATACAACTATATAGACCAAAATGAGGGACAAATGAGGGGGAAAGAGTGACAGAGGGACAGTCCCTCGAAATCAGGGACAGTTGGGAGCTATGCACCAGACCAGTGGAGCCAGCAAAAGTGTTCCTGATTTCCACCACACCAGTCCCAGTGTCAACAGACCAGTGTAGCCTGATCACCACCACCACACTAGTTGCAGTATCACCAGACCAGTGTAAGCAATCAGCAGTGTTTCTAACCACCGCCACACTAGTCCCAGTGTCATCAGATCCTTGCAACCAGCAACAGTGTTCCTGATTGCCAACACACACATATAGTGTAACTAGACCAGTGTAAGCCAGCAACAGTGTTCCTGCCCCCTGTACTGAGCCTGCCCTCTTTATAGACCATGTTTCTGTCTGCTGTCTGGATCAATCCTTTATCTGTATACTGACCCCATCTGCCAGTCACCTTAATTGACCCACCTGCACATCCGACTAAATTCCTGAGATACACCAGCCCCAGCCATCCCCTGTGTATAACTGCACTCCTGGAACCATGGGGACTCTTTTGTTCACCCTTTGTTCAGCCTCCTGTATCTCATAGACTACTACTACTTAGAGGAGGATAAGCTCAGGGACTAGGACCTGGAGACAGCACACAGCAAAGCCCAAACCACTGTAAGGGGGGGTTCGTAAAGGAATAAGCTAACGATTCCATCCAGACTGAACTTTAGCTGTTTGGGGGTTTGGAGGAACACTCAAACCTTTTCCCATTTGTCCCCCACTTCTTCAGGAGCTAAGCATCACATATAGAACTGGTATTTATACCACCTCTATATATCATAGTTTCCCACTGCCATTGATTCCCTAGGAATAAGTGGGTGCTTGCACCCGTTGCATCTCTAGGAACTACTGAGGTCCAGCAATTCCTCCACTTAAAGCGGAGGTTCAAACAAAAATTGAACCTCCACTTTTCGGAACCCTCCCCCCCTCCGGTGTCACATTTGGCACCTTTCAGGGAGGAGGGGGGTTCAGATACCTGTCTAACACAGGTATTCACGGGAGTCCATGCCTCGTCCCATCCCATCACGCTGTCTGCTTGGACACACACAGGTCCCAGAGACAGCACGGACCACTCAGATTGCGCTGCGTGACACTGGCATGCGAAGTAGGGAACGGGAAGTGAAGCCGCAAGGCTTCATTTCCTGATTCCCATACCAAAGATGGCGTCCGAAGACCGAGGGACGGTTTGACCTTGGGTGCCGACATCGCTGGACCCTGTGACAGGTAAGTGTCCTTATTTTAAAAGTCAGCAGCTGCAATAATTGTAGCTGCTGATATTTTAAAAAAAATTTTCGCGGGACTCCCTCTTTAAGAAAAGGGGAAGAGAGAGCAGTGATATCAGTGCCCAAATATGTCACTACCATCTCTGCCCCTTCCCTTATATAGCTCATGACAGCTTCCGGAGCTGTCTTTTGGCTATAAGTAATGTTGATATCAGTCATGTGTAATGGGTCCGTCAGGTTTTTTTTTTTTTTTTTTTTCGGTGGATGATGAGTGTCATTTTTGAGGATGGATTTAGAAGAAACTTTTTTGGGGATTTTAATTTTTTAATGCAGAACTTGGCAAATTTTTGTTTTTTCTACATTAAACTCTTTTGAATGAGTACCCTGTACTCAGATAAGAAGGTCTGTATCTGAGGGCCCCGTATTATTAAAGGATCAACTTTCACCTTATTTAGGGTGTAACATGTAGCATGTTACTATGCAGCACTCCCAAGCAAGCCCCCCTAACCTCCTTATTACATTGGGCAGAGGATCCTTTCCTTACATCCACTATCACATGTTAAAAACACTGCGGCTATGCGGGGCTCCACCTACACAGCTGTGTCATTTATTCACAGCAATTCAATCAGTGATTGAATGAACTACAAGCCCCATCTTCCACCATGGAAGATAGCTTGTTGTTCACAATTAACTACGAGCATGCTGATCAGCGCCCTCATAGTTCATCGACTCTTCATGCAGCTCAGTAACTGTCTGCCCTTAAGGAGATACAGGAAGACAGCTGTACTGAATGTCTGCAGGAGCCTGACAATGCACTAGTGATCCACTAATCAAAAGTGCTAGGCTTAGCAGACTCCGGTGTAAATAAAAATAATATATATTTTTTTTTAACCTGCAAAATCATGTGCATTTAAAAATGTTTTGTAACAAGTGAACTTAGCTTTTAAAGGGGCTTCCAGATTCCACCAGCCCCCCACCTGCAGGGCCCCAACAACCACTGACCAGGATTGTGGGGGGGAGGCCTTTGTCCTCATCAACATGAGGGCAAGGTGCTTCACCAAGGGGGACCACCCTGGCAAAGCAGAACAAAATATTACAGCGCACACATCTAAAAAAGACATTTACCTCCTGCAAGGCTATTTAAAACACCTAAATATTTTCAAAAAACATGATAAAAAAAATTGGGGATTTGGTCACACCATATTGCTATATGGTGCTTAAGCTCACTTACTGCAACAAAGTACCCCATGGTTAGTGGGTCCTATGCTATCCATAGAATGGGAGATCCTGCTTCTCTGAACCATGGGAGCCATACACTCCTCTATATAGGAGAACTAAAGAACTCCACATATGACACAGGTGGACACTAATGAGAGGCACTGATGAGGGATTGGGGTGCTCCTGCCCAAAAGGATTTGGTCAGAATCCATACAATAGACAAACAAGATATTTGGGGGCACACCCTAAAAGATGCATTAAAGATGGTGCAGCCATAAGACCATACAACAGAACAAAATATTATGGCACACACATGCAAAAAAGACATTTACCTCCCGCAAGGCTATTTAAAACACCTAAACATTTTCAAAAAACATGATTAAAAAATATGGGGGAGCCCCTTATTATTAAAGGATCAAATCTCACCTTATTTAGGGTGTAACATGTAGCATGTTACTATGCAGCACCCCCAAGCAAGCCCCCCAACCTCCTTAATACATTGGGCAGAGGATCCTCTCCTCACACCCACTATCACATTTTAAAAACACTGCGGCTGTGCGGGGTTTCGTCTGCACAGCTGTGTCATCTATTCACAGCAATCTGTGACTGAATGAACTACAAGCCCCATCTTCCACCATGGAAGATAGCTTGTTGTTCACAATGAACTAGGAGCATGCTGATCAGCATCCTCATAGTTCATCAACTCCTCATGCAGCTCAGTAACTGTCTGCCCATAAGGAGGTACAGGAAGACAGAAGACAGCTGTACTGAATGTCTGCAGGAGCCTGACATTGCAACAGCAATCCACTAATCATGAGTGCAATGCTTAGCAGGCTACTGTGTAAAAAAATAAAATAAATGTTTTTTTTTTAACCTGCAAAATCATGTGCATTTATTATTTTTTTGTAAAAAGTGAGCTTAGCTTTTAAGGGACTTCCAGATTACCATCAGCCCCCCGCCTGCAGGGCCCCAACAACCACTGGCCAGGGTTGTGGGGAGGAGGCCTTTGTCCTCATCAACATGAGGACAAGGTGCTTCACCAGGTGGACCGCCCTGGCAAAGCACCTTTTCATGTCGAGGACATGCGGCCTGTTGTGGTTCAGGAGGGGGGCACGCGCTTGTCCCCTTCTTTCCAGACCAGCCAGCTGCATGCTGGGCTTAAGGGTCTGGTATTGATTTGTTGGGGGACCTCTTTTTTTAGCATGGGGTCCTGCTTAAAATCTGTAGCAGATTCAAAGGGTCTGGTATGAATTCCTTGGAGGGATTCCTGCACACCAGACTTAAAAGATCTGCAATCTATTTCGAGAGGATTATATGCAATTTTTCTTTTCATTCATGCTGTAGTCCCATTTTAGGAATTTCAAAAACTTTGTTGTATTACCCATGAGTTATATTTTGAGATTTAATATCTCCCAGATATGATTTGGGTTAATAAGAGTTTTTTGACCATGAGTGAAAGCTTTAACAGGTAGAATGTCTACACTAATACACATCAATCTATCTATTGTACAGAAAAAGGGGAAAACATCATAGATTAAATGAAGGAATTATATCATTAATACCCAGACAGCAAGACAGATAACACATAGGACTAGCATTTATACATATAAGTGCTAGGAGATGTCCTGATATTTACCAGTGGTGTTGCATGAGGGCCCCTGTGATAGTTGGATTTTCTCCTCCTTCTCTTCCCCAAGACTTAACCTGATATAGACCTATCTCTCATAGACTCGCATGGGGCCATCCCGATATTTATCTCATCCTAAATACGGCACATCTCATCCAGGATTGGACAATTTCCCTATCCCCTATATTTAGCATAACTCACTCCTCTCTTGGGGAGGAAATTAATGCCAGGTCATAACCTTCCCTTGAATGGGGCATTAGGTATGCAAGGTCATATCCTGGGCAAATTGTGCATTCCTGAACAGATGGCCATCCTCTCTGCATATCTAAAAAGAGTGTCTTTTGAAATGGATATAGTGATAATGAAGGATGTTCAAAGGGCCTGGTCTCGATAATTACTTCGGCCCCGCATAGTCCCCATATAAGGCACTTAAAGAGGAAGTAAACCCTGATGGGTTTTGCTTCCTCTTTTTTTCCCCTGCAAAGTAAAAGCATAATGGGCTAGTATGCACTACATACTAGCCCATTATATTGCACTTACCTGCAAATGAAGCCCGTGATGTCCCCGCTGTCTCCGCTGGTGGCTGCATCCATTTTTACCCTTCTTCCTTCCGGGGGCATGGACTCCAGCTCTGTGACTGGCCGGAGTCCCGTAACATCACTTCTGTGCGCATGCGCAGGTCATGGCATGAGCCCTGTAGTTGTGCCTTTTCTTTAGTGCGCTTGCGCCGATGACGTCGGCGCAAGCATATATGGTAAATATCCCCTAAAACATGCAGGTTTAGGAGAAATTTTCAGTACCTACAGATAAGCCTTATTATAGGCTTACCTGTAGGTAAAAGTGGTGTAACTAGGTTTACAAACACTTCAATTCAAATGTTGTCCTTTCTCACAAGTTTACGACTGGTAAATAATAGAGCATTCTCTGTGACACACACATGTTCAGCCCAACCTAACATTCCTGCACTACAAAAGAAACTGGTAAATCAATTAATTACTCACACTAAAACCTGAACCTTGTTCCCAGAGATGTGGTTTTAATATAGAATGGTGAAAAATAAGTAGATAAAAGCTGTAACAATAAACGTGGAGTTTCTTATTGATTTCAATAAAAGATTAACAAAGTTTATATGTCAGGGGAAATGCAATGTGAAAAAAAAGATTATTAGCTAGTGGATTAATTAGCAAAGCAAAAACAGCCCACAGAGGAGGAGGAAACATATATAAAGGCTTTCAGATCAAGTCAGTAAATAAATGAGATGAATTATTCACTGTAAGTGGTATATTATTTCCACTAAAATATACAATGGCTGATCTGACATTGTTTTCTGGGGATTTTCAAAGTAAACTATTACATCCAGACGTCATCTCTAAAAATGTGCACAGAAATGAGGTGAAGTATGTAAAAATTGTTAAATGAAAACATAGACACATCATAGAATTGCTGTTTTTTGTTTCCATACACATGAAGGACTATAGAAGTATAACATTATACTGTATTTTCTTCAAAACCACTCAGCACCCCAACACTCAATTTAACTGGGTCATTTCCAATCGTTGTACCATAATTTTTATTTCAACTAATGCCAAATAAGATTGCATTATCCATTGGAATTTGAGCTTTCCTGCTTTAGTGTCTTCTTATAATATTGCTTACATTTTGAACCTGCAATATAATTACTTGGCAAAATATAATTATCTAATTTGTTGGTAGACTATCTGCTGTTTTTGTTTTTTGTCTTTCTTTCTATTTTTATTTTTTATTTCAATAGTATTTATTAGGTTTTGAAATAAGAACTTACAGAGCACATCTCAATCAATGATGTAAGCATAGGTTTAATTATCACAGTAGTATTGTAATTCTAAGGTTGTTCAACAACAATATAAAATATAAAATGTTAAGAAATACAAAAAAAAAAAAAGAACATTTGCTGGGTACATCTCTTAGGTGGGGAAAAGGCAAAGGTGAAGGCATTAAGGAAAATGGCTATACTTCAAGGATGCCGTCCCAATGGAAACCAATGGGGTTATCTTGTCACCATTACAGATGAGCACTACATAATGAATGATGGAGCCAAGCCACCCACTCTGTACGAAAGAGTTGACTCTTGCCATTTTTCACAGAGAACATATGTTCAAATTGGGTCTGAGTGTTGAGGTTCATCAAAAAGGAGGTAACATCTGGAGAGGAGAAGGGAGATGATTCTTGGGCTAACGTTCACAGTTTAGTAAGAGGTAAGCCATGGCTGGGTCAGGTGAGCAGGTAGTGCTAATGACAGATGATATGAAGTGGAATACCTTTCCCCAGAAGGGAAGAATCTTGGGGCAGCGCCACCATATGTGTAATAGGGATCCTTATTCTTCGCATTTTCTCCAGCAAAGTGATGAGTTATTCTTGGAAAATTTGGAGAGTTGAATTGGTGTGTAATACCATCGGTGTATTAGCTTTAGGTGTGATTCCCAATGGGTTGTACAGTGGGAGACTTTAAGCAAATTGTTAGTTGCAGAGTTCCATTGAGAGTGGCTGAAAGAGCAAGAGAGATCACCTTCCCACTTTTCATGGACTGGGTTTTTCCATGAGGTGGGGAAGATATGAAAAGCTGGCAGAAGTATGTGAGGCCTTTCTTGTTGGCAGGTAGGGATGAGCTTCGTGAACATGGGTTCGACTCGAACATCGGCTATTCGATCGTTCGTCGAATTGCGAACGATATGGGCCGTTCGCGCCAAATTCGTGTGGCGCGTCACGGCCCATAATTCACTGCGGCATCGCAGTGCATTGCTTGCTGATGATTGGCCAAGCATGCACTATGACCCGCATGCTTGGCCAATCACAGCGCCGCCTTAACAGAGAGCCGTAATTGGCCAAAGCCAAGGAGGCTTTGGCCAATTATGGCTCAGGGGATTTAGTACACGCCCCACACTATATAAGGCCGCCTGCACGGCGGCCCTGTGCAGTGTGTTCCGGTGTGCTGAGAAATAGAGAGAGAGAGAGAGACAGTGTCATTTCATTTGAGTTAGCTAGATTAGGCAGGACAGTCAGTCAGTTAGCTGCACTTAAAGTGTATTGTCTATATATATGCATCCCAGGTGTTGCATATATATATATATATATATATATATATATATATATATATATATATATATACACTGTATTCAGTTTAGCTAGATCCATTCCTGTTATCTTCTAGACTATTTACATTTAGTGCAGTGCGTCCTGCTCACAGTGTTCGGCTAGATCCGTTCCTGTTATCTTCTTACTGACAGGCAGGCTTGTCTTGTTACAGTATTTTGAAGAAAATTACTGGTGTTCTTTTGATCCTATTAATACCACAGTCAGGCAGCTAGACTATTTACATTTAGTGCAGTGCGTCCTGCTCACAGTGTTCGGCTAGATCCGTTCCTGTTATCTTCTTACTGACAGGCAGGCTTGTCTTGTTACAGTATTTTGAAGAAAATTACTGGTGTTCTTTTGATCCTATTAGTACCACAGTCAGGCAGCTACACTATTTACATTTAGTGCAGTGCGTCCTGCTCACAGTGTTCAGCTAGATCTGTTCCTGTTCTCTTCTTACTGACAGGCAGGCTTGTCTTGTTACAGTATATAAAGCTACCTGAAGAAAATTACTGGTGTTCTTTTGATCCTATTAGTACCACAGTCAGGTAGCTAGACTATTTACATTTAGTGCAGAGCGTCCTGCTCACAGTGTTCTGCTAAACCTACAAGTTAGTGGGGTGCGTCCTGCTCACAGTGTTCAGCTAGATCCGTTTCTGTTATCTTCTTACTGACAGGCAGGCTTGTCTTGTTACAGTAAATACAGCTACCTGAAGAAAATTGCTTGTGTTCTTTTGATCCTATTAGTACCACAGTCAGGCAGCTAGACTATTTACAGTTAGTGCAGTGCGTCCTGCTCACAGTGTTCTGCTAAACCTACAAGTTAGTGGGTGCGTCCTGCTCACAGTGTTCAGCTAAACCTACAAGTTAGTGGGGTGCGTCCACCTCACAGTGTTCAGCTAAACCTACAAGCTAGTGGGGTGCGTCCTGCTCACAGTGTTCAGCTAGATCCGTTTCTGTTATCTTCTTACTGACAGGCAGGCTTGTCTTGTTACAGTAAATACAGCTACCTGAAGAAAATTGCTGGTGTTCTTTTGATCCTATTAGTACCACAGTCAGGCAGCTAGTAGGGATGAGCTTCGTGTTCGAGTCGAACCCATGTTCGACTCGAACATCGGCTGTTCGATCGTTCGCCGAATTGCGAACGTTATGGGCCGTTCGCGCTAAATTCGTGTGGCGCGTCACGGCCCATAATTCACTGCGGCATCGCAGTGCATTGCTGGCTGATGATTGGCCAAGCATGCACTATGACCCGCATGCTTGGCCAATCACAGCGCCGTCAGTAGAGAGAGCTGTAATTGGCCAAAGCCAGGGTGGCTTTGGCCAATTATGGCTCAGGGGATTTAGTACACACCCCACACTATATAAGGCCGCCTGCACGGCGGCCCTGTGTAGTGTGTGTTCCGGTGTGCTGAGAGATAGAGAGAGACAGTGTCATTTGATTTGAGTTAGATAGATTAGGCAGAACAGTCAGTCAGTTAGCTGCACTTACAGTGTATTGTGTATATATATGCATCCCAGGTGTTGCATATATATATATACACTGTATTCAGTTTAGCTAGATCCGTTCCTGTTATCTTCTATCTAGACTATTTACATTTAATGCAGTGCGTCCTGCTCACAGTGTTCAGCTAGATCCGTTCCTGCTATTTACATTTAGTGCAGTGCGTCCTGCTCACAGTGTTCAGCTAGATCCGTTCCTGTTATCTTCTAGACTATTTACATTTAGTGCAGTGCGTCCTGCTCACAGTGTTCAGCTAGATCCGTTCCTGCAATTTACATTTAGTGCAGTGCGTCCTGCTCACAGTGTTCAGCTAGATCCGTTCCTGCTATTTACATTTAGTGCAGTGCGTCCTGCTCACAGTGTTCACCTAGATCCGTTCCTGCTATTTACATTTAGTGCAGTGCGTCCTGCTCACAGTGTTCAGCTAGATCCGTTCCTGCTATTTACATTTAGTGCAGTGCGTCCTGCTCACAGTGTTCAGCTAGATCCGTTCCTGCTATTTACATTTAGTGCAGTGCGTCCTGCTCACAGTGTTCAGCTAGATCCATTCCTGCTATTTACATTTAGTGCAGTGAGTCCTGCTCACAGTGTTCAGCTAGATCCGTTCCTGCTATTTACATTTAGTGCAGTGCGTCCTGCTCACAGTGTTCAGCTAGAGCCGTTCCTGCTATTTACATTTAGTGCAGTGCGTCCTGCTCACAGTGTTCAGCTAGATCCGTTCCTGTTATCTTCTAGACTATTTACATTTAGTGCAGTGCGTCCTGCTCACAGTGTTCAGCTAGATCCGTTCCTGCTATTTACATTTAGTGCAGTGCGTCCTGCTCACAGTGTTCAGCTAGAGCCGTTCCTGCTATTTACATTTAGTGCAGTGCGTCCTGCTCACAGTGTTCAGCTAGATCCGTTCCTGTTATCTTCTAGACTATTTACATTTAGTGCAGTGCGTCCTGCTCACAGTGTTCAGCTAGATCCGTTCCTGCTATTTACATTTAGTGCAGTGCGTCCTGCTCACAGTGTTCAGCTAGATCCGTTCCTGTTATCTTCTAGACTATTTACATTTAGTGCAGTGCGTCCTGCTCACAGTGTTCAGCTAGATCCGTTCCTGTTATCTTCTAGACTATTTACATTTAGTGCAGTGCGTCCTGCTCACAGTGTTCAGCTAGATCCATTCCTGTTATCTTCTAGACTATTTACATTTAGTGCAGTGCGTCCTGCTCACAGTGTTCAGCTAGATCCATTCCTGTTATTTTCTAGACTATTTACATTTAGTGCAGTGCGTCCTGCTCACAGTGTTCAGCTAGATCCGTTCCCGTTAAATTCCTACTGACAGGCAGGCTTGTCTGGTTACAGTATATAAAGCTACCTGAAGAAAATTACAGGTGTTCTATTTGATCCTATTAGTACCACGGTCAGGCAGCTAGACTATTTACATTTAGTACAGTGCGTCCTGCTCACAGTGTTCAGCTAGATCCGTTCCTGTTATCTTCCTACTGACAGGCAGGCTTGTCTGGTTACAGTATATAAAGCTACCCTAAGAAAATTACAGGTGTTCTATTTGATCCTATTAGTACCACGGTCAGGCAGCTAGACTATTTACATTTAGTACAGTGCGTCCTGCTCACAGTGTACAGCTAGATCCGTTCCTGTTATCTTCCTACTGACAGGCAGGCTTGTCTGGTTACAGTATATAAAGCTACCTGAAGAAAATTACAGGTGTTCTATTTGATCCTATTAGTACCACGGTCAGGCAGCTAGACTATTTACATTTAGTACAGTGCGTCCTGCTCACAGTGTTCAGCTAGATCCGTTCCTGTTATCTTCCTACTGACAGGCAGGCTTGTCTGGTTACAGTATATAAAGCTACTTGAAGAAAATTACAGGTGTTCTATTTGATCCTATTAGTACCACGGTCAGGCAGCTAGACTATTTACATTTAGTACAGTGCGTCCTGCTCACAGTGTACAGCTAGATCCGTTCCTGTTATCTTCCTACTGACAGGCAGGCTTGTCTGGTTACAGTATATAAAGCTACCTGAAGAAAATTACAGGTGTTCTATTTGATCCTATTAGTACCACGGTCAGGCAGCTAGACTATTTACATTTAGTACAGTGCGTCCTGCTCACAGTGTTCAGCTAGATCCGTTCCTGTTATCTTCCTACTGACAGGCAGGCTTGTCTGGTTACAGTATATAAAGCTACTTGAAGAAAATTACAGGTGTTCTATCCCAGCTTAGTGCAGCTACAGGCCATTAGTATGTCTGGAAGGCCAAGAAGGAGAGGCAGACAGTCACAAGCCAATAAGAGAGGGCAAGCAGGCTCTGTGTCTAGTGCTGGTCGTGGAGACGGTGCATCCTCATCAGCACGTGGCCATGGGACACGCTTGGCCTTTTTTTCGGCAGCTGGCCGTGTTGAGCCGCAACATGCGGAAGACTTGGTCGAGTGGATGACCAAGCCGTCCTCATCCTCCTCATCCTCTCTCACCCATGCCCAGGGTGCTTTGTCTGGCAAAGCAGCGGCCTCTTCCCTCAGCTCAATGTCATCAGTGACTCCTTCCCTAGCTCCACCATGTCCTCATGAGGATTCCCTCGAACTGTTTGACCACAGTGTTGGGTACATGCTCCAGGAGGATGCCCAGCGTTTGGAAGGCTCTGATGACGATACTGAGCTCGATGAAGGCAGTAACATGAGCACGGACAGAGGGGGTGCCCAAGAAGGACAGCAATCTGGCAGTCATGCTCCCCCTGCTGCAGCATACTGCCAGGTTTGCTCCAGTGATGAGGAGGGAGGGGATGATGAGGTCACTGACTCAACGTGGGTGCCTGATAGGAGAGAGGAGGAGGAGGAGGAGGAGGAGGAGGAGGCGGCGGCACATCACCAACGAGGCAGGATGCCCTCCAGGGGCCAGCCTAAGGGCAGCACATTGACTGCATCACACCCCAAAGCTCCACATGTGCAGGGCGCTGCAGTCTCTGCGCGTTATTCAAAAAGTTCTTTGGTGTGGGCCTTTTTTGAGACGAGTGCATCAGATCGCACCGCTGCTATTTGCAACATATGTCTCAAGTGTATCTCGCGTGGCCAAAACATCTCCCGCTTGGGTACCACATGCTTGACCAGACATATGTTGACCTGCCATGCAGTTCGTTGGCAAGCGTATCTAAAAGACCCACACCAAAGAACAAAGAGGATCTCTCCTTGCTCCTCATCAGCTGAGATTTCCAACCCCACTAGACCTTCAGTCCTCTCTGAGACCTGCAGTGAGAGGAATGAAGGTGTAGAATTAGGTGTGTCACAGCCAAGTACTTGTGGGCAATCTGCTTTTGGTACACCGACGTCAGATTGTACCAGGCAAATTTCCCTGCCCCAGCTGCTGCACCGCCGAAAGAAGTTTGCTCCCAGCCATCCACATGCCCAGCGGTTGAATGCTAGCTTGGCAAAATTGCTAGCACTTCAACTGCTGCCTTTTCAGTTGGTAGACTCTGCCCCCTTCCGTGAGTTTGTGGAATGTGCGGTTCCTCAGTGGCAGGTACCCAAACGCCACTTTTTCTCACGGAAGGCGATTCCGGCTCTCTACCGGCATGTGGAAGGCAATGTCCATGCCTCGCTGGACAGGGCGGTCAGCGGTAAGGTGCATATTACCGCTGACTCATGGTCCAGCAGGCATGGACAGGGACGTTACCTAAGTTTCACGGCGCATTGGGTGACTCTGCTGGCAGCTGGGAAGGATGCAGGACAAGGTGCAGTAGTGTTGGAGGTTGTTCCGCCACCACGCCTCCAAAATGCTGATTGTGACACACCTCTCTCCTCCACCCCCTCCTCTTCTTCTTCCTCCATGGCCTCTTCCTCGGAACCAGCGGTGCTCCGTAGGCGTTCAAGGGGCTATGCAAGTACGCAGGCCAAAAGATGCCATGCGGTGCTTGAGCTGGTGTGCTTGGGGGACAGGAGCCACACTGGGGCAGAGGTTCTGTCAGCTCTGCAGGGGCAGGTTCAGAGGTGGTTGACGCCACGCCAACTTAAGGCAGGAATGGTGGTTTGTGACAATGGCACCAACCTCCTCTCTGCCCTCCGACAGGGACAAATGACCCATGTGCCCTGTTTGGCTCACGTCCTTAACTTGGTGGTGCAGCGGTTCTTGGGCAGGTACCCGGGCTTACAGGATGTCCTGAGGCAGGCCAGGAAAGTCTGTGTGCATTTCCGCCGGTCATATAATGCCAGTGCTCGGCTGACGGACCTCCAAAAGGAGTTTAACCTGCCCAAGAACCGCCTAATCTGTGACATGCCCACCAGGTGGAACTCAACGTTGGCCATGCTGCAGCGGCTGCACACGCAGCAGAGGGCCATCAATGAGTACCTGTGCGACTATGGCACCAGGACAGGGTCAGGGGAGCTTGTTTTTTTTTCCCCACGCCAGTGGGCCATGATCAGGGATGCATGCACTGTCCTGTCACCATTCGAGGAGGCCACGAGGATGGTGAGCAGTGACAGTGCATGCATCAGTGACACTGTCCCCCTTGTCCACCTGTTGGAGCACATGCTGCGTGGAATAATGGACAGGGCACTTGAGGCAGAACAGAGGCAGGAAGAGGAGGACTTCCTTAGCTCTCAAGGCCCCCTTTATCCAGACAGTGTTCCTGCGTGCCCGCCGATCACACAGGAAGAGGACGAGGAGGAAGAGGAAGAGGAGGAAGATTGTGTCAGTATGGAGGTGGAGCCTGACACTCAGCATCAGCAGCAGTCTTTAAGGGATCAGTCCCAAGAAACACATGGACTTGTACGTGGCTGGGAGGAGGTGGCTGCGGACCATGTCGTTCTTAGTGACCCAGAGGACTCCGGACCGAATGCCTCAGCAAACCTACGCTGCATGGCCTCCCTGATCCTGCAAAGCCTGCGTAAGGATCCTCGTATTCGTGGTATCAAGGAGAAGGACCAATACTGGCTGGCAACCCTCCTTGATCCACGTTACAAGGGTAAGGTTGCGGACCTTATCTTGCCATCGCAGAGGGAGCAGAGGATGAAACATCTTCGGGAGGCCTTGCAGAAAGGTCTGTGCAACGCGTTCCCAGAGACTGGGAGGTTACAAACTCCTGTTTCTGGACAACGTGTTGCTGAGGCTTCGGTCAGTCAAAGAAGGAGCGGTGGAGAAGGTGGCCGTCTGACCGATGCGTTCAGACAATTTTTTGGTCCGCAGCCCCAAGGTATGATCGGTTCCAGCAACCATCGCCAGCGTCTGTTTTACATGGTGCAGGAATACCTAGGGGCAAGATCAGACTTGGACACCTTTCCCACCGAAAATCCTCTGGGTTACTGGGTCTTGAGGATGGATCACTGGCCAGAGCTTGCACAGTATGCAATTGAGCTACTGGCCTGTCCTGCATCCAGCGTTCTTTCGGAACGCACATTCAGTGCTGCTGGAGGCGTGGTAACCGATCACAGGGTGCGTCTGTCCACCGACTCGGTCGATCGGCTGACCTTCATAAAAATGAATGAGTCTTGGATCACCACCAGCTACCAAGCACCTGATGCTGATGTAACCGAATAATTTTTTTTGAAATCTCAGATCCCTTCAAAGACTGCCTATGCTGATACTGAGTGACTATCCCTGAGTAATTATCCTCTTCCTCCTCAATCATCACGCTGATAGCTTGTAAGAACATTTTTGGTTCTGGGCGCCACCACCAGTGCCTAAGGCACAATTTTTCTGCCCCTGTTTAACAGGGGCGTGTAATTACAATTTTTGATGTAATACTTTGCAGCAGGGCTCGTTCCTGCATTCCAACTAGAGTGTCTGTGAGGGGTTGCAGTGTTGTGGCACCAGCACCAGTGCCTAGGGCCCAATTTTTCTGCCCCTGTCTAACAGGGGCGTGTAATTACAATTTTTGATGCAATACTTTGCAGCAGGGCTCGTTCCTGCGTTCCAACTAGAGTGTCTGTGAGGGGTTGCAGTGTTGTGGCACCAGCACCAGTGCCTAAGGCCCAATTTTTCTGCCCCTGTCTAACAGGGGCGTGTAATTACAATTTTTGATGCAATACTTTGCAGCAGGGCTCGTTCCTGCGTTCCAACTAGAGTGTCTGTGAGGGGTTGCAGTGTTGTGGCACCAGCACCAGTGCCTAAGGCCCAATTTTTCTGCCCCTGTCTAACAGGGGCGTGTAATTACAATTTTTGATGCAATACTTTGCAGCAGGGCTCGTTCCTGCGTTCCAACTAGAGTGTCTGTGAGGGGTTGCAGTGTTGTGGCACCAGCACCAGTGCCTAAGGCCCAATTTTTCTGCCCCTGTCTAACAGGGGCGTGTAATTACAATTTTTGAAGCAATACTTTGCAGCAGGGCTCGTTCCTGCGTTCCAACTAGAGTGTCTGTGAGGGGTTGCAGTGTTGTGGCACCAGCACCAGTGCCTAAGGCCTAATTTTTCAGCTCCTGTTCAACAGGGGCATGTAATTACAATTCTTGATCTAATATTTCACAGCAGGGCCCTGTGAGGGCTTACAGTGTTGTGGCCACAGCAACACCTAAGGCCCAAATTTCTGCTGAGTATATAGGGCAGGACCCTACTTTCAAACATCTAACTTACAAACGACTCCTACTTGCAAACGGAAGGAGACAACAGGAAGTGAGATGAAATCTACCCCTAGGAAGGGAAATTCTCTCCTGTAAGAGTTAATATGGGAAAACAATTTCTCCTTTCCACTGATGCTTTCCAATCCTTGTTCCACAAAAAAACCCAAATTTTCAAAAAACATTTTTCATTGGGACAAAAAAGTGAGGTGAAATCTTCTGAAGAGGAGGAAAGACAGCAAAACAAATGTCACAGGGGTGATAACCCTTCCCTATGTTTTCCAAAAAGCTTAGAAAAGATTTTTTGGCTGGAGCTAAACACGTTAAAAATGTTCAAAATTACAAACAGATTCTACTTAACAACAAACCTACAGTCCCTGTCTTGTTTGCACCGCTTGTATACTGCTGTTCAGAGTATATAGGGCCTGGTGGCCCCACACCTTTCTTTATTTTAATTTGGGTGCGGGGTTCCCCTTAATATCCATACAAGACCCAAAGGGCCTGGTAATGGACTGGGGGGTACCCATGCCGTTTGTCTCACTGATTTTCATCCATATTGCCATGACCCGACATGACATTAAACCCGCAAGCAGTTTTAAATGAGATTTTTTCCTTTAAAAATGACATTTGGTGCAGGGACTGTTCTAAACATGGGAAACACGCGTCACTTTACAGGCATACTATAGACACCCCCCAGGTACGATATTTAAAGGAATATTTCACTTTTTTTTTTTTTACTTTAAGCATCATTAAAATCACTGCTCCCGAAAAAACGGCCGTTTTTAAACGTTTTTTTTGCATTGATACATGTCCCCTGGGGTAGGACCCGGGTCCCCAAACCCTTTTTAGGACAATACCATGCAAATTAGCCTTTAAAATGAGCACTTTTGATTTCAAAGTTCGAGTCCCATAGACGTCAATGGGGTTCTAACGTTCGTGCAAACTTTCGGTCCGTTCGCGGGTTCTGGTGCGAACCGAACCGGGGGGTGTTCGGCTCATCCCTAGCAGCTAGACTATTTACAGTTAGTGCAGTGCGTCCTGCTCACAGTGTTCAGCTAAACCTCCAAGTTAGTGGGGTGCGTCCACCTCACAGTGTTCAGCTAAAGCTACCTGTAGAAGGTTGGTGGTGTTCTCATACTACAGGCAGGCAGTTGATTTTGCTAGCTGCAGTATCAGTACATATATATATATATATATATATATATATCCCAGCTTAGTGCAGCTACAGGCCATTAGTATGTCTGGAAGGCCAAGAAGGAGAGGCAGACAGTCACAAGCCAATAAGAGAGGGCAAGCAGGCTCTGTGTCTAGTGCTGGTCGTGGAGACGGTGCATCCTCATCAGCACGTGGCCATGGGACACGCTTGGCCTTTTTTTCGGCAGCTGGCCATGTTGAGCCGCAACATGCGGAAGACTTGGTCGAGTCGATGACCAAGCCGTCCTCATCCTCCTCATCCTCTCTCACCCATGCCCAGGGTACTTTGTCTGGCAAAGCAGCGGCCTCTTCCCTAGGCTCAATGTCATCAGTGACTCCTTCCCTAGCCCCACCATGTCCTCCTGAGGAGTCCCTCGAACTGTTTGACCACAGTGTTGGGTACATGCTCCAGGAGGATGCCCAGCGTTTGGAAGGCTCTGATGATGATACTGAGCTCGATGAAGGCAGTAACATGAGCACGGACAGAGGGGGTGCCCAAGAAGGACAGCAATCTGGCAGTCATGCTCCCCCTGCTGCAGCATACTGCCAGGTTTGCTCCAGTGATGAGGAGGGAGGGGATGATGAGGTCACTGACTCAACGTGGGTGCCTGATAGGAGAGAGGAGGAGGAGGAGGAGGCGGCACATCACCAACGAGGCAGGATGCCCTCCAGGGGCCAGCCTAAGGGCAGCACATTGACTGCATCACACCCCAAAGCTCCACATGTGCAGGGCGCTGCAGTCTCTGCGCGTTATTCAAAAAGTTCTTTGGTGTGGGCCTTTTTTGAGACGAGTGCATCAGATCGCACCGCTGCTATTTGCAACATATGTCTCAAGAGTATCTCGCGTGGCCAAAACATCTCCCGCTTGGGTACCACATGCTTGACCAGACATATGTTGACCTGCCATGCAGTTCGTTGGCAAGCGTATCTAAAAGACCCACACCAAAGAACAAAGAGGACCTCTCCTTGCTCCTCATCAGCTGAGATTTCCAACCCCACTAGATCTTCAGTCCTCTCTGAGACCTGCACTGAGAGGAATGAAGGTGTAGAATTAGGTGTGTCACAGCCAAGTACTTGTGGGCAATCTGATTTTGGTACACCGACGTCAGATTGTACCAGGCAAATTTCCCTGCCCCAGCTGCTGCACCGCTGAAAGAAGTTTGCTCCCAGCCATCCACATGCCCAGCGGTTGAATGCTAGCTTGGCAAAATTGCTAGCACTTCAACTGCTGCCTTTTCAGTTGGTAGACTCTGCCCCCTTCCGTGAGTTTGTGGAATGTGCGGTTCCTCAGTGGCAGGTACCCAAACGCCACTTTTTCTCACGGAAGGCGATTCCAGCTCTCTACCAGCATGTGGAAGGCAATGTCCATGCCTCGCTGGACAGGGCAGTCAGCGGTAAGGTGCATATTACCGCTGACTCATGGTCCAGCAGGCATGGACAGGGACGTTACCTAAGTTTCACGGCGCATTGGGTGACTCTGCTGGCAGCTGGGAAGGATGCAGGACAAGGTGCAGTACTGTTGGAGGTTGTTCCGCCACCACGCCTCCAAAATGCTAATGATTGTGACACACCTCTCTCCTCCACCCCCTCCTCTTCTTCTTCCTCCATGGCCTCTTCCTCGGAACCAGCGGTGCTCCGTAGTCATTCAAGGGGCTACGCAAGTACGCAGGCCAAAAGATGCCATGCGGTGCTTGAGCTGGTGTGCTTGGGGGACAGGAGCCACACTGGGGCAAAGGTTCTGTCAGCTCTGCAGGGGCAGGTTCAGAGGTGGTTGATGCCACGCCAACTTAAGGCAGGAATGGTGGTTTGCGACAATGGCACCAACCTCCTCTCTGCCCTCCGACAGGGACAAATGACCCATGTGCCCTGTTTGGCTCACGTCCTTAACTTGGTGGTGCAGCGGTTCTTGGGCAGGTACCCGGGCTTACAGGATGTCCTGAGGCAGGCCAGGAAAGTCTGTGTGCATTTCCGCCGGTCATATAATGCCAGTGCTCGGCTGACGGACCTCCAAAAGGAGTTTAACCTGCCCAAGAACCGCCTAATCTGTGACATGCCCACCAGGTGGAACTCAACGTTGGCCATGCTGCAGCGGCTGCACACGCAGCAGAGGGCCATCAATGAGTACCTGTGCGACTATGGCACCAGGACAGGGTCAGGGGAGCTTGTTTTTTCTTCCCCACGCCAGTGGGCCATGATCAGGGATGCATGCACTGTCCTGTCACCATTTGAGGAGGCCACGATGATGGTGATCTGTGACAGTGCATGCATCAGTGACACTGTCCCCCTTGTCCACCTGTTGGAGCACACGCTGCGTGGAATAATGGACAGGGCACTTGAGGCAGAACAGAGGCAGGAAGAGGAGGACTTCCTTAGCTCTCAAGGCCCCCTTTATCCAGACAGTGTTCCTGTCACACAGGAAGAGGACGAGGAGGAGGAGGAGGAGGAGGAGGAGGAAGATTGTGTCAGTATGGAGGTGGAGCCTGGCACTTAGCATCAGCAGCAGTCTTTAAGGGATCAATCCCAAGAAACACATGGACTTGTACGTGGCTGGGAGGAGGTGGCTGCGGACCATGTCGTCCTTAGTGACCCAGAGGACTCCGGACCGAATGCCTCAGCAAACCTACGCTGCATGGCCTCCCTGATCCTGCAAAGCCTGCGTAAGGATCCTCGTATTCGTGGTATCAAGGAGAAGGACCAATACTGGCTGGCAACCCTTACTTGATCCACATTACAAGGGTAAGGTTGCGGACCTTATCTTGCCATAGCAGAGGGAGCAGAGGATGAAACATCTTCGGGAGGCCTTGCAGAAAGGTCTGTGCAACGCGTTCCCAGAGACTGGGAGGTTACAAACTCCTGTTTCTGGACAACGTGTTGCTGAGGCTTCGGTCAGTCAAAGAAGGAGCGGTGGAGAAGGTGGCCGTCTGACCGATGCGTTCAGACAATTTTTTGGTCCGCAGCCCCAAGGTATGATCGGTTCCAGCAACCATCACCAGCGTCTGTTTTCCATGGTGCAGAAATACCTAGGGGCAAGATCAGACTTGGACACCTTTCCCACCGAAAATCCTCTGGGTTACTGGGTCTTGAGGATGGATCACTGGCCAGAGCTTGCACAGTATGCAATTGAGCTACTGGCCTGTCCTGCATCCAGCGTTCTTTCGGAACGCACATTCAGTGCTGCTGGAGGCGTGGTAACCGATCACAGGGTGCGTCTGTCCACTGACTCGGTCGATCGACTGACCTTCATAAAATTGAATCAGTCTTGGATCACCACCAGCTACCAAGCACCTGATGCTGATGTAACCGAATAATTTTTTTTGCAATCTCAGATCCCTTCAAAGACTGCCTATGCTGATGCTGACTGACTATCCCTGAGTAATTATCCTCTTCCTCCTCAATCATCACGCTGATAGCTTGTAAGAACATTTTTGGTTCTGGGCGCCACCACCAGTGCCTAAGGCACAATTTTTCAGCCCCTGTTTAACAGGGGCGTGTAATTACAATTTTTGATGTAATACTTTGCAGCAGGGCTCGTTCCTGCATTCCAACTAGAGTGTCTGTGAGGGGTTGCAGTGTTGTGGCACCAGCACCAGTGCCTAAGGCCCATTTTTTCTGCCCCTATTTAACAGGGGCGTGTAATTACAATTTTTGATGCAATACTTTGCAGCAGGGCTCGTTCCTGCGTTCCAACTAGAGTGTCTGTGAGGGGTTGCAGTGTTGTGGCACCAGCACCAGTGCCTAAGGCCCATTTTTTCTGCCCCTGTTTAACAGGGGCGTGTAATTACAATTTTTGATGCAATACTTTGCAGCAGGGCTCGTTCCTGCGTTCCAACTAGAGTGTCTGTGAGGGGTTGCAGTGTTGTGGCACCAGCACCAGTGCCTAAGGCCCATTTTTTCTGCCCCTGTTTAACAGGGGCGTGTAATTACAATTTTTGATGCAATACTTTGCAGCAGGTCTCGTTCCTGCGTTCCAACTAGAGTGTCTGTGAGGGGTAGCAGTGTTGTGGCACCAGCACCAGTGCCTAAGGCCTAATTTTTCAGCTCCTGTTCAACAGGGGCATGTAATTACAATTCTTGATCTAATATTTCACAGCAGGGCCCTGTGAGGGCTTACAGTGTTGTGGCCACAGCAACACCTAAGGCCCAAATTTCTGCTGAGTATATAGGGCAGGACCCTACTTTCAAACAACTAACTTACAAACGACTCCTACTTGCAAACAGAAGGAGACAACAGGAAGTGAGATGAAATCTATCCCTAGGAAGGGAAATTCTCTCCTGTAAGAGTTAATATGGGAAAAACATTTCTCCTTTCCACTGATGCTTTCCAATCCATTGGGACAAAAAGTGAGGTGAAATCTTCTGAAGAGGAGGAAAGACAGCAAAACAAATGTCACAGGGGTGATAACCCTTCCCTATGTTTTCCAAAAAGCTTAAAAAAGATTTTTTGGCTGGAGCTAAACACGTTAAAAATGTACCCGTTCAAAATTACAAAGAGATTCTACTTAACAACAAACCTACAGTCCCTGTCTTTTTTTGCACCGCCTGTATACTGCTGTTCAGAGTATATAGGGCCTGGTGGCCCCACACCTTTCCTTATTTTAATTTGGGTGTGGGGTTCCCCTTAATATCCATACAAGACCCAAAGGGCCTGGTAATGGACTGGGGGGTATCCATGCCGTTTGTCTCACTGATTTTCATCCATATTGCCAGGACCCGACATTACATTAAACCCGCAAGCAGTTTTAAATGAGATTTTTTTCCTTTAAAAATGACATTTGGTGCAGGGACTGTTCTAAACACGGGAAACACGCGTCACTTTACAGGCATACTATAGACACCCCTCAGGTTCGATATTTAAAGCAATATTTCACTTTTTTTTTTTTTTTACTTTAAGCATCATTAAAATCACTGCTCCCGAAAAAGCGGCCATTTTTAAAAGTTTTTTTTGCATTGATACATGTCCCCTGGGGTAGGACCCAGGTCCCCAAACCCTTTTTAGGACAATACCATGCAAATTAGTTTTTAAAATGAGCACTTTTGATTTCGAACGTTCGAGTCCCATAGACGTCAATGGGGTTCTAACGTTCGTGCGAACTTTCGGTCCGTTCGCAGGTTCTGGTGCGAACCGAACCGGGGGGTGTTCGGCTCATCCCTATTGGCAGGTGAGGTGTAGAAGGTAACAGCGTCTTGTGAAGCCATGTTATCTGGTTATCTGCTGTCTTTTTAATGTCTCCTTTCTCCCTTTAAGGAAAATATCATGCATTTTTGTATTTACTGTCTTTATTTATACTCAACAATATAAACAAACAATTTAAAAATATGTTCAATACAATGAAATATTGCAGAGGAATATTACATATTTATTACAGCCCAATGTAACTTTCTATTGAAATCAGCTACATACTTTTTAGGTGTATCAAAGCAAAAGGTGTTCCAAACCGCGGTTGGTTTCCATCAGAAAGCAGACACAGACAGAAGTAGAAATGCATGTCGAATTCCTGCATGCTGTGGAGATGGACCCATGCTCTCTCTGTGAAAGCAGTGGTCTATCTGCAAAGGTCCTACATGCCTCCTTTTGAAATATATATAGTATTTTAAAGTGGATGTCACGCTGCTTATACCAATGTGTACACCGTGTGCCAAAAAAAATGTATATACAGTAATTATAATATTAATATCTAAACTTGTTATAGTGAGTAAGCAGTGTCTCCAATCAAATACATAATTCATTCATATTTTTGTGCAAATATCATTTATAAAGTGACCAGTGCTGCATATAGTAAATCCAAGGATCCTTTGTTAATACAACCAAATACAGAAAATAAAAGTGACCAGTGCTGTAAATAGTGCTCCAAATCACATGTGAGCATTTATCCAGTCATTTTTATATAGTGCTTGTTGAACAAAAGCTTGATCTGTTGTAGCCAAAAAAACACCCATGCAGTGTGCCTAGTGTCTCCAGATATCCAGATCCACAGCTAAAACTGCCTCAGTATATCCAGGTCCACAGAAAAAGCTGCCTCTCCTCTCCTTTGTAACCACTGCCCCAGCAGTCTCACATACATAAGGGAACATCAAAGACAGGCTTCATAGCGTAACTCAGTTAACTTGGTTTATTGTGAAAAGTGAAAGTATTGCACTTACATTTAGATAAAATCAGATCAGCTTGTAAAAAGACTGGAAGTCCGAGAAGAGTTGCATTCCACGGACCCAAAACCGGAAGTGATGCAATGATGCTGTAGCTCTTCCCTATGCGTTTTGTCTCATCAATGTGATCAAGAGCAGCCTAGAGATGTTGATGTGACAAAACGTGTAGAGCGATCCAGAACACTAAGGTGGGAACGGAGCCTTAAAGGGTGTGTTGGACCACAGGATGAGACAGGAATTTTTACTCAGGATGCAGCTTCTTTCTTATGCCCTGTACACACGGTCGGACTTTCCGACGGAAAATGTGTGATTGGAGCTTGTTGTCAGAAATTCCGACCGTGTGTGGGCTCCATCGGACATTTTCCATCGGATTTTCCGACACACAAAGTTTGAGAGCAGGCTATAAAATTTTTCGACAACAAATTCCGATCGCGTCAATTCCGACCGTGTGTGGCCAATTCCGACGCACAAAGTGCCACGCATGTTAAGAAGAAATTCCGAGCCGGAACGGCTCGGTCTGGTAAAATTAGTGTTCAGAATGGATAGAGCACTTTCGTCAGGCTGCAATGTTTAAAGTAGTTTAATACAGCGCACTCTCTTCTTCTTTATAATGCTAGAAAAATGAAGTAGTTTTGCTGCTCATATTCACACAGACTTCTCACAAACTTCTTTCTATATTATTTATCGTGATTCCCTTAATATATTTTGATTGGTCACATCTGACAAAAAATATATATATTATTATTTTTTTGGTTTGTATTTTTTTCAAGGCTGATCTTTTAGTGTTTTTATTTATTTTTTTACTCCACAATATTTTTGTGTGTGTTTTGTGTGTCAAGTTACCACAACACCATTATTATCTTGTATTGTTTAATTTCAAGGAGATTGCTTGGTGTTGGTGTCCCTTGTTAATTTCACATTGTATTTTTGAAATATACCTGAATCCTCACAAACAAACTGTCCTTTTTGAAGGAAAACACACATAGGTGAGTATAATTGAAACCAAAATTCCTTTATTAAGGGCTCTGAACCAAACAAAGAGGGAGGCAATGCTGGAAAAACATCATAGATTGGCGAAGCCTTTGACCCCCAGGGCAGACATCAATTATTTTCCAGCAAAATTGGTGGCCTGAGGAGTCCATATGTAAGGGAGTGCAGTCTGGTCCAGAAGTCCAAGAGATCCTGAAAACAGCAAATGACTTGTATGTTCCCAGGCTGTGGTACTACAAGAGCCTGCATCTTTTGCCAGACAAGACTGAACCCAGGTCATCACTCTCTGGTCTTCCTTCCACGCTTCCTTCCACGCTGTGGCTCTGATGGTGGAGTTGTGGCAGGAGAAGGAGGATGGTCCAACTCACTCAGGTGGGTTTTGTGTGTGATTTCGCCCCTCACCCCTTTAGTTAAGACTTTATAAAGAAGGTCCTCACACAGGAGGCGTTGGCCCTCCTGCATGCCCTGCAGTTTGGTGGCAGCCATGCAGGCAAAGGCCTCTTCAGGAGTGGGGGTGGCTCTGAGGGACGCAGAAGCCTCCTGAATGAGCCTGAGCTCTGAATCCTGCACGTTATTCCCCTTCCTGGGTCTTTTGTTTGGAAGGCAGAGGGAAGGAACCTGCGATTCGGTCAGGCTCCTACTGGGCCGGGCCTTCTCCTGGCTGCCACTTAGCTCCGCCTTCTGCTGGCTGCCACTAACCCCCGCCTCCTCCTGGCTGCCACATTCCACAGCCTCCTCCTGTGTGGCACATTCCACAGCCTCCTCCTCCTGGCTGAGGTCTTCCTGTGTATGAAAAAGAGACATAGTTTTAGGTTCTTCTTCATCAATCACACACAATTTTCACCTCATGACTGTTGCCAATTGAATGTTATCAGATATAACAGACTATCATTCTGAGCCCAGCATTTTTCATTCTTGTCCCAATTATTTTTGCCCACTACTGTCTATTGATATGTAAAACACTTTCTTAAATCAGCAATTAGTGATCAATAATAACATCTAGTAAACATCATTTATTGCTTGCCCAGAAATCTGTAAAAGAATTCTATACCTGGCTCCAGCTGGGCTCCTCCACTTCTTCCTGGCTGGAAGTCCCAGGTTGGACATCGGAAGTCTCAGTTGGGGTGGAAGATAGGGTGGAAGGAAGAATGGAAGGAAGGGTTGAGAGGGATTCCCTGACTTCATTCTGGTCTGACAAAAATTGCAGTCTCTCATAGCCTGGGGACATAAACGTCATCTGCTGCAGCTCCGGATCTCTGAAAATCCGTGACCTTCTTGCGCTCCCTAAGATAAGTGCTCCTCAGGCCACCAGTTTTGTTTTTTAACTATGGGGGTGGTTGCCGTGGGGACCTCCGGCTTCACCAACTCCAGCAGTTTCTTCAGCGCTGCCTCCCTCTTTTGTTATTATTATACTACGGGTGTTTGACCTGCCACAGACAGGGCAGCTCCCTGTATTTGTCTATGTACAGGGGGAGGAAGTTGTGGTCATTGAAGCCATCCATTTTATCTGCAATAAACAAGACAAACCCTAATGTCAGGCTAAAGTCTCCTAATCTTGTCCCAATATAGGCCTCAATCTATAAGCAGTATAGGCCCAATTTTAACGCCTACCTTCGTTATCACGATCGGCGCCTCTGATACTCCTTCCTCCGCTCACAGATCGTACGTAAGACGCACGCGTGTTACGCTTTATATACACTGCGCATGCGTGAAACTCTGCCCGCCCCTGACGTTCTTTCGAGTCTATTCCCCGCCCCTTCTTGTTCGGCGCAGTGGGGGAAGAGCACATGGCAGAGACACAGCAGGTGTCAGATAATTACACCAACGAGGAGGAGGAAAGCCCAGAGCCAGAAATGTCTGGATCCAGAAAGAGAGGATTTAAGGCCTCAAATATATCCTTTGGGGAGATGTTGGAGATGGTCGACATAATGAAAAGGACCGACTATAACGGGAAGCATGGACCTTACCCCAACCCCAATGTCCGAAAGGCCAAGATCATGGCCAAAGTGGTCAAAAGTCTGCAGAAGAATTTCGGGGTACGACGATCCAAGGATCAGCTCAGGAAGAGGTGGTCGGACCTGAAATTAAGGGAGCACGAGCAGTACAGAAGGATCAGGAGAGTGCTGCAAAAAAGTAAGTAGTTGTCCTGTGTTCCTATTCTTTCTTTTTATTACGTTCGTGCTGCTCCATGTGCTTTTCTTTACTGTTGTACAGTTTAAAATGGCAACTTTCATGTTCATGGGCACATTGTTCGTTTGTATGAAACATTGTTCGTTCGGCCTAGAAAACACCATTGTTTTGGCCATATGCATTTGAATACATTTTTTCGGCCCTACTTCTATTCAAATAATTTTGTTGTCTAGATGGGTTTGTAAGTAGAATGTAATGCAAACTAGATTGTGTGTAAGGAGAGGACACTCAGCAGCAGTTTTCACATCTGGACACTGGAGCACTAGTGTGGGACACAAGAACACCCTTGTGTATACTATAGGGGTGACTCCATCTGTGAAGCTTGTACAAAACAGGTAAGTATTCAAGCTTAACAAAGGACACACATTTTTCTTCATCTTGGAACTCTGCCAAAATAGACAATTGTACCCCACTTCCAAGCAATGTTTCATATTCCTATTTATGTCATCAAATATCTGTGTGCTAAGTATACCTATTTTTTTTACATAGGGGAGAAAAGACTCGGAGGACACCCCTCATCCGAGGAGACCACAGATCCCCCACCTCAGGAAGAAGTTGTGACCCACCAAAGACAATAGGTGGAGGAGGAGGAGGAAGGATATGTGGTGGAAATTGTCACCACAACAGGTGAGTGTCTGCGACCACAGGCTCAGGTAAGAGATGGATGCCGGCATATTTATAATACATGGTGTGTTTTTGTTTCTATCTTTTTAGGTGATCGTGATGTTGTGGATCCAGGGCATTTCACCAGTGAAAGTGCACAGATCCTGATCGGGGAGATCATGGGGTATAATAGGGACTTGGAAAACATCAGAAAAACATCAATGATGTTAAAAAAAAATGAAGAACATCATTGATGTTTTAGGGCGAGTTTGAAACACCTCCAAATCCCTTCCCTCTTTGGTGCATTTTGTAATCTCAAAATTTCTCTTCTTTTTTGACAGATTTGAGAAAAGCCAAATTTTGAAGATGCACACAGTGTGTCAACATGTGCTATCTGCTATCACGGAAGATCAATGTAGGTGTTTTGGGGGTGCAACCCCTTCCTCAAAAAATAAAGTAGCTGGGAGGAAGGGGTTGCACCCTCAAAACACGTCCCTTGATCCCCCGTGATGGCAGCTAGCACATGTTGACATTCGGCAATTGGTGTGCATCTTTAAAATTTGGCTTTTCCAGGGGTGACTTCACCCCATCTGAACGCAATATCAAACACAGTTTATAAATACTCATGTCTGATATTACCTTCAATTTCTTTAAAAGTTGAACTTTGTAAGTTCCAGATTTGTGTCTTTCTTGTTTGTTTTAAACATGCCTGTTTTACCTTAAATGGACATTTCTACTTTTAGTAATGTGAGGAAAAAAATTGTTATACAACAAACATGTTGGTTTGTTTTAAAAACCTTTTCTAAATGCACATGTGATTGTGCTGGTATTAAAAAGATTGATAAACAAGAATGTGTGAGAGGGGGGGAGGGGGAATCTGATAGGTGGATCTTATACCTTGGACTTTCAAAACTCCCTAAAATAAATGTTATAGTGATGTCGGCCAAGAATGTTTGTGTCTAATCTGCTTTCCCTGTTTAGGTGCAAAATGATTATTTTTTTTTCTTGTTTGACTCTACAGTTTCCTTCCAACCCACAGGAATGGCAGACTGTGGCCTCCCACTTTGCCCAGCGGTGGGACTTTCCTAACTTGTAGTGCAAAGTGTCTTAGCCTTTAGTAAATAACACCCAACAGTGCTTTGTAATTTTACACAATCACGCCATTTTTAGGACTCACCACATTTCTGTCAGGGTCAGGTAAAGAAACACAAGCAGTAAATGTCAATAAAGATTTTAGTAGTTAAAATGTTTTTTATTTTAAAAATATTTTAGACATTGTCTGGCATATTGATGGCCCCCCTACCCGCAAAGTAATCAAGGTATCTAAGACAGACCTCACGGGCACTCAGGGGGAGCAAGCCAGGACGGCCACTTTCAAGCGCCGTCAGGGTTGGTTCATTATGAATTCTGGCCTCAGGCCCAACTGAGGCAGCACAGTTGGCAGAATTTTGCCTTTAAAAGTTGTGTAGAACACAGCACGCCAGGATGATATGATTCAGTTTGTATTTTGCCATGTGTATGGGTGTAAGAAATAGGCAGAACCGGCTGGCCATGATTCCAAATGTGTTCTCCACCACTCTTCTGGCTCTGGCCAGCCAGTAATTAAAAACCATCTGGTCTGGGGTGAGGGTCCTCAAAGGGAATGGCGGCATAAGATGATCCCCAGCGCAAACGCTTCATCCGCAACGAAGACGAATGGGAGTCCTTCCACATTGTCTTCTGGAGGTGGCAAGTCCAAGCTGCCATTCTGGAGACGCCTGTAGATCTCCGTCAGGGCAATGACTCCACCATCGGACATCTGGCCATTCTTCCCCATGTCCACATACAGGAACTCATAAGTAGCTGACACCACCGCCAACATCACAATACTATTGAACCCCTTATAGTTGTAATAGTATGACCCCGAGTTGGGTGGTGGGACGATGTGGACGTGTTTCCCATCAATTGCCCCTCCGCAGTTAGGAAAGTCCCACTGCTGGGCAAAGTGGGAGGCCACAGTCTGCCATTCCTGTGGGTTGGAAGGAAACTGTGGAGTCAAACAATTTAAAAAAAAATCATTTTGCATCTAAACAGGGAAAGCAGATTAGACACAAACATTCTTTGCCAAAATCACTATAACATTTATTTTAGGGAGTTTTGAAAGACCAAGGTATAAGGTCCACCTATCAGATTCCCCCTCTCATGGGCCATTTCTAACATTTTGGGGGGGAGATCTTTTGGACAGGTAACCCTCTCCACTTCATTGAGAGATGAATGCCTAAATAATGTGTATTACTTTAGCCAGCCCCTCCTTACTTACACTACTGACAGCCCACTGGAAAGGTAAGAAGTGTCATAATACTGAGATATAAATACACACTGTACACATGTTAGCACATTTTTACATTCTGATATTACCTATCAAGATAATAATAGTATACAAAAACGTTTAACAGTACCATTTGAAAGTATACAGGCAGGCACTTGCACTACATGCTTTTGGGATTTCATCCATACATTTGACCACAAAAGAGATGGGTATAGTGTGTATGGGTTTTGCAAAGTCAGCAGACAGATGATTGAGGATAGATAGAGAATCGGTATCAGCTGACTTAGCAGTTGGGGGGAGGGAGGGTTCCAAATGATTTGGGGACCCAAAAAAAGCCTCTGGCACTCTGCCTGAATTTAAGGCACAAATCACATTTTTAAACATTTTAGGGGGTTTTTAGGGTAAAACACTAATATGGAGCTGACAAAATACATTGTTAAGTGACTACATGAGGTGAATATAGGGCCAGGAGAGCATGCTGGGGAGGTAAGTGAAGGAAAATATGCATGAAGGACAAAAAAAAATTATTGCATAAAAATCCAGCATGCATGAGAACAAAGGGGACATTCACAGTATATTACAATCATGGTAATTAGGGAATGAGGAAAGAAATACAATATATTATCAAACATTAAATACAATAAAATGTGATATTAAAGGATAAATCTTACCTTATTATACTCCTTCTGCAGGACCTGGATGATGGCAGAACAGGTCTCCAGGATAATGATCCCCAGAGCCTGGGGGGGGAGATGCCTGTTGAGAACTTGAGGTCCTGCAGGCTTCTCCCCGTCGCCAAGTACCGCAGGGTGGCGACTAGCCTCTGCTCTGGAGTGATGGCTTGCCTCATGCAGGTATTCTGCCTGCTAATATAAGGGGTTAGCAAAGCCAACAAACGGTGAAATACGGGGGCCGTCATCCTGAGAAAGGTCCTGAAATCATCAGGATTATTCTCACGGATCTCACGGAGCAAAGGCATATGACAGAACTGGCCACGCTGAAGCAACCAATTCTTGGTCCATGAACTCCTCCCCACCCTGTTCATGGACTGGACTTGTGTCAAGGTCAGGACCCCAACACCAAGCCCCGGCACAGCACGAACTCTATGAGGAGTATGTATAAGCAACATGGCTAGAAAACGGTCGGCTGCTCAGAACGAAGTAACAGAACGCACTGAAGAACAGCAAGGCCTGTGAAGAGCGACCTGAAAAACAGCAACGAGCGGACAAGAACGCACTGAATAATCCAATACAAACTGACTGCACGCACTGAGGAGCAGATATAAATCCACAAGCACAAACTGAACAGCATAAAACGATCTGAAAACCACGAGTCTGAAAAAGCGCAAATCGTCTCTCACCAAACTTTTACTAACACGAGAATAGCAAAAGGAGCCTAAAGGGTGCCGTGCTTAGTTCAGAACTGCCCTTTTCTAGTGCACATCATCGCGTTCTTGGCGATCGGAAATTCCGACAACTTTGTGTGACCGTGTGTATGCAAAACAAGTTTGAGCCAACATCCGTTGGAAAAAATCCATGGATTTTGTTGTCAGAATGTCCGATCAATGTCCGATCGTGTGTACGCATTAAAGTAGTTGTTAAGCAACTTTCACATCTTCATACTATCAGCACTGTGTCCTAATCCTGTGTCCCCCGTGTGAGTGATTTATTTAAAAAAAGCTATTATATCTCATTTTGCAGTGCCTCTCAGTGATCACGTGACTGGCTGTCTCTCTCCTTTCCCTGTCTGACAGCTGCAATAGGCATGCCGTGATTCCCCCCTGATGTCACTCATGAGAGGAGGAGGAGAGGAGTGAGATAGCCGGTCACGTGATCACTGAGAGGTTCTGTGAAATGAGATATAACCTTTTTTTTTTTTTAATAAATCACTCACACAGGGAGACACAGGATTAGGACACAGCACTAATAGTATGACAATATAGATGTTATTTGAGCAGCAGGAGTTGAGGGGGTGAACACTGTCATGAGCTGACAGGCAGGGAGGGAAGGGGGAGCAGACAGAGGAGGGAGAGAGGAGAGCAGAGAGCAGAGCTGCGGATGATGGAGGCATGTAAACTGACCACAGTGTCAGGGCTCAGCAGCCATGATATACCGTGGTCAGTTTACAGGGGATAGGGCAGAAACTGGTAGGATCAGCCAGCTATTTTAGGTGATAGAAGGGACCAAATTACACAGCACAAGCACTGTAATGTATAACATTTATTTAGGGATTAACAAATGTTTTAACAAAATTACACTTAAAATTACTTCTTTAGTTTTGATGCACCTGTAATGTATTTTGCTGATTTAAAATGAATGTTCAATTGGGCTTAAGAAAAGCAAACACTCATAGGGGTCTGTTTATAAAATATTAATTACACAAGTGTTAAGAGCATTTGTACATGCTGAACGCAATGTCACATTTATGGAATTTATGTCAGACATTAATGCCTGCATCTCCACCCCATCTAGTGACCAAAATGCAGTAGTTTTCTCATTGAGGGGTTTCACAAAGCTATACCTCATTTTGGCCACTAGTTGGAGCTGAAGATACAGGCATAGATCTCTTACAAATCTTACGAGACATTTTGTTCAGTGCAACTGTCTGGAAATGTTAAAGATACACTCCTAAATGTTAAAGATACACTCCTAGCCTAATATTGTTCAGTGTTTCCAAATGAATAGTAACTACTGCAGTAGGGAACAGGCACAAAAAGATCAGCATCTTTCTGAATAACTGTTTCATTTATTTGGAGCATTTGAGTTTTTTTATAAACATGCTTATGTAGGTATCACATGAATACTACAATTTTAATCAGTAGGGATGTGAGTAGCAGGCTGAAGAGTTAGTATGATGCCAAGGATGTTGGCTCCAATAGACGAACCATACAAAACAAAATACTGTATATACTCAAATAAACATCCTTCGGACAAAGCTGAATACAGATCAGGGTAAAGAGGCAATCATAGCGGCTCTTTACCATGTGACCAGCTGTGTCCAATCACAGCTCATCACAATGTAAACAGGATTTGCCAGTTATCGGCAGTCCTCTCCTCATGCTGACAGTGCATGAGGAGAGGAGAGATGATAACTGGCAAATCCACAAAGGGGACATCTACACTGATAATCAGTGTCCTGTTCATCAGTGCAGCCCCAACAGTGCCCACAAGTGCTGCCAATCAGTGCTGCCAATCAGTGCCATCAGTGCTGCCTGTCAGTGCCCATCAGTGATGCCTATCAGTGCCATCTATCAGTATCCCTCGGTGCTGCATATCAGTGCCAATCAGTGCCACCTATCAGTGCCCATCACTGCCGCCTATCAGTGCCCATCAGTGCCACATAGCAGGGCAGGTTCTTCAGTGCCCATCGGTGCCACCTCATTTCCCATCAGTGCATCCCATCAGTGCAGCCTCATCAGCGCACATCAGTGAAGAAGAAAAATTACTTATTCAGAAAGTTTTTGTAACAGAAACTAAGATTTTTTTTTTTTTCAAAATGTTTGGTCTTTTTTTTATTTGTTTAGTAAAAAAATAAAAAACACAGTGGTGATTAAATACCACCAAAAGAAACCCCTGTCTCAAAAAATGATAAAAATGTAGTTTGAGTACAGTGTTGCATGACTGTACAATTGTCATTCAAAAGCCCCATACACACGATAAGACTTTGTACAAACTTTCCCTTGGATTTTTGTACAAAGGGCGTTGGTCAGAAGTTTGTCTTGCATACAGACGACAGGACTTTTCCAGCCAACTTTCACCAAATCACGTGGTTTTTCAGCTCTTTACCACCACCCTTTGGTCAACTTCTGTATTGTTGTCAGATATTGTGTTAATCTTGCCACTTTTATTGGTGAGATTGACACCTTGTGAGCCGGGTTCACACTGACGCGGGGATCCGATATGGATCCCCGCCAATGCCAGGCACTGTGTTTGGTATGAATCTTGAGGGGGACCTCCGCGCCAAATTTTAAATAAAAAACTGGCATGGGTTCCCCTCCAGGGGCATACCAGGCCCTTAGGTCTGGTATGGATTTTAAGGGGAACCCCCTACGCCAAAAAGGCATGGGGCTCCCCCCAAATCCATACCAGACCCCTATCTGAGCACGCAGCCCGGCCGGTCAGGAATGGGGGTGGGGACGAGCGAGTGCCCCCCCTCCTGAGCTGTACCAGGCCACATGCCCTCAACATGGGGGTTGGGTGCTTTGGGGAGGGGGGCGCCCTGCGGCCCCCCACCCCAAAGCACCTTGTCCCCATGTTGATGAGGACAAGGGCCTCTTCCCGACAACCCTGGCCGTTGGTTGTCGGGGTCTACCGGCGGGGGGCTTATCGGAATCCGGGAGCCCCCTTTAAATACCCATTCACCTAGGGAAAAAATGTCAATAAATAAAACACACTACACAGGTTTTAAAATTAATTTATTAGGCAGCTCCGGGGTCTTCTTCCGACTTCGGGCGTCTTCTCCCTCTCTCCGGTGTCGTCTCCGCACTCTCTGGTTCTTCTCCGGTGCCTTCTTCCTTCTGCCGGGCTCCTCCGCTATCTTCTGCTCTTTTGCTGCTCTTTTGCTAGTGGAGGAGCCCGGACATCTAGCTCGTCTTCTTCCCTCTTCTCTTCCAGAGATGTTTACACGACACTCTCTCCGGCTGTAATGCTGTCTGTGCGCTCTGCTATGACCTATATAGGTGGTGACCCCGCCTCCTATGACATCACAGTCCTGGGGCATGCTGGGATGTCATCCTATGGCCATGCCCCCTTATGACCTCCTGTCATTTCTACTTTTTTTGCTGAATGAGTAGTGGTACAATGTACCCCATACCCATTCACATGGGGGGCGGGATATGGGGGTCCTCTTGTTAAAGGAGGCTTCCAGATTCTTATAAGCCCCTGCTCGCAGACCCCCACAACCACCGGGCAAGGGTTGTGGGGATGAGGCCCCTGTCCCATCAACATGGGGGCCAGGTGCTTTGGGGGATCCCAAAGCACCATACCCATGTTGAGGGCATGAGGCCTGGTATGGTTCAGGAGGGGGGCACTCTCTCATCCCCCCCTTTTCCTGCGGCCTGCCAGGTTGCATGCTCGGTTAGGGGTCTGGTATGGAATTTGCTTGCTTACATTTGAGTTATCAGACTTCCTTGATCAGTATGGCTTTTTCAGAACAAATGGTACCTATTTCCCCCTCTAATTAAATTATATTGAATGGTGGTTATGTGGTATGCTATTGCTATCTACTGTCCACTGGATTGTTATAGATAAGAGTGTACCCATAGCAAGCCACTTGCTATAGGGGCACTCGTGCCTGCTTGCTCCCAAGTTGGCTTTGTGTGTCCATAAGTCACTTAAAGTATGGCTTAACTCTGCCCCCACTTCCTCCTCACTGGCTGTGGTTGATAGCAGCCAGAGCCAATGGCTCCCACTGCTGTGTCTGAGCCCCCCCGGCATAATATTTAAAGGAATATTTCATTTTTATTGTTTCACTTTAAGCATTACTATAATCAATGCTCCTGAAAAAAATGGTCATTTTTAAAACTTTTTTTGCATTAATAGATGTCCCCTGGGGCAGGATCCGGGTCCCCATACACTTTTTATGGCAATAATTTGCATATAAGCCTTTAAAATTAGCAGTTTTGGTTTTTCATGTTCGTGTCTCATAGACTTTAATGGTGTTCGCACAAATTTTTTGCCTGTTTGCATGTTCTGCTGAAAACGGAACCGGGGGGTGTTCGGCTCAACCCTTCTTATTATTATGGTACAGAGGGGATTACAGGATTTAGTAAAAGTTATGAAAGCAGCAGGAGCCGGGGGGGGGGGCACTGGTATGAGCAGACAGGCAGGGAGGGGAGGGGGGAGTAGGTCAGAGGAGACACAGACACAGGAGAGCAGGGCTTACAGATGACAAAGGCACGTAAATGGACCAGGGTGTCAGGGCTCTTATTGTGGGCAGTTTACAGGGGGGAGGGTAAAGCCACGCAGGACCAGCCAGGTATTTCATGTGTTACAGGGAGCCAAATGACACAGCACAAGCACTGTGCTGTATAACATGCTTTAAGGAAACAGGAACTGTTTTTTTGGGGGGTTAACAAACACTTTAATATTATAGCCATTTATTCTAAGCTGTTTCAGGCTGGAAATCATCAATCCAGTGTATTGGAACAATTGCTTCCGGACAGTATGGCTTGGGGACCCACAACAATGAATTGTATTTGCTTTGCCTTCCACTGCAATTGTGAGAAGTTGAACATGATGGATGTTCTTCTTATTTCTTCTTATTTCAACCTAAATTATTATGTATTTTCTTGTTCTCTTACCAGGTGATCTATCACAATAATGTAACCTATATTATACTAACAGGTTTTCAAAATCTAAAATATATCAAAATTCTATTTTTCTTGGTGCTGTTTTTCATATATTGTGTTACTATTTCTGGAAATCTTTTTATTGTGGTTTTATTTCATCTGAGTAAAACACTTCAGTCTCCCATGTACCTCTTCATCACCCAGCTATCATTGTTTGATATAATTTTGTCTACAGATATTCTTCCCAACCTTCTTCATATTACCTTATATGATGGATGTACTATGTCTCTTGCTGGTTGTATTATCCAGTTCTCCTTCTTTGCCCATGCTGAGGCCTCCGAGTGTTTTCTACTGACTGTGATGTCCTATGATCGGTATTTGGCTATTTGTAAGCCCCTACATTACAACTCTATAATAAACCAATCAATTTGCATTAAATTAGTGATTCTCATTTGGTTACTGGGTTTCAAAATGACATTGGTTAATTCTATATCTTTGTGCAGTCTATACTACTGTGGACCAAACATCATTTATCACTTCTTCTGTGACTATCTACAAATACTTGAGCTTTCCTGCGCTGATACTTCATGGATTCATATTCAGACCTATTTAGTAGGTCTCATTTGTGTCATAGCACCTTTTATGATAATTGTTATATCTTATATCTGCATTGTTATAACCATTCTCAAAATTAAATCAATTACAGGAAGAAAGAAAGCCTTCACCACCTGCAGCTCTCACTTGACCGTAGTGTGCATTTTTTATGGGACGCTAATCGCTGTGTACATGTTTCCAACCAAAGGTCAACTAGATATTCTAAGCAAGGTCCTCTCTCTCTTTTACACTGTAATGACTCCACTGCTTAATCCGATCATATACACATTCAGGAACAAGGACTTTAAAAAAGCTATTGAGAAAATAAAATCTTAAGTTTTTCAATTTAAATGCAAGTGTGATAGATAACTACATAAAAAAGATATATTCTCAGCAATCAGTCTCCTTTATTCTGGATTTCCATATACTGTATAGAAATTGAATTGCTGGCTGAAACAAATTGCTAATCAGCCAATAACATAGCAGCAACTCAATGCATTTAGGGATCTAGATATAGTGAAGATGACTTGCTGAAGTACCAACCGATCTTCAGAATGGGGAAGAAAGGGGAATTAAAGACAGACAGAAAGAGAGGAGTATAAACTGGCAGCTTATGCTGATGATCTGATTTTTTTCATAACTTCCCCAATTATATCCCTTCCATCCCTTTTAAGGGAAATAAATAACTATGGGGAATTAGAAAACTATAAAGTGAATTACACTAAATCCGAAGCGATGGGGTTGGAAATAAAGGCACCTGAAATTCAACAGATAAAGTCTCAATTTAACTTTAGGTGGACAGATTCACATATAAATTACTTGGGGACTAAAATTCCGAAAAAGCTTAGCAGAGTGTTTGAATTAAACTATGCCCCGATGCTAAGACAAATCAAACAGGATTTCAGGAGATGGGACAGAGAGATTTATACTTGGTTTGGTAGGACCATTATTATAAAGATGAATGTGATGCCCAGACTTCTCTACTTACTACAAACTCTGCCAATAAAAATCCCGTCATATTTCCTGAAGGACCTTCGTTCAAGGTTTCTGAGGTTCATTTGGGCAGGGAAACCAGCAAGAGTAAGGAGAAATATTCTAGTGCTCCCAAAAGATAAAGGAGGTATTGGTTTCCCTGAGCCAGTGAGATATCAGGAAGCATCGCAACTAGCTAGAGTGGTGGAATGGTGTGCTCGTGAGAGGAAACCACATGTACAAATAGAACAAGCGATGGTTAAAATTCCTCTAGAGGGTCTGGCATGGATAGCAAAATCAAAAATACCTATAATAGTGAAAAAACATCCACTGATAGATGCAACCATCCACGCTATCAATATAATTTTCAAAAAGACAAATCTTTCAGCTTACCCAAGCCCTATGACTCCGGTACTGGGTTCACCAGATTTTCAATCGGGCCTACTAGATTGGAGTTATGAGGCAGTAAAACAAAGGGGAAGAAAGAGGATTATTCACTTTTCTAGGGATAACCACCTGATGTCACGAGGTGAGATAGAGAGAGAAGTGTCACCCGACTTAGACTACTTTAGGTCAATGCAGCTAGGGGCCTTCATCCGCTCGAAAATCAAAATTTACCCAGCGGTACAGGAGTTATCAAGTTTTGAACAGAGATGTTTAGATGGAGAAAATATGAGACACTCTCTATCACATTGCTATGAGTTATTAACGAATCAAGAAGCTCCTCAGGAGCTTAATTTTGTACAAGCTTGGGAGAGAGAGATGGAAGTAACGTTCTCCCAAAGTCAGAAGGTTAAAATTCTGAAATCCACACATAAGACATCGATTGCTAGTAGATATCAAGAAGGAGGATATAAAATCCTTACTAGATGGTATAGAACACCTTCTGTTCTACATAAAATATTCCCACAGGCCTCAGATGCGTGTTGGCGTTGTACGAGAGCGGAGGGCACTATGCTGCACATATTCTGGGACTGTGAGAAGATTAAGGATTTTTGGGAAATGGTGGAGGAAACGATTAAGGAAATTACAGGTGTGTCTCTTGGGAATAATCCGGCTGCATTTTTATTAAATGATGGTATATATAGAAAGGGCATGGGACTTTAAAATGAAGCAGTTGAAATGCGGAGGGTTAAAATTGTGCATTTATTGATCATAGTAGATATAATAAAAGAATTTCATATATACACACATGTACAGATAATTGGCACAAAAATATAGACATAATCGATGGGCAAGTACACACAGTTGAATACATGATTTCACAAAGTAGATGGTAGTCAAAATGGTATTGGTGGACCATAGCATGGGTGCCAATGGTGGCATGCCCGGTGACTGATAGTAAAGTTGCATACAGGGATAATGTAATCGTAATAACGAACAATGATGGCATCAAAGTACAGTGGATAGAGTAGGCATCAATTATAGCTCGACGCGTTTCGTGGGTGATGTTTTCCACTCATCAGGAGCTGATGCATAATAATCCTGTAAGATATGTACATCTAATCAACCTCAATCCGTAGGGGAGGAATTGAAAAAATGTTGGAAAAGTATGGCCAGAAATACACTTACCAACCCTGACACTGAGCGCAGCGCATGGCGGATGGCATGGAGTAGGCCGGGGGCAGCAAGCCTCGTGGCGGGAGCTGAGGCAGCATGTAGTGTCTGAATAGCATCAGGTAGTGGGGTGACACTATATGAGTAGTGAGATGATCTCCGTTGATGAAACGTGAATTGTCAGAAATAGAGAAAATCTGGGAATGGATGTTAAAGAATAATATATCAGTATAAATTAAAAAGATAACTAAATAAGTTAGATTACGTTGAGTAATATTTAGATATTATACCCAGAGATACTCATAAATGGAGAGTAGTGGTAGCTAGTATAATGGAAATTATAATGAAAAAGGTCTGAATGAAAAAGTATTTGTAAAAGCAACAATGTAACATGGCTTGTCAGAAAAAAGAGGAGAGATATCTAGGAAGTATTGTGTGAATATATGTTAATTAAATACGAATGAAAAAATTATGTAGAATAAAGTATGAATTATGCAGAGTGTTGGTGAGTGATGTAGTGGAGATCGTGTGGTAAGGGGAATCTAATGAAGGAAATGACTAGTGAAAAATCTAAATGTGTGAGTGAGTAGTTAAAAAAGGGGGGGGGGTTTGATGTGAAGGATTGTAAAGAGCTGGTGCAAAAAATGAATGGTGACAAAGTAGAAACATAACAGTGAAAGTTGATGTAGACAGAGAGTGCTTACCTGATGCTACATGTCATGCACAACTAGGAAGGTGGAAACAGTTAGTGTGCAGAAACTAACAGAGGAGACTGGCCGTGTGAGCAGCCCGCTACCACTGGGGGACCTATAAGTACATGCCGCCAGCGCCACGTGCGTGAGGCCTGCGGGGGGAGGGGAGCGGCGTACGCACCTGAGCTAGATGATCGCTCGGTGTTTGGCGCCAGAACAACCCTCCCCCATGGCTATCACGCAGATGGTACTCCAGACGTCGGCGCGGTGATGTCGAATTCAACGTCCCGCACATGACGTAGGGGACGTGGCGCCGATGCCCCGAGAGGCATCCGCCCAGACCTCCCTAAAGGGGAGGGGAGGGAGGATCCTCAGAGCGCATCGCAGCTCCCGCATTGAGGACGAACAAACCCCAACACAAAACCACACCAAGCGCACACGCAACTGCGGGTCAGTGGCAGAGCGATAAGGATAGGGTAGACGGCAGGGAAAAAGTTATTAATAACAAAGAAAAAAATTGTATATATAACGCAACCAGTGCCGGAAATGCCATCAATAATAACAATGTATAAAACAGATGGAAACATGCATAATATGTACAGAATATATAACCATTCCAGAAGTTTAGCCCCACTTAGGGCATATATTAAACCTCTCGCGTAGATAGCAGGGGAACACTGCTAATCCAACTCTTCCAAATGCTTCCATCCCGGTTAATAAATTGTACAATGGAGGGGGAATTGGGACTTTATATGAGGCACACTAGTCGCCTCCATCCCGGTAATACCGAAGGTATATATAGAAAGGGCATGGGACTTTAAAATGAAGCAGTTGAAATGCGGAGGGTTAAAATTGTGCATTTATTGATCATAGTAGATATAATAAAAGAATTTCATATATACACACATGTACAGATAATTGGCACAAAAATATAGACATAATCGATGGGCAAGTACACACAGTTGAATACATGATTTCACAAAGTAGATGGTAGTCAAAATGGTATTGGTGGACCATAGCATGGGTGCCAATGGTGGCATGCCCGGTGACTGATAGTAAAGTTGCATATAGGGATAATGTAATCGTAATAACGAACAATGATGGCATCAAAGTACAGTGGATAGATCTCCACTACATCACTCACCAACACTCTGCATAATTCATACTTTATTCTACATAATTTTTTCATTCGTATTTAATTAACATATATTCACACAATACTTCCTAGATATCTCTCCTCTTTTTTCTGACAAGCCATGTTTCATTGTTGCTTTTACAAATACTTTTTCATTCAGACCTTTTTCATTATAATTTCCATTATACTAGCTACCACTACTCTCCATTTATGAGTATCTCTGGGTATAATATCTAAATATTACTCAACGTAATCTAACTTATTTAGTTATCTTTTTAATTTATACTGATATATTATTCTTTAACATCCATTCCCAGATTTTCTCTATTTCTGACAATTCACGTTTCATCAACGGAGATCATCTCACTACTCATATAGTGTCACCCCACTACCTGATGCTATTCAGACACTACATGCTGCCTCAGCTCCCGCCACGAGGCTTGCTGCCCCCGGCCTACTCCATGCCATCAGCCATGCGCTGCGCTCAGTGTCAGGGTTGGTAAGTGTATTTCTGGCCATACTTTTCCAACATTTTTTCAATTCCTCCCCTACGGATTGAGGTTGATTAGATGTACATATCTTACAGGATTATTATGCATCAGCTCCTGATGAGTGGAAAACATCACCCACGAAACGCGTCGAGCTATAATTGATGCCTACTCTATCCACTGTACTTTGATGCCATCATTGTTCGTTATTACGATTACATTATCCCTGTATGCAACTTTACTATCAGTCACCGGGCATGCCACCATTGGCACCCATGCTATGGTCCACCAATACCATTTTGACTACCATCTACTTTGTGAAATCATGTATTCAACTGTGTGTACTTGCCCATCGATTATGTCTATATTTTTGTGCCAATTATCTGTACATGTGTGTATATATGAAATTCTTTTATTATATCTACTATGATCAATAAATGCACAATTTTAACCCTCCGCATTTCAACTGCTTCATTTTAAAGTCCCATGCCCTTTCTATATATACCTTCGGTATTACCGGGATGGAGGCGACTAGTGCGCCTCATATAAAGTCCCAATTCCCCCTCCATTGTACAATTTATTAACCGGGATGGAAGCATTTGGAAGAGTTGGATTAGCAGTGTTCCCCTGCTATCTACGCGAGAGGTTTAATATATGCCCTAAGTGGGGCTAAACTTCTGGAATGGTTATATATGCTGTACATATTATGCATGTTTCCATCTGTTTTATACATTGTTATTATTGATGGCATTTCCGGCACTGGTTGCGTTATATATACAATTTTTTTCTTTGTTATTAATAACTTTTTCCCTGCCATCTACCCTATCCTTATCGCTCTGCCACTGACCCGCAGTTGTGTGTGCGCTTGGTGTGGTTTTGTGTTGGGGTTTGTTCGTCCTCAATGCGGGAGCTGCGATGCGCTCTGAGGATCCTCCCTCCCCTCCCCTTTAGGGAGGTCTGGGCGGATGCCTCTCGGCGCATTGGCGCCACGTCCCCTACGTCATGCGCGGGACGTTGAATTCGACGTCACCGTGCCGACGTCTGGAGTACCATCTGCGTGATCGCCATGGGGGAGGGTTGTTCTGGCGCCAAACACCGAGCGATCATCTAGCTCAGGTGCGTACGCCGCGCCCCTCCCCCCGCAGGCCTCACGCACGTGGCGCTGGCGGCATGTACTTATAGGTCCCCCAGTGGTAGCGGGCTGCTCACACGGCCAGTCTCCTCTGTTAGTTTCTGCACACTAACTGTTTCCACCTTGCTAGTTGTGCATGACATGTAGCATCAGGTAAGCACTCTCTGTCTACACCAACTTTCACTGTTATGTTTCTACTTTGTCACCATTCATTTTTTGCACCAGCTCTTTACAATCCTTCACATCAAAATCCCCCCCCCCTTTTTTAACTACTCACTCACACATTTAGATTTTTCACTAGTCATTTCCTTCATTAGATTCCCCTTACCACACGATCTCCACTACATCACTCACCAACACTCTGCATAATTCATACTTTATTCTACATAATTTTTTCATTCGTATTTAATTAACATATATTCACACAATACTTCCTAGATATCTCTCCTCTTTTTTCTGACAAGTCATGTTACATTGTTGCTTTTACAAATACTTTTTCATTCAGACCTTTTTCATTATAATTTCCATTATACTAGCTACCACTACTCTCCATTTATGAGTATCTCTGGGTATAATATCTAAATATTACTCAACGTAATCTAACTTATTTAGTTATCTTTTTAATTTATACTGATATATTATTCTTTAACATCCATTCCCAGATTTTCTCTATTTCTGACAATTCACGTTTCATCAACGGAGATCATCTCACTACTCATATAGTGTCACCCCACTACCTGATGCTATTCAGACACTACATGCTGCCTCAGCTCCCGCCACGAGGCTTGCTGCCCCCGGCCTACTCCATGCCATCCGCCATGCGCTGCGCTCAGTGTCAGGGTTGGTAAGTGTATTTCTGGCCATACTTTTCCAACATTTTTTCAATTCCTCCCCTACGGATTGAGGTTGATTAGATGTACATATCTTACAGGATTATTATGCATCAGCTCCTGATGAGTGGAAAACATCACCCACGAAACGCGTCGAGCTATAATTGCTGCCTACTCTATCCACTGTACTTTGATGCCATCATTGTTCGTTATTACGATTACATTATCCCTGTATGCAACTTTACTATCAGTCACTAGGGATGAGCCGAACACCCCCCGGTTCGGTTCGCACCAGAACCCGCGAACGGACCGAAAGTTCGCACGAACGTTAGAACCCCATTGACGTCTATGGGACTCAAACGTTCGAAATCAAAAGTGCTCATTTTAAAGGCTAATTTGCATGGTATTGTCCTAAAAAGGGTTTGGGGACCTGGGTCCTACCCCAGGGGACATGCATCAATGCAAAAAAAACTTTTAAAAATGGCCGTTTTTTCGGGAGCAGTGATTTTAATGATGCTTAAAGTAAAAAAAAAAAAAAGTGAAATATTCCTTTAAATATCGTACCTGGGGGGTGTCTATAGTATGCCTGTAAAGTGACGCGTGTTTCCCATGTTTAGAACAGTCCCTGCACCAAATGTCATTTTTAAAGGAAAAAATCTCATTTAAAACTGCTTGCGGGTTTAATGTCATGTCGGGTCATGGCAATATGAATGAAAATCAGTGAGACAAACGGCATGGGTACCCCCCCAGTCCATTACCAGGCCCTTTGGGTCTTGTATGGATATTAAGGGGAACCCCGCACCCAAATTAAAATAAGGAAAGGTGTGGGGCCACCAGGCCCTATATACTCTGAACAGCAGTATACAGGCGGTGCAAACAAGACAGGGACTGTAGGTTTGTTGTTAAGTAGAATCTGTTTGTAATTTTGAACATTTTTAACGTGTTTAGCTCCAGCCAAAAAATCTTTTCTAAGCTTTTTGGAAAACATAGGGAAGGGTTATCACCCCTGTGACATTTGTTTTGCTGTCTTTCCTCCTCTTCAGAAGATTTCACCTCACTTTTTTGTCCCAATGAAAAATGTTTTTTGAAAATTTGGGTTTTTTTGTGGAACAAGGATTGGAAAGCATCAGTGGAAAGGAGAAATTGTTTTCCCATATTAACTCTTACAGGAGAGAATTTCCCTTCCTAGGGGTAGATTTCATCTCACTTCCTGTTGTCTCCTTCCGTTTGCAAGTAGGAGTCGTTTGTAAGTTAGATGTTTGAAAGTAGGGTCCTGCCCTATATACTCAGCAGAAATTTGGGCCTTAGGTGTTGCTGTGGCCACAACACTGTAAGCCCTCACAGGGCCCTGCTGTGAAATATTAGATCAAGAATTGTAATTACATGCCCCTGTTGAACAGGAGCTGAAAAATTAGGCCTTAGGCACTGGTGCTGGTGCCACAACACTGCAACCCCTCACAGACACTCTAGTTGGAACGCAGGAATGAGCCCTGCTGCAAATTATTGCTTCAAAAATTGTAATTACACGCCCCTGTTAGACAGGGGCAGAAAAATTGGGCCTTAGGCACTGGTGCTGGTGCCACAACACTGCAACCCCTCACAGACACTCTAGTTGGAACGCAGGAACGAGCCCTGCTGCAAAGTATTGCATCAAAAATTGTAATTACACGCCCCTGTTAGACAGGGGCAGAAAAATTGGGCCTTAGGCACTGGTGCTGGTGCCACAACACTGCAACCCCTCACAGACACTCTAGTTGGAACGCAGGAACGAGCCCTGCTGCAAAGTATTGCATCAAAAATTGTAATTACACGCCCCTGTTAGACAGGGGCAGAAAAATTGGGCCTTAGGCACTGGTGCTGGTGCCACAACACTGCAACCCCTCACAGACACTCTAGTTGGAACGCAGGAACGAGCCCTGCTGCAAAGTATTGCATCAAAAATTGTAATTACACGCCCCTGTTAGACAGGGGCAGAAAAATTGGGCCTTAGGCACTGGTGCTGGTGCCACAACACTGCAACCCCTCACAGACACTCTAGTTGGAACGCAGGAACGAGCCCTGCTGCAAAGTATTGCATCAAAAATTGTAATTACACGCCCCTGTTAGACAGGGGCAGAAAAATTGGGCCCTAGGCACTGGTGCTGGTGCCACAACACTGCAACCCCTCACAGACACTCTAGTTGGAATGCAGGAACGAGCCCTGCTGCAAAGTATTACATCAAAAATTGTAATTACACGCCCCTGTTAAACAGGGGCTGAAAAATTGTGCCTTAGGCACTGGTGGTGGTGCCCAGAACCAAAAATGTTCTTACAAGCTATCAGCGTGATGATTGAGAAGGAAGAGGATAATTACTCAGGGATAGTCACTCAGCATCAGCATAGGCAGTCTTTGAAGGGATCTGAGATTTCAAAAAAAATTATTCGGTTACATCAGCATCAGGTGCTTGGTAGCTGGTGGTGATCCAAGACTCATTCATTTTTATGAAGGTCAGCCGATCGACCGAGTCGGTGGACAGACGCACCCTGTGATCGGTTACCACGCCTCCAGCAGCACTGAATGTGCGTTCCGAAAGAACGCTGGATGCAGGACAGGCCAGTAGCTCAATTGCATACTGTGCAAGCTCTGGCCAGTGATCCATCCTCAAGACCCAGTAACCCAGAGGATTTTCGGTGGGAAAGGTGTCCAAGTCTGATCTTGCCCCTAGGTATTCCTGCACCATGTAAAACAGACGCTGGCGATGGTTGCTGGAACCGATCATACCTTGGGGCTGCGGACCAAAAAATTGTCTGAACGCATCGGTCAGACGGCCACCTTCTCCACCGCTCCTTCTTTGACTGACCGAAGCCTCAGCAACACGTTGTCCAGAAACAGGAGTTTGTAACCTCCCAGTCTCTGGGAACGCATTGCACAGACCTTTCTGCAAGGCCTCCCGAAGATGTTTCATCCTCTGCTCCCTCTGCGATGGCAAGATAAGGTCCGCAACCTTACCCTTGTAACGTGGATCAAGGAGGGTTGCCAGCCAGTATTGGTCCTTCTCCTTGATACCACGAATACGAGGATCCTTACGCAGGCTTTGCAGGATCAGGGAGGCCATGCAGCGTAGGTTTGCTGAGGCATTTGGTCCGGAGTCCTCTGGGTCACTAAGAACGACATGGTCCGCAGCCACCTCCTCCCAGCCACGTACTAGTCCATGTGTTTCTTGGGACTGATCCCTTAAAGACTGCTGCTGATGCTGAGTGCCAGGCTCCACCTCCATACTGACACAATCTTCCTCCTCCTCCTCTTCCTCCTCGTCCTCTTCCTGTGTGATCGGCGGGCACGCAGGAACACTGTCTGGATAAAGGGGGCCTTGAGAGCTAAGGAAGTCCTCCTCTTCCTGCCTCTGTTCTGCCTCAAGTGCCCTGTCCATTATTCCACGCAGCGTGTGCTCCAACAGGTGGACAAGGGGGACAGTGTCACTGATGCATGCACTGTCACTGCTCACCATCCTCGTGGCCTCCTCGAATGGTGACAGGACAGTGCATGCATCCCTGATCATGGCCCACTGGCGTGGGGAAAAAAAAACAAGCTCCCCTGACCCTGTCCTGGTGCCATAGTCGCACAGGTACTCATTGATGGCCCTCTGCTGCGTGTGCAGCCGCTGCAGCATGGCCAACGTTGAGTTCCACCTGGTGGGCATGTCACAGATTAGGCGGTTCTTGGGCAGGTTAAACTCCTTTTGGAGGTCCGTCAGCCGAGCACTGGCATTATATGACCGGCAGAAATGCACACAGACTTTCCTGGCCTGCCTCAGGACATCCTGTAAGCCCGGGTACCTGCCCAAGAACCGCTGCACCACCAAGTTAAGGACGTGAGCCAAACAGGGCACATGGGTCATTTGTCCCTGTCGGAGGGCAGAGAGGAGGTTGGTGCCATTGTCGCAAACCACCATTCCTGCCTTAAGTTGGCGTGGCGTCAACCACCTCTGAACCTGCCCCTGCAGAGCTGACAGAACCTTTGCCCCAGTGTGGCTCCTGTCCCCCAAGCACACCAGCTCAAGCACCGCATGGCATCTTTTGGCCTGCGTACTTGCATAGCCCCTTGAACGCCTACGGAGCACCGCTGGTTCCGAGGAAGAGGCCATGGAGGAAGAAGAAGAGGAGGGGGTGGAGGAGAGAGGTGTGTCACAATCAGCATTTTGGAGGCGTGGTGGCGGAACAACCTCCAACACTACTGCACCTTGTCCTGCATCCTTCCCAGCTGCCAGCAGAGTCACCCAATGCGCCGTGAAACTTAGGTAACGTCCCTGTCCATGCCTGCTGGACCATGAGTCAGCGGTAATATGCACCTTACCGCTGACCGCCCTGTCCAGCGAGGCATGGACATTGCCTTCCACATGCCGGTAGAGAGCCGGAATCGCCTTCCGTGAGAAAAAGTGGCGTTTGGGTACCTGCCACTGAGGAACCGCACATTCCACAAACTCACGGAAGGGGGCAGAGTCTACCAACTGAAAAGGCAGCAGTTGAAGTGCTAGCAATTTTGCCAAGCTAGCATTCAACCGCTGGGCATGTGGATGGCTGGGAGCAAACTTCTTTCGGCGGTGCAGCAGCTGGGGCAGGGAAATTTGCCTGGTACAATCTGATGTCGGTGTACCAAAAGCAGATTGCCCACAAGTACTTGGCTGTGACACACCTAATTCTACACCTTCATTCCTCTCACTGCAGGTCTCAGAGAGGACTGAAGGTCTAGTGGGGTTGGAAATCTCAGCTGATGAGGAGCAAGGAGAGATCCTCTTTGTTCTTTGGTGTGGGTCTTTTAGATACGCTTGCCAACGAACTGCATGGCAGGTCAACATATGTCTGGTCAAGCATGTGGTACCCAAGCGGGAGATGTTTTGGCCACGCGAGATACGCTTGAGACATATGTTGCAAATAGCAGCGGTGCGATCTGATGCACTCGTCTCAAAAAAGGCCCACACCAAAGAACTTTTTGAATAACGCGCAGAGACTGCAGCGCCCTGCACATGTGGAGCTTTGGGGTGTGATGCAGTCAATGTGCTGCCCTTAGGCTGGCCCCTGGAGGGCATCCTGCCTCGTTGGTGATGTGCTGCCGCCTCCTCCTCCTCCTCCTCCTCCTCCTCCTCCTCTCTCCTATCAGGCACCCACGTTGAGTCAGTGACCTCATCATCCCCTCCCTCCTCATCACTGGAGCAAACCTGGCAGTATGCTGCAGCAGGGGGAGCATGACTGCCAGATTGCTGTCCTTCTTGGGCACCCCCTCTGTCCGCGCTCATGTTACTGCCTTCATCGAGCTCAGTATCGTCATCAGAGCCTTCCAAACGCTGGGCATCCTCCTGGAGCATGTACCCAACACTGTGGTCAAACAGTTCGAGGGAATCCTCATGAGGACATGGTGGAGCTAGGGAAGGAGTCACTGATGACATTGAGCTGAGGGAAGAGGCCGCTGCTTTGCCAGACAAAGCACCCTGGGCATGGGTGAGAGAGGATGAGGAGGATGAGGACGGCTTGGTCATCCACTCGACCAAGTCTTCCGCATGTTGCGGCTCAACACGGCCAGCTGCCGAAAAAAAGGCCAAGCGTGTCCCATGGCCACGTGCTGATGAGGATGCACCGTCTCCACGACCAGCACTAGACACAGAGCCTGCTTGCCCTCTCTTATTGGCTTGTGACTGTCTGCCTCTCCTTCTTGGCCTTCCAGACATACTAATGGCCTGTAGCTGCACTAAGCTGGGATAGAACACCTGTAATTTTCTTCAAGTAGCTTTATATACTGTAACCAGACAAGCCTGCCTGTCAGTAGGAAGATAACAGGAACGGATCTAGCTGAACACTGTGAGCAGGACGCACTGTACTAAATGTAAATAGTCTAGCTGCCTGACCGTGGTACTAATAGGATCAAATAGAACACCTGTAATTTTCTTCAGGTAGCTTTATATACTGTAACCAGACAAGCCTGCCTGTCAGTAGGAAGATAACAGGAACGGATCTAGCTGTACACTGTGAGCAGAACGCACTGTACTAAATGTAAATAGTCTAGCTGCCTGACCGTGGTACTAATAGGATCAAATAGAACACCTGTAATTTTCTTCAGGTAGCTTTATATACTGTAACCAGACAAGCCTGCCTGTCAGTAGGAAGATAACAGGAACGGATCTAGCTGTACACTGTGAGCAGGACGCACTGTACTAAATGTAAATAGTCTAGCTGCCTGACCGTGGTACTAATAGGATCAAATAGAACACCTGTAATTTTCTTCAGGTAGCTTTATATACTGTAACCAGACAAGCCTGCCTGTCAGTAGGAAGATAACAGGAACGGATCTAGCTGAACACTGTGAGCAGGACGCACTGTACTAAATGTAAATAGTCTAGCTGCCTGACCGTGGTACTAATAGGATCAAATAGAACACCTGTAATTTTCTTCAGGTAGCTTTATATACTGTAACCAGACAAGCCTGCCTGTCAGTAGGAAGATAACAGGAACGGATCTAGCTGTACACTGTGAGCAGGACGCACTGTACTAAATGTAAATAGTCTAGCTGCCTGACCGTGGTACTAATAGGATCAAATAGAACACCTGTAATTTTCTTCAGGTAGCTTTATATACTGTAACCAGACAAGCCTGCCTGTCAGTAGGAAGATAACAGGAACGGATCTAGCTGTACACTGTGAGCAGGACGCACTGTACTAAATGTAAATAGTCTAGCTGCCTGACCGTGGTACTAATAGGATCAAATAGAACACCTGTAATTTTCTTCAGGTAGCTTTATATACTGTAACCAGACAAGCCTGCCTGTCAGTAGGAAGATAACAGGAACGGATCTAGCTGAACACTGTGAGCAGGACGCACTGTACTAAATGTAAATAGTCTAGCTGCCTGACCGTGGTACTAATAGGATCAAATAGAACACCTGTAATTTTCTTCAGGTAGCTTTATATACTGTAACCAGACAAGCCTGCCTGTCAGTAGGAATTTAACAGGAACGGATCTAGCTGAACACTGTGAGCAGGACGCACTGCACTAAATGTAAATAGTCTAGAAGATAACAGGAACGGATCTAGCTGAACACTGTGAGCAGGACGCACTGCACTAAATGTAAATAGTCTAGAAGATAACAGGAACGGATCTAGCTGAACACTGTGAGCAGGACGCACTGCACTAAATGTAAATAGCAGGAACAGATCTAGCTGAACACTGTGAGCAGGACGCACTGCACTAAATGTAAATAGTCTAGAAGATAACAGGAACGGATCTAGCTGAACACTGTGAGCAGGACGCACTGCACTAAATGTAAATAGCAGGAACGGATCTAGCTGAACACTGTGAGCAGGACGCACTGCACTAAATGTAAATAGTCTAGAAGATAACAGGAACGGATCTAGCTGAACACTGTGAGCAGGACGCACTGCACTAAATGTAAATAGCAGGAACGGCTCTAGCTGAACACTGTGAGCAGGACGCACTGCACTAAATGTAAATAGCAGGAACGGATCTAGCTGAACACTGTGAGCAGGACGCACTGCACTAAATGTAAATAGCAGGAACGGATCTAGCTGAACACTGTGAGCAGGACGCACTGCACTAAATGTAAATAGCAGGAACGGATCTAGCTGAACACTGTGAGCAGGACGCACTGCACTAAATGTAAATAGCAGGAACGGATCTAGGTGAACACTGTGAGCAGGACGCACTGCACTAAATGTAAATAGCAGGAACGGATCTAGCTGAACACTGTGAGCAGGACGCACTGCACTAAATGTAAATTGCAGGAACGGATCTAGCTGAACACTGTGAGCAGGACGCACTGCACTAAATGTAAATAGCAGGAACGGCTCTAGCTGAACACTGTGAGCAGGACGCACTGCACTAAATGTAAATAGCAGGAACGGATCTAGCTGAACACTGTGAGCAGGACGCACTGCATTAAATGTAAATAGTCTAGATAGAAGATAACAGGAACGGATCTAGCTAAACTGAATACAGTGCATATATATATATATGCAACACCTGGGATGCATATATATACACAATACACTGTAAGTGCAGCTAACTGACTGACTGTTCTGCCTAATCTATCTAACTCAAATCAAATGACACTGTCTCTCTCTCTCTCTATCTCTCAGCACACCGGAACACACACTACACAGGGCCGCCGTGCAGGCGGCCTTATATAGTGTGGGGTGTGTACTAAATCCCCTGAGCCATAATTGGCCAAAGCCACCCTGGCTTTGGCCAATTACAGCTCTCTCTACTGATGGCGCTGTGATTGGCCAAGCATGCGGGTCATAGTGCATGCTTGGCCAATCATCAGCCAGCAATGCACTGCGATGCCGCAGTGAATTATGGGCCTTGACGCGCCACACGAATTTAGGGCGAACGGCCCATAACGTTCGCAATTCGGCGAACGATCGAACAGCCGATGTTCGAGTCGAACATGGGTTCGACTCGAACACGAAGCTCATCCCTATCAGTCACCGGGCATGCCACCATTGGCACCCATGCTATGGTCCACCAATACCATTTTGACTACCATCTACTTTGTGAAATCATGTATTCAACTGTGTGTACTTGCCCATCGATTATGTCCATATTTTTGTGCCTATTATCTGTACATGTGTGTATATATGAAATTCTTTTATTATATCTACTATGATCAATAAATGCACAATTTTAACCCTCCGCATTTCAACTGCTTCATTTTAAAGTCCCATGCCCTTTCTATATATACCTTCGGTATTACCGGGATGGAGGCGACTAGTGCGCCTCATATAAAGTCCCAATTCCCCCTCCATTGTACAATTTATTAACCGGGATGGAAGCATTTGGAAGAGTTGGATTAGCAGTGTTCCCCTGCTATCTACGCGAGAGGTTTAATATATGCCCTAAGTGGGGCTAAACTTCTGGAATGGTTATATATTCTGTACATATTATGCATGTTTCCATCTGTTTTATACATTGTTATTATTGATGGCATTTCCGGCACTGGTTGCGTTATATATACAATTTTTTTCTTTGTTATTAATAACTTTTTCCCTGCCATCTACCCTGTCCTTATCGCTCTGCCACTGACCCGCAGTTGCGTGTGCGCTTGGTGTGGTTTTGTGTTGGGGTTTGTTCGTCCTCAATGCGGGAGCTGCGATGCGCTCTGAGGATCCTCCCTCCCCTCCCCTTTAGGGAGGTCTGGGCGGATGCCTCTCGGCGCATCGGCGCCACGTCCCCTACGTCATGCGCGGGACGTTGAATTCGACGTCACTGTGCCGACGTCTGGAGTACCATCTGCGTGATCGCCATGGGGGAGGGTTGTTCTGGCGCCAAACACCGAGCGATCATCTAGCTCAGGTGCGTACGCCGCTCCCCTCCCCCCGCAGGCCTCATGCACGTGGCACTGGCGGCATGTACTTATAGGTCCCCCAGTGGTAGCGGGCTGCTCACACGGCCAGTCTCCTCTGTTGGTTTCTGCACACTAACTGTTTCCACCTTGCTAGTTGTGCATGACATGTAGCATCAGGTAAGCACTCTCTGTCTACACCAACTTTCACTGTTATGTTTCTACTTTGTCACCATTCATTTTTTGCACCAGCTCTTTACAATCCTTCACATCAAAACCCCCCCCCCCCTTTTTTAACTACTCACTCACACATTTAGATTTTTCACTAGTCATTTCCTTCATTAGATTCCCCTTACCACACGATCTCCACTACATCACTCACCAACACTCTGCATAATTCATACTTTATTCTACATAATTTTTTCATTCGTATTTAATTAACATATATGCACACAATACTTCCTAGATATCTCTCCTCTTTTTTCTGACAAGCCATGTTACATTGTTGCTTTTACAAATACTTTTTCATTCAGACCTTTTTCATTATAATTTCCATTATACTAGCTACCACTACTCTCCATTTATGAGTATCTCTGGGTATAATATCTAAATATTACTCAACGTAATCTAACTTATTTAGTTATCTTTTTAATTTATACTGATATATTATTCTTTAACATCCATTCCCAGATTTTCTCTATTTCTGACAATTCACGTTTCATCAACGGAGATCATCTCACTACTCATATAGTGTCACCCCACTACCTGATGCTATTCAGACACTACATGCTGCCTCAGCTCCCGCCACGAGGCTTGCTGCCCCCGGCCTACTCCATGCCATCCGCCATGCGCTGCGCTCAGTGTCAGGGTTGGTAAGTGTATTTCTGGCCATACTTTTCCAACATTTTTTCAATTCCTCCCCTACGGATTGAGGTTGATTAGATGTACATATCTTACAGGATTATTATGCATCAGCTCCTGATGAGTGGAAACATCACCCACGAAACGCGTCGAGCTATAATTGATGCCTACTCTATCCACTGTACTTTGATGCCATCATTGTTCGTTATTACGATTACATTATCCCTGTATGCAACTTTACTATCAGTCACCGGGCATGCCACCATTGGCACCCATGCTATGGTCCACCAATACCATTTTGACTACCATCTACTTTGTGAAATCATGTATTCAACTGTGTGTACTTGCCCATCGATTATGTCTATATTTTTGTGCCAATTATCTGTACATGTGTGTATATATGAAATTCTTTTATTATATCTACTATGATCAATAAATGCACAATTTTAACCCTCCGCATTTCAACTGCTTCATTTTAAAGTCCCATGCCCTTTCTATATATACCTTCGGTATTACCGGGATGGAGGCGACTAGTGCGCCTCATATAAAGTCCCAATTCCCCCTCCATTGTACATTTTATTAAATGATGTTCCCATGTCGGTGGAAAAATATAAGAATTCTTTACTTAAACACCTCCTTACGGCGGCGAAGGCATGTATACCGGCTCTGTGGAAGAGTTCAGTTCCCCCGACCAAAACACAGTGGTGGGCAGGATTATGGAAATCCAACAAATGGAAAATTTGACATTGATGTTGAAAGGACAAGATGAGAAATATTGGAGGATATGGACTCCCTTCCTGGTCTACAGAAGTAGAGAACAGGCGAGGTAGACTACATGCGACCGGATGGGAAGGAGAAGGGGGCACCCTTGGGGGAGTCTCTTTCCCCTTTCCTTTTTTTTTTTTTTTTTTGTTGTTGTTTGAGGGTGGGGGTTGACATAGGGGGTGGGTTGGGAGAAAAAGGGAAATAATGATATATGATGTGATTCAGTTCCACCTAGAATAAAATGTATTAAGTGGCTAGATTATGATAAATGGAGATGTTAGAGAAGACATGAAGACTATGTGAAACACTTTATGTGGGATGTATTATATGATATTCAAAAATAAAGAATTAAGGAGAAAGGGGAATTAAGTGACTTTGAACGTGGCATGGTTGTTGGTGCCAGACGGCTGGTTTGAGTATTTCGAAAACTGCTGATCTACTGGAAATTTTAACCCACAACCATCTATCAGGTTTACAGAGAATGGTCTGAAAAGAGAAAATATGCAGTGATTGGCAGTTGTGTGGACAGAAATGCCTTGTTGATGTCAGAGGAGAATGGGCAGACTGGTTTGAGATGATAGAGAGCTAACAGTAACTCAAATAACCACTTGTTACAACCAAGGTATGCAGAATACCATCTCTGAATGCACAACGTATCGAACCTTGAAGCAGATGGGCTATAGCAGCAGAAGAACACACCGGGTGACACTTCTTTCAGCTAAGAACAGGAAACCGAGGCTACAATTCGCACAGGCTCACCAAAATTGGACAGTAGAAGATTGGAAAAACGTTGCCTGGCCCGATGAGTCTCGATTTCAGCTGTGACATGCAGATGGTAGGGTCAGAATTTGGTGTAAACAACATAAAAGCATGGATCCATCCTGCCTTGTATCAACGGTTCAGGCTGGTGGTGGTTGTGTAATGGTGTGGGGGATATTTTCTTGCCACACTTTGGGCCCCTTACTACCAATTGAGTATCGTTTAAACTCCACGGCCTACCTGTATTGTTGCTGATTATGTCCATCCCTTGTACCCATCTTGTGATGGCTCCTTCCAGCAGGATAATGCACCATGTCACAAAGCTCCAATCATCTCACCACTGGTTTCTTGAACATGACAATGAGATCACTGTACTCCCACGGCCTCCACAATCACCAGTTCTCAATCCAATAGAGCACCTTTGATAAGTGGTGGATCGGGAGATTCGCATCATGGATGTGCAGCTGACAAATCTGCAGCAACTTAGTAATGCTATCATGTCACTATTGACCAAAATCATTGAGGAATGTTTCCAACACCTTGTTGAATCTATGCCATTTATAATTAAGGCAGTTCTGTAAGCAAAAGGGGGTTCAACCCAGTATTAGCAAGATGTACCCAATAAAGTGACCGGTGAAATATATATATTAAAATATGACACAGTAAATCGATATAGTTCTTGTAGTTTATGCATGCAATTGTTTAACCACTTAAAGACCGGCTGCCATTTGACGGGCTCAGTTGCAGGCATGCCTGTGGGTCGGGAGGACTCGATGTCCTCCGGCGCCCAGCGATTGCCTCGTACACAGAGAGAACGGGGACATTCCTATGTAAAAAAGGCATTTCCTCATTCTGACAAGAGACATGACAGGGATCTACTGTTCCTAGTGGTCAGGAACAGTGATCGCTGTCATGTCCCAGTAAGCCCAACCCCCCCCACAGTTAGAATCAATCATAGGGAACACAGTTAACCCCTTGATCACCCCCATTTGTTAACCCCTTCCCTGCCAGTGACATTTACACAGTAATCAGTGGCTATTTAAAGCTCTGATCTCTGTAAAAATGTCAGTGGTCCCAAAAAAAGTGTCAAAAGTGTCCGATCTGTCCGCTGCAATGTTGCAGTCCCGATAAAAATCATGTTTGTAGATAAGTGAAAACAGACACAGCGTAGACTTTCTGTTTCACAGTATAAATCTAGACCACCTTTCTGAGGCACGTACAGGCTGGGGGGCACAGACTGGGGTGGTATAGGCTAATTTTCTTTGGATAAGGTGTTTTCCTTTAATTGAGTGCTGCACTTCATCTCTGCACTCGACAAATGCATGAATAGAAAATCCAAAGCTTTGCAAAACACTAAATAGATTGCAGGTGACCTTCCCTATTCAGGTCTTTCATATCTTACCCAGTCTTCTTCTTAATCCTACCACTCTGAAACATGCTCTCTCTACCTCTCCTACTCACAACTGTGTTATCTCTCCTTAAACTATATTTCCTTTGTGCCTCTTCTTCACTCCATGGTTTAAATATATCACCCTTACTTGCTTCTATCCTCTTCTTATTACTTTAAGCATCAGCTCCTGCTAAGAAAACCTCCAGGATGCTGAGGAATGTCTCTTCATATAAATCGCAGTCCGATATTACCTCCCTCATCTTTCTGCTTCTTCTAACTTCTGGAAATATGGTATACCCTAAACCCTGGGCCTTCATCATTTACCTGTATTCCCATCACCCCACATCTTTTGGTAGCAGCCGCAATCAACACAATTTAGTTTCTATTCCTCTTCATCCCCAAATCAGCCACCCCTTCTCATGCACTTTTTGGAATGCCCCCTCTGTCTGAAACAAACTCACTTCTGTCCATGACCTTTTTATCACTCCTTTATCCAACTCCTTTAATCTACTTGCTGTTTCTGAAACTTGGCTTTAAGAATCTGACTCTGCCTCTCCTGCTTCCCTCTCTTATGGTGGCTGTCATGTATCAGATAAGACCAGAACTGTGTGGACTGCAACAGAGGAAACCCAGACGTGTATAAGTGAAAATATAAATGATTTATTAAAGATAAATGAATAAATATAACACAACCACCTCCAATATCACTCAGTGCACCACAACCAATACAAAATAGAACCCCACAAATAATAATAATAACAGAACCAATATATACAAGTAAGGGAAATACCAAGATCATAAACAGAGCCAGGCCAGGGTCGTCAACGGGAGGTCAGCAGCTGGGGAAGGGAAACAAATAGGACAAGAGAGGATGGATGGATCACAGGAGGGATGGGTCAGATACAAGGCTCAGGGTCCAGAGCAAGGAAACAGACAGGGAACAGGAACAACAGGAATCAGGTCTCAGGAACAGGAATCAGGTTTCAGGAATCAGGTAAACAGGATGCAGGCTTGCAGGTCCCATACCTAAAAAGTCCTCACTGGATACCACCAATCTTAACAACCTACAACCCATCTCCTTGCTCCCCTTTACCTCCAACATCCTTGCACACCTAGTCTACAACCGTACACCAGAATAGTCAGCACTAGACACCTATTCAATTAAATAAAAAGTTCATAAACTGTGATCCTTAAAGTGCAAACAGTCTTTAACTTTTCCCAAAATAGACAAATGTCTTACCAGAAATCCTGACTGCTCACTTAAGTGAGAGCCATCACCAAACCAACCACCACCCACATGTAGTGCACACTCACTGTCACATATGCTGCCCAAACATTAAGCAGTAATAAGGCTAATGTGAATTAACCATCCAGGTGTCACTGAGATCCTTCCAATCACAATACAGGTGTCACAGGGATCCTTCCAACAGTAATGCAGGTCATGCTAGTATCCTTCCAATATTCTCCAGGGAACACAGCACAGAGGCTCTCATCCGTCACATGTCAAAAATCCTGCTCACTTAAGTGCAGCAATAACGCATGTATCCATAACCTTCAGGATAGCTGGAACCTCTTTATGGTATGTAGGACTATGGATATGATATAGGAAGAAAGAGAGACTATATAGTGTAATACTGTATGAAGTTACAATACGTAAACCAACCGTGCATGCAGTGTCACTCACAAAACAGCGTAAGACACAGGAAAACGAATGAGAGCCTTCACCACATCAACCACCACCCACATGTAGTGCACACTCACCGTCACATATGCTGCCCAAACATTAAGCAGCAATAAGGCTAACCGTCCGCCAGCCAGAAAGGAGAGCTCAGAGGATGATGGATGACAGCCTCTGTGCTGTGCTCCCTGAGGAATATAGGAAGGATACTAGCATGACCTGCATTACTGGAACATAAAAGAAAATAGAAGGCACATGGGCCTAGTGCATTATCCCCAATATAGACTTTATTGATTAAACAAAAATAGATATTATACACAAAAGTAAAAACTTGAATAAAAGCATATCATAACATTCCTTCATATGAGTGTATGTGAAGCTGTCCCCACCACATGGTACTATCCCTCAGAGGCATAGGCTAACACGTTTCTAGGAGTTCCTCTTCATCAGAGCCTCCTTCCTGTTGGAAGGATCTCTGTGACACCTGCATTGCTGTTGGAGAGATCCCTGTGACACCTGTATTGTGATTGGAAGGATCTCAGTGACACTTGCATAGTTAATTCACATTAGCCTTATTGCTGCTCATTGTTTGGGCAGCATATGTGACGGTGAGTGCGCACTACATGTGGGTGATGGTGTGGTAACACCATAAAGAGGTTCAGGCTATCCTGGAGGTTATGGAATCATGCTTTATTGCTGCACTTAAGTGAGTAGCCAAGATTTCTGGTGAGTGAGACATTCGCCTAGTCTACAACTGCCTGAGTTAACTCCAAATCTGAATTTTTCTTCACAGAAAAAGCTCTCCTAAAACTCACAAATGATTTGCCAATGGCTAAAACCAATGGTCACTATTTTGCACTTTTTTTTTAAACAAAGGTTTATTGAGTTTCATACAAAAGGTTTATACAGGACAGCTGTACAATGCAATATATATAATATAAAAAGTCTTTCAACCCAATAAACAAGCAAAAAGAACAAAATCTGGTGTCAATTATTTCCATATGCAGTGATAACCATACGTTGCATATAAAGACATACGAACAATATAAAAGAGGTTAGACTGTGCCGATATAAAGAACACTATACAGATTAAGAGGCACAAGTTGAAGAGGATTGTAACCACCTATCCCAGATTTTGTTATACTTGCCCGTGCAACCTCTATTAATGTAAATCACCTTTTTGTAAGGTAAGGTATTGTTGATTTCAGCAAGCCAGGCAGCTAGCGTGGGGGCAGCTGCCTGAACCCAATTTCAGGCTATTAGCTTTCTAGCTGCAAACAACGTGTCAGGTCACCTGGGACCAGGTGACAGATGCACTCTGTAGGAGTCAGAAGTGCACCGCTAAGGTAGTGGACCCTAGGACTGACTGCTGTGGATTGAACCCTGGTAGGTTCAGGAAGCAGGTCTACAGGAAAACTAACATGGATCCCAGTGGGAGCTAGAGCATAGATTCCCCACTGCGCGGAGTCTAAGAGCCAGCCGGTGTTCACCAGAGCCTCTAGTGGTGAGGATGGACTCCGCTGCAGTCTGGCTCCAGGTCGCCGGTCCCAAGGATCTCACAGCTCACGCTCACCATAGACTACAGGAGAAGAGGAAGGAGGCAGCAGGCTGGAACGACAGGGAAGTAAGGGGTAAGCCAAAGGTCAGGTCGACTAGCAGACAAGGATAAACATAACATGCCAAAGGTCAGGGTAACAAGCAGACAGGGAGAGTCGAGAACAGGCCAAAGTCGGTAACAGGAATCAGACATAGGAAACACAGCAAGTACACATTGAGGCTAACACACAATGGTTGATCAGCACTGCTGGCTTGCAGTGCACCGGTTAATATAGGGTTCCCTGATAGAGCCTGGGGTGGGGTCATGCTTAGAGGAGAGGTTATAAAACCAGTCAGGTGAGAGGCAGCTGGTCTTTAGAGATGAACACATGGAGACAGGTAAGCGGACAGAGAAAACTCTATTGCATAACCATGACACAACGTTTCATGGAGAAATTGAAGCGTATATTTATCTATTCCGGTATTGGGAAATAAGCCCAGAAGGCATTGCTTGGGATCCATTGAAACTGGGGAGCCCATCTGATCGTGAAGGAACTGAACGACCTGTGACCAGTATCCTTGAATTCAAGGACACTGCCAAAGGAGATGATCAAAGGTGCCGACAGAAATCAAGCACCTAGGGCACATAGAACTGCGGGAAGAGCAAAATGTAGCTATTTGTTGTGGGGTCAAGTATGCCCTATGTGTAATATAAACTTGGGTAAGCCTATCAGACAGTTTGGGGGACACCAGATTGGGGGTTTCCAGCACCGACTTCCAATCCTCATCTTCCAGCTCTCCAACCCCGTCCACCCACCTCTGCTTAATAAAATATGCTAGTTTAGCCACAGCTGGAGTGGTGAGCATATTATAGAAAACAGATATCAGTTGACGTGGTTCATCACTGTATAGCACATCCAAAACATCTAGAGATGATAGAGCAGGATAATTACCCATAAACTGAGCATGGAGTGCGTGTTGCACCTGAAAGAAGCTAAAAAGCATACAGTTCGGAAGGTTAAATTCTGCTTTCAACTGATCAAATGTCTTAATCTCTCCATTATGAAGAACATGTGACAATAGGTATATTCCCTGAGATATCCAAATTGTGAGATCAGGCACCTGGAGAAGTTCTGGGAGAAGATTATTGTACCATAGGGGGGTATTGCCATGGAATGTAGAACAGTCCATCCTGGACATCACCAGGTCCCAGACCCTCTTATGTTGAAATGAGAGGCCAGAGTGATTTGGAAACACCAGAGAGCCTTTCAGGCCCCGTAGTACATCACAAAATGGGAACGGGAGTTGTGAGTCCGCTGGACTACATACCAGGGCCAGATATCTGTGTTTGTCTGACTTGTCTATGTGATAAAAAACCATAGCACATATAAAATTTTAGGCAACAATATCATCTTGACTAGACCTATGCTCCCCATCACCCCCACTGGTAATCTTGCCCACGTCTGGATTTTGGATTTAATGAGCGGGAGTAAAGGTTCCACATTCAGCGACATCGAGTCAGCCATGGACTGGGAGATCTGAATTCCCAAGTGTTTAAGGGTGCTAACTCTGACTAGGGGCAAACTGACCTGGTCCCATGATCTATTGGGAGAATCTGGGATTTGTCCCAATTCATTTTAAGTCCCAAAAATCTACCAAAGTTTTCGATAATCTGTGGAGTATTGGTAACTGTAAGCGCAAACACACAAGTCCATATATAACAGGAGATATAAAGGGCTGAGCAACTTAGTCCATAGGGGACAGGCTGGAAGTTCAAGGGTTAAGTGGTAACCAGTAATGTAATGGTTAAAGTAGGCTGGTAGGCTAGGCGGCTGCTGTTTCCTCAGAGAGCTGGCTCTGTGATGGATGAGAGAGGGGTAGAGAAGGAAGCGCCACCTGAGTGTAGTATTAACAAATGATGGTCATCTGTATAGGTATGTGGTCCTCGGTGTTCCCTCTGATCCTGTGGTTGTGACGCTGCAGGGATGTTGGGCTGCAGAAGGTGGATTACCAGCTGGGAGCTCCTTCTGTGGCCATCAGGAAGAGACTAGGGGCCGGCGTGGAGCGCACGTGAAGCGTGCATGACGTCACAGTTCGTCCGTCTGCTTCCGGGTTCGGTATCCAGGGGAGGGATCATCCAGGGAGGAGGGCTAGGGCCGTTGACCAGCTGTGCCAGGAGCAAGCTCGGCATAAGCAATTTTTTAGTAAACAAAGGATTTTTGAACAGGGTGAACACCCGGGTAAACTGCTGGCCTATTTAGCACGTCTGGATTCCAGACCTCTAGTGGTTATTCATAAAATAAAAATAAGTGCAGCGCAAAATGTGTCAAATAATAAATACATGCAGAGTCCCCGGCAGATGATTACTAGCCCAGCTGATTCCTTCTTGGGTTCTTTCATGCTGTCTCTGACCCCCTGTAATTAAGGGGTCCACCGGAGCTGGTAAGCATAATCACATACATTGAATGTCTTCTCCTTGTCCATCGGGTGGAAAGAGCTATCTGTGTGTTCCCAGAAGAAGGGTGTTTGCAGATTTGATTTTATGGACTTCAGTCTCTATTGATTTTATTATTGCTCCATAATAATTGGACTCTGCATGTATTTATTATTTGACACATTTTGCGCTGCACTTATTTTTATTTTATGAATAACCACTAGAGGTCTGGAATCCAGACGTGCCAAATAGGCCAGCAGTTTACCCGGGTGTTCACCCTGTTCAAAAATCCTTTGTTTACTAAAAAATTGCTTATGCCGAGCTTGCTCCTGGCACAGCTGGTCAACGGTCCTAGTTTGAAGCTTCAGCTGTGCCAGTGAGGCGGGCAAGGGTGATGTCACATGACGGCCTTCCAGTTCAGTCAACTGAGCAGTGGCTTGAGCATAGCCAGACATAGAATCTCTTCTAAACCTGGAGATGTATTCGGTAAGGAGCATTCTGGCATGTATTTTATATGCTTCCCATACTGTCAGTGGGGAGGACGTAGCAGCATTATTGTTAAAAAAAGAACCCCCGTTCCATTCCATATCAGTGTCAGGGAGAATAGTTAAGCAGAAAGGATTCAGTCTCCAGTTCAGTGGTGGAGGGTTGTTGTATGGTGTCAGCTCAACCCAATAGGGGGCATGATCCATTAATAGTCAGGGACCAAACCCAGTATTTTGCAATCCGGGGATTAGGGTACGAGAGAGCCAAATGAAATTATCAAACTAAAGCTCATCATTAGGCGATTGAACCTGGTGTCCCAATCTAGCATACGTGTCTGTGATCCCAGGCTCCTTCGGTCCCGATAGGGATTGGCCACCATATTGAAATCTCCCAACCATATTGCCGCTGTAGTAGGATGTTTGGCCATGAAAGAGAATCCCTCGCTAAGAATGGTGACGTTAAAAGGCGGGGCATACTAGGCCAGAATCAACAGAGAGGGGTTACCTGCTATCTTAGCGTGCAGAAATACCTATATACCCTAGGGGTCCAAGGCCCCTGATTGGAGCTCAAAGGATACTGACTTGGCTACAAGCACTGAGACGCCTGGAATATACGGTATGAGTGGCATGAGATGCCCATCCAATCCAGGGGCGCCACGTCGCCCACTGCAAATATCCCTGCATGTGGGTCTCAACTAAAACTATCAAATCTGACCTCTGGCCCTTAAGAAAGGACAAGACTGCGGTGCGTTTCAGTTTATCTCTTAACCTATCTCTTAACCTAGAAATTTCAACCTAGCCGTAGAAAAATCATAAAACAAGGTGAGGGCAGAATGGCCATGAAAACCCCTATAAAGGACAGATGTGATAAAATACATATTAAAGTGCACCAGTCAATCAGCATACGAGTAGATAGCAACATACTTATGGTCAAACATGAGTAGAAAACATAGAAATTAGACACCAAGAAAAAAATTAAAAACACCCTTACCCTCCCAGCTCTACATAGTCCCTGTCATAAACCAGATGGGACCAGAACTGTGTGACTGCGACAGAATGAATCAGACATAAATAGGTGAAAGTTAGTTTATTAAGGAAAATGCATATGTGAACACACCACCAATACAGAGTGAACAACCAAACAATTAGTGATATAAAACCAACCAGCATATGTAGCAAGAGGGAGTACCAGAATCGTAGTCAAGCCAGGCCGGGGTCATAAACAAGGAATCAGTAGCTGGGAAGGGAGATAAACAGGACAAGAGAGGATGGATGGATCACAGGAAGGACGGGTCGGGTACAACGCTCAGAGTCCAGAGTCCAGGGTTCAGGTAACGGACAGGAAACAGGATCAACAGGTTCCAGGAATCAGGCTTCAGGTTCAGGCTACAGGATCAGGAATCAGAGTAACAGGATACAGGTCAGGGCTCAAGGACCATATCAGGGCAACATAAGTCTGCAATTGCTGGATATTTATACTGCAGCTCTGTAATTAAGGTCAGGCGATAACTGTCTGCAGAGGGGAATACCTGCTCTTTACTGCCAGGATTCCTCCGCTGGTGGATGCCAGTACTGCGGCCCAAAGGTGACAGAATACTTGCAGGAGAGAGCAGCTCTGAACTGCCAGGAGACACCTGCTGGTGGACCTCAATACTGCACGCCAAATGATCGATATTACCAGCGAAGAAGACCTTTCCTGACAGTACCCCCCTCGAAGGAGCGACCTCCAGACGCTCCAACTAGTCGTTGCTGGGGAAAGTCCATGGTGTCCAGCCGGGCAGCGGGCACCTCAAGCTGGGCAGCAAGCAGTGGCACATCAGGCTGAGCAGTGGACAGGAACACTCCAGGCTAGGCGGCGGACAGGAACACTCCAGGCTGGGCAGCGGACAGGAACACTCCAGGCTGAGCAGCGGACAGGAACACTCCAGGCTGGGCAGCGGACAGGAACACTCTAGGCTGGGCAGCGGACAGGAACACTCTAGGCTGGGCAGCGGACAGGAACACTCCAGGCTGGGCAGCGGACAGGAACACTCCAGGCTGGGCAGCGGACAGGAACACTCCAAGCTGGGCAGCGGACAGGAACACTCCAAGCTGGGCAGCGGGCATGGGCACGCCAAGCTTGGCAGCGGACAGGAACACTCCAAGCTGGGCAGCAGGCATGGGCACTCCAAGCTGGGCAGCGCACAGGAACACTCCAAGCTGGGCAGCAGGCATGGGCACTCCAAGCTGGGCAGCAGGCATGGGCACTTCAAGCTGGGCAGCAGGCATGAGCACTTCAAGCTGGGCAGCAGGCATGGGCACTTCAAGCTGGGCAGCAGGCATGGGCACTTCAAGCTGGGCAGCAGGCATGGGCACTTCAAGCTGGAGAGCTGGCTCATCAGGCTGGGCAGCGGGCTCATCAAGCTGGGCAGCGGGCTCATCAAGCTGGGCAGCGGGCTCATCAAGCTGGAGAGCAGGCACTGGCACCTCAGGCTGGAACACTGGCACCTCAGGCTGGAACACTGGCACCTCAGGCTGGAACACTGGCACCAAGACATCAGGCTGGGAGGCAGGCACCGAGACATCAGGCTGGGAGGCAGGCACCGAGACATCAGGCTGGGAGGCAGGCACTGAGACATCAGGCTGGGAGGCAGGCACTGAGACATCAGGCTGGAAAGCGGGCACCGAGACATCAAGCTGGAAAGCGGGCACCGAGACATCAGGCTGGAAAGCGGGTACCGAGACATCAAGCTGGAAAGCGGGCACCGAGACATCAGGCTGGAAAGCGGGCACCGAGACATCAGGCTGGAAAGCAGGCACCGAGACATCAGGCTGGAAGGCAGACACATCTGACTGGAAGGCAGGCACGTTAGGCTGGAAGGCAGGCACCGAGACGTCAGGCTGGAAGGCAGGCACCGAGACATCAGGCTGGAAGGCAGGCACTGAGACATCAGGCTGGAAGGCAGGCACTGAGACATTAGGCTGGAAGGCAGGCACCGAGACATCAGGCTGGGAGGCAGGCACTGAGACCTCAGGCTGGGAGGCAGGCACCGAGACTTCAGGCTGGGAGGCAGGCACCGAGACCTCAGGCTGGGAGGCAGGCACCGAGACCTCAGGCTGGGAGGCAGGCACCGAGACGTCAGGCTGGAAAGCAGGCACCAAGACATCAGGCTGGAAAGCAGGCACCGAGTCATCAGGCTGGAAGGCGGACACATCTGACTGGAAGGCAGGCACGTCAGGCTGGAAGGCAGGCACTGAGACGTCAGGCTGAAAGGCAGGCACCGAGACGTCAGGCTGGACGGCAGGCACCAAGAGGTCAGGCTGGACGGCAGGCACCGAGACGTCAGGCTGGAAGGCAGGCACCGAGACGTCAGGCTGGAAGGAATGCACCGAGACGTCAGGCTGGAAGGCAGGCACCGAGACGTCAGGCAGGAAGGCAGGCACCGATACATCAGGCTGGAAGGCAGGCACCGATACATCAGGCTGGAAGGCAGACACATCTGACTGGAAGGTAGGCACGTCAGGCTGGAAGGCAGGTACATCAGGCTGGAAGGCAGGCACAGAGACATCAGGCTGGAAGGCAGGCACAGAGACATCAGGCTGGAAGGCGGACACAGAGACATCAGGCTGGAAGGTGGGCACAGAGACATCAGGCTGGAAGGCGGGCACAGAGACATCAGACTGGAAGGCAGACATTGGGATGTCAGACTGGGTTGGATTAGCTGGTGCAGAAGCAGGTTGGGTTACTGGCAGGATCGTCTTGGTTGGAAAAAACTTTTGTTTTTTCTTTGGCTTAGCCACTGAAGCTCTGTAGGTGAGGGGTGCAACAGACTGGAAAGGAGGATTGGGATATGGCAGAGAAGAGGTAACAGTAGCTGGAGGAAGTTCCTGTGTGTTTGCAGGCAGCAGGGAAGAGGCAGGTGGGTTGAATGCAGGATAGGTACAGGGAGCAGAGACTGGATATGAGTATTTGGTTGGCAGCAGTGTATACTGAGCTGCAACTGCAGTTGACATGGGTGATGGGGAAACATACATTTGGGTAGGCTGGTGTTTGGTGGCAGAGGTGGTTTGTTTGGCTGGAGCTGCTTGCATCATGTCAGACCATGCTGAAAGTATAGGTTGTACAAACTGTGCCTTTAACTCTCCCTGTCTAACAAAAGACTGAGCAGACACAATGCACTCCGCAATCACCTGTGGGGAACAGGCTGAGTAATGCTCACAAAAATCGGCTGGATCATCTTCAAAAAGCCACACTAGGGATACAACCTGATTCAAATCAAAAGGAGGAGTGAAATCATCACGGCCCTCTGGAATACAGGGCAGGGCCAGCTCAGTACAGATCTTGATCAAAGGCTGCACCTCCCCAAACAATATATAACCCTGATCGACCAGGGAGTGAGCCAAATGTATAGTGGCAAACAACTGGTCACTAGACCATCCTTTCAAAGCCTGGCGGCAATAATCACCACTTTCAGATGCCAGCAGACAAAAATAAATAACCTCATCGGCATTCATGTTTGCAACCAGCTGAATCAAAATGGTTCCCCTGTGCAGCCACTTCTGGTCAGGGATGGCCGTGGTATTCTGTCATAAACCAGATGGGACCAGAACTGTGTCACTGCGACAGAATGAACCAGACACAAATAGGTGAAAGTTAGTTTATTAAGGAAAATGCATATGTGAACACACCACCAATACAGAGTGAACAACCAAACAATTAGTGATATAAAACCAACCAGCATATGTAGCAAGAGGGAATACCAGAATCGTAGTCAAGCCAGGCCGGGGTCATAAACAAGGAATCACTTCCGGTTCCGGCGCCACATGAGGAGGAGGTGAGCAGCTTCAGCTCCCGCACAGCTCCTCACTAAACCGGCAAAAAAAACAGCCACAGCTCCGGGGGGAACCCCTATCGCCTCTGCTCTCTACTAGGCAGACATGGATCGCTTTGTGGAGCGATTCTATGCACGGGCACTGTCCTCCTCCACGGCACCTCCGGCGGGAGACATAGCGGCCGACACAGCCAAGATGGCGCCCGCTCCAGACACAGCAGAGCAGCATCAGATGCAGTCACAGCCTCCCCCTGCCTCTGCTGTGGTAGAGTCGGATCCCACATCCCCTGCCAATATTGCCCAGGCTGTGGTGACACTTTTGGGACCATCCCTAACAGCCACTGTGGACGCAGCGGTACACAGAGGGCTGGAGCAGCTGCACATAGAGCTCCAGGCTCAGGCCCAACGCATCACCCAGGTGGAGGAGTGGATATCTATACTTGAGGATGATTGCACAGCCTCCTCTGCGGCAATTGCAGGCATCAATGCGTCGCACAGGGACATATGGGACAAGCTGGACGATTTAGAAAATCCCTCAAGAAGAAACAACTTGCGCATAATCGACTTGCCAGAATCGATCCCAGCTTCCCACCTTACAAATATTTGCGCAAAAACCATCCCAGAGCAACTGGGCCTCCGCATACCCTGCACTGTTGAGCGTGCGCACCGTATGGGTCAATACTCTGACACGCGCGCTAAACCTCGTAATGTGATAGTGAAATACTTGAACTATGCTGACAAAAACGCTATAATGCAAAAATTTCATCGCACGCGCTCACTAGTGGTGGATGGCGCGAAACTACTGCTCTTTGCGGACTATTCCATAGAGGTAATGAAACAACGCAAAGCGTTCTCCTCGGTATGCTCCACTATGCATCATAATCAAATCCGATTCTCCTTAGCTTATCCAGCTGTCCTCCGCGTCCAAACTCCTGAAGGGGAACAACTCACCTTTAATTCACCTGAAGAGGCGGAAACCTACCTAGCCAATAGAAGCTCCGAAATGGAACACAGTACCGCTACAGAGGGCTCACCATCATCATCTTCACCATACGCAAATGCACCTCCTAAACACCCCCGAAGCCCGACCAAACCTCCATACAAACGCAGTCGTTTCACCAACCAAGAGGAACGCTCTGGGAATCGTTGAAGGACTCCACAGCACCACCCTTCTCACCTCGACATCCACTAATGGGTAGTATTAACCCACCTTATTTTTTCTTTTTTTTTACCTTTAAGTCATAGGTACTTTTGATGCCTCTCGGAACTGCCATACTTGCTCTCTATGGAGCTCTACCCTTACCGGCCTGTTGCTAAAAGTTATGCACTTATAGTTAGATGGTCTTGCATCCTAGTAACTGGGGCGGCCCCCCACTACCTGGGGGACCTTCCTCTTCAGGGACTTTTGTAATGTTTATATAGTTTGTTTAGTTTAATCTCTGGAGAGGGGCCTTCCCCTGTCTTTAGCCTACCTCGTCATTTGTTTGTTTAAACCTGCACTGCTTCCTCATGGTATCCCCCCCCAGACTACCCTCCCTTCATATCCTATACCCACTTCCCCCCCTTCCTATCCCTCTTTTCCTTCCCCCTACCCCCTCCCTCCCCCCACCCCCCGTAGCTAATACCCTGCCTCTACGCGAGGAGCTAGCAGCTGACGGGAGCTATGTTAGATAGGTGAAACCTCATGTGGAAAAAAGAGAAGTCCACATTGCACGTTCTGTTTTTCCTTACCCGATACTCTGCCTTATTAATGTTTATAACTTACTGTTGCTTAGATAAGTTGAAGTTCATGTTTGCCAACCTAGTCCATATGTCTTCAGGGGTTCTGCGGCGCTTTGGTGGCTCCCAAAAGATAGATACCATACCTACAAAGGGATTCTTTTACAAACCCCTAAACCAAAACACTTTTAATTACCAGTCATGTCACAATCTACAGATGGGAGTCACCTAAAGTTTGTCTCGTGGAATGTTAAGGGGCTGCGTTCTCCAAACAAATGCATGTCCATCCTCAGACACCTGCGGCGTCTCCAGACTGATGTGGCTCTACTCCAGGAGACACATCTGGCCACAGACGATCTGCAACGTCTTCATAGAATGTGGGTGGGTTTTGTCTATGGTTCAGCGGCAGTAGGCCGTAAAGCGGGTGTTGCTATCCTTCTCCACAAAAATCTACAACACACTGTTAGAGACGTTAAGGTTGATTCGGAAGGCAGGAAAATAACCCTGCATTTGACTATAGATGATAAACCTGTAGCACTCACCAACATCTATGCCCCTAACTCACCTGACACCTCCTTCTTTCAGGAGTTGGTGAAATGGGTGCTAACTACCCCGGAGACGTTACACCTGATGGGTGGGGATTTTAATTCAATCATGTCTGATCGCACAGGCCCCCCAACACATAGACCACATACAAGTACCCCCCCATTATCTACATCTACCCTTTTGGCACAATCCGTCGCCTCCATGCAATTTGTGGACGTATGGCGCTTAATGCACCCGACGGATCGGGAATACACTTTTTTTTCGCCCCCACACAATACGTTTTCACGAATAGATTACTTTTTTGCCTCCCCAGCTCTAAGCTCCTTAATTAATGCCCCAGACATACAAGACGCAGTGATCTCAGACCACAGCCCTATCGTTGTACACCTATCCCAAACGGCTCGTACATCCCCCTCCCCTACTTGGTGCTTCCCCTCCTATCTAGCAGATAATGAAGACTTCCAACATACATTATACGGTGCCTGGGAGGACTACATCTCCACTAATGGGGCCCACATCACTGACCCTAACCTTTTCTGGGAAGCAGGTAAGGCCTTCTTACGGGGAAAAATAATTTCATACACCGCCCAGTTTAAAAAAAGAACCAGACAACAATATAGTCAGTCAAGCGAAGCTTTACTCTTGGCACATGAACGGCTCACGTTAAACCGTACCATAGAGAACATACAGGAATGGAGACAGGCTAAAAGCACCTTTGACCTTTGGGCAGAACAACATGAAGCGGCCAAACGTCGTACTCTCAGTTACATTTCCATAGATTCGGTAACAAGGCTGGCAGGCTCCTGACCAAGTTATGCTCAGGACCTAGACATCCTACCCGTATCTCTGCTCTTAGAGCTGCGACAGGCTCTCTAGTCACCTCTCCCGCTGAGATTAGCAATTTACTTGCGGAATACTACACTAATCTATATAAAGCTGACCCGACTGACCTACCTACTGCTGACTCTCTGCTTGACAAAATACGCTTACCTAAACTTCACCACACACAATTGGAGACACTTAATGCCCCCATTACTGTAGATGACATCCGACTTACGATCAAATCCATGGCTTCGGCCAAAGCCCCGGGACCCGACGGATACACTGCAGAATTTTATAAAATGACCCGGGAATTTATTCCCGATACCTTAAAACATGTATACGCAGCCATGTGGGACGGAGGGCCCTATCTTCCTACGGGAACACAGGCCCACATCAAACTAATTTCTAAGAAAGGGAAAGATCCCCTATTACCGGGATCTTACCGACCGATTTCGTTAATTAACGTCGATGTCAAAATCCTATCCAAAATAATTGCGTCACGTCTAGCTCTCCTACTACCATCTTTATTACACCCAGCCCAATCTGGCTTTGTTTCGGGGAGATTAGCTACCTTAAACATTCGCAAAGTATTAATGGCTCTGGAATATGCTAAAACTCACTCTGACCAAGACGTTGCCATTATGTCTCTAGACGCGGAAAAAGCCTTTGACAACATCAGTTTCTCATGACTTTTTAGAGTGATGGCACAGTTTGGATTTTCAGGCCAGATTATGCGATTTCTTCTACAAATGTACGCATCCCCTACCGCGCGTCTTGTTACCCCTGATTTTATTTCTGACACGATCCCATTAACAAAAGGAACGAGACAGGGTTGCCCCCTGTCCCCACTCTTATTCAACCTGGCGATCGAACCCCTATCTAGAATATTAAACTCAGTTGATGGAATTAGTGGCATCACTCTAAATAACCACACTCTCCGCTCGGCACTATTTGCAGATGACATACTATTATTCTCCACCGACCCTAGCAGACTTTGACAGACTTAAACAACTCTTCACAGACTTCCGACTTTGCTCTGGATTCAGAATTAATTTTGACAAGAGTGAGATTCTACCATTACACCCCCATCTCTCCAATAAATGGAAACACCTATCCCCCCTAGCCATAGCCAACCAACATATCACATACTTAGGTATCAAAATAGGGCGTGAACCATCCTCTCTATATTCACTGAACTACCCCCCTTTAATAACCAAAATTGTAAAGGAATTGGAGGCTTGGGGGACCCTACCTCTCTCGCTGTTTGGGAGATGCCACCTCTTTAAAATGGTGTCTTTTGCACGCTTGCTTTACCCAATGCAGACCATACCTCTTCTAATAAAACACTCAGATATCCAAAAACTTTAGAAAGCCCTAATTGCTTTCATATGGTCTCGCAAGAAACCCCGCATAGCGCTGCAGAAACTATGTCTCCCGAAGGGCGAGGGCGGGGCGGGACTGCCCAACATGCGCTTTTACAACCTGGCATGTCTACTTAGGCAGGGCCTAGATTGGTTAACTGGAGGTTCTAAATATTCTAACCTATCCCTAGAAGAGGCTATGGTGTACCCATATGACCTTTCGGCCATCCTCCACTCCAATCCCAATGCTCTACCCCCCACCTCAAAACTAGTGTACTTATTAAGGATACGGTCATTGCCTGGAGAGAAGTAAGAAAGCTGCTTAAACTGCCATCCAGCATCTCCAACTACCTCAAAATCCAAGGCAACCCTATGTTCCTTCCGTCTATCATCCACAAAGCTTTTGGCCAATAGAAACTTAAAGGTCTTACTACTGTCTCGTCTTTTTATCTCAACAAGCCTGGCGAATTTAAACCCTATCAAACCCTGATGTGGGAATACTCACTACCACCAACTCATGTTTTTTTCCATCACCAACTCATTAATTATCTCAAATCATGTTCTGGTCCTAACTCCAATCCACTCGAAACATCCTGCATTGATACTCTTCTCAAAAGCAATAATTACTCCATCTCCAATATTTACTCCTGTCTCATACAACATCAAGCACGGAAATATGGTCTCAAACCTTTTCAAAAATGGTCACACATATTGGGAGACGAGGTTCTGCCAGAAAAGATCCTTAAGGGATACAAAACTATCCGCAATCTTACCACTTCCGAAACATGGAGGGAAACGCAATTCAAGATTATTCAAAGGGCCTATTTTCCATTTTGTTTCAACAAAGCGGACCCCACCCAAGCGCAATGTTCCTGGTGTACCTTACCTCGCCCCACCTTGCTACATAGGCTCTGGGACTGTACCAAGATTGATGCTTATTGGGATAAGGTGATAACATACATCAACAAGGTCCACAAAATCCAGTTGACTAAAGACTGTCTCCTCTGCCTGTTTAGCATACCTCCTTCACCCTCATCGCCAGCGAGGGTTCCACAAAATATTCCACAATGGGCTCACTTGTGTCTTCTAGTGGCTCGCAGGACTATTATGTCTCACTGGATCTCAGCGACTCCACCTACTCTAACAGGGTTTAAAAAAGCCTTAGCCTCACTCTTCCATCTGGAGAGACTAGACACCATCACCCTTAATTTTCAATCGACTGCCCGTTTTTTTCAGAGATGGAGAAAGTACATCGAAGCTACATTTGCTCCACAGGCACTAATGGATATAATGCATCCATTCCGCTACACGAAATGGTACTTAACAAGAGATCTCACAACTCACTTGGTTGCCTTAAAATACCCTCCACCCCAGATTTTTTTACTTTTAAGCCGCCATAGGATACCCACAAATCTATTTTGCTCCTTACCATCCACTTTTCCACATTTCATACTTTCTATTTTTGTGTATAGGCAAGATTACTCAGGTTATTTAATATTCCCTTACCAATATATCTCATGCCCAGCCAGGTATGTACAGATGCTGCCTCCACTCCTGAAGGTATCTAGATGTTAAGATTTCATGTTCCGAGCGAAGCTATGCTCAATAGTGTTGATAAGATGGCAAACGTGAATTTCCTTGACCTCCCCTCTCTCTACCCTCCCCCCCTTTTTCTTTTTCTTTCTCTATTTTAATTGAGATAAGAATTCTTTGTTATCTGATTGTAAGTGCATTATAACCATTGTTAAACTCAGTTTTATGCTATTGTATGCTGTAAAACTCAATAAACATTTTTCAAAAAAAAAAATAAACAAGGAATCAGTAGCTGGGAAGGGAGATAAACAGGACAAGAGAGGATGGATGGATCACAGGAAGGACGGGTCGGGTACAAGGCTCAGAGTCCAGAGTCCAGGGTTCAGGTAACGGACAGGAAACAGGATCAACAGGTTCCAGGAATCAGGCTTCAGGTTCAGGCTACAGGATCAGGAATCAGAGTAACAGGATACAGGTCAGGGCTCAAGGACCATACCAGGGCAACATAAGTCTGCAATTGCTGGGTATTTATACTGCAGCTCTGCTAATTAAGGTCAGGTGATACCTGTCTGCAGAGGGGAATACCTGCTCCATACTGCCAGGATTCCTCCGCTGGTGGACACCAGTACTGCGGCCCAAAGGTGACAGAATACTTGCAGGAGAGAGCAGCTCCGAACTGCCAGGAGACACCTGCTGGTGGACCTCAATACTGCACGCCAAATGATCGATATTACCAGCGGAGAAGACCTTTCCTGACAGTCCCCAACTTGTGCAAGCATAAGTTCTAAGAAAAAAAAAACAAATCAGTAAGATGCCGTAGTAAACACCAGTGTGGCACCCCAAGCGAGCAAATCACCATCTGGGGCAACAGGCTTAAAACAGTAAAATGTAAAAGCGAAAAAGTGATTCCTTTAATTAATCCTTCGGGGGGGGGGCGAAAATCCTCTGAAAAGCACTGCGTGCAGCAGGGCTCCGGTGGCTCACAGGCCATGGTCAATAATGAGGATGGAGAAACTGACCACAAAGCTGCTCCAAGACCGCAGGCGGTAGTATTGCACAAGGTAGTTCCATAGATGGCACGATTTGTATCCCGAGTATCAGGCTGCCCAATGTCAGTAGAGAGAGGGATGCACTAATGAGGCAAGAAAACCGAACATGAGCTAAAATAAATGGTCCAAACATGCGTGCACTTCCCTCTGCAAAGTATAGAACCAAAACAAAAATCAGAGTGGGATAGTGGACAGAATCGTCCAATGTGAGGGAGATGATTGGCAAACACAGTACTCACGGTGGGATTTAGCTGATACAGCCAGGAGTTGGCAGCTCCCGGCTCCTCAAAGAAGTGGACATGATCCTCCCCAAGGACACGAAGGTGAGCAGGGATCAACATTGCATATTTCAAGTGGCGAACTCGCAGGCGTCTCTTGATATCTGAAAACTGGCTGCGTTGCCTCTGGATCTCCGCAAAGAAGTCTGGAAATGCCATGATCTGATGGTTATGTAGACATATGTTACCCTTCTCTCTGGATAAGCAGAAAATAGAGTTGCAGTCCTTATAATTAAGGAATTTTGCAATAAAGACCCGCGGTGGTGCACCCTGGGGTGGCTTTTTGGTAGGCATCCGGTGTGCATGCTCCACAACAAAGGATTGTGAAAAGGCCTCACGCCCATATGATGTGATTAGCAGCTCCTCAAGGAAAGTAGCAGGGTTGTTACCCAATGTGCCTTCAGGGAGGTCTATGAAGTGCAGGTTGTTCCTCATCATGCGATTCTCAAGGTCATCTTGCTTCTGCTGGAGTTGGGCAAAGAGACGGCTTGCCTGATCTGATGACTCTTGCAGAGGGGGAAGAGCATCCTCCACGCAGCCCAACGGATGCTCCGATTCCCTGAATCTGGCTCTCAGTTGTTGCATATCTTGGCGGAGCAAAGATATATCTATCTTCACCTCCTCTATTCTGTTGTTAAGAGAGGTTTGGTAGACAGTGATGGCTTCCAGGATCTCGCTCTTGTCAGCAGCACGAGAGGCAAGCGATGAGGACGGGGAGCCGCCATTTTTGGCCTGTGACTGTCCGTCTTGATGGCAGCATTTATCAAGTTTAGTGGCAGTGTCCATCATTTTGCGGGGTGGTGACATGTCTCCACAACACACCGGGAGGTAGATTACCGGGTGGTTAGCTCGAGGAAATGGGATCAGGAACAAACAAAAAGGATACCACTGACGGAGCACAGCTCAAACACGTCTCACCGCATGCAGCTTCAGGCCACGCCCCCCCACTATTCTGCACTCCTACCCTTGGACATCTGTGCTGCCTTTGATACAGTTGACCACCCACTCCTTCTCAAAAAACTTCAATCTTTTGGTTTCTGTGACTGTACTCTTTATTTGTTCTTATCTTACCTATGCCATCACACCTTCAGTGTCACTTATAAATCTACTTCCCCCTCTCCCCTTCTCCTTTCCATCAGGATGCACCAAGGTTCTGTTCTTGGACCACTTTTATTCTTGATCTATGTCTCTGGCTTATCTGATAGCCTCCCATGGCTTTCAGTACTCTTTCAAGATTGATGGCACAGCTATCAGTCTGTCTCCACGTGCCAGGGTGCTTTGTGTAATCCTGGACTCTAAGCTCTCCTTTCAGCATCATATCCAATCGCTGTCCAAATCTTGCCACCTAAACCTCCACAACATCTCCAAAATATGCTCCTTCTTAACCAATGGCACCACAAAGCTTCTAATTCACTCCCTGGTTATCTCTCACCTCAACTTATGCAACGCCCCCCTCAGTCTCATCCGCCTTACCAACCATTCAGTGTCTGCTATTCCTCTCTGACAATCCTTCCATTGGCTTCCTCTCACCTAGTGAATACAATTAAAAAAACTAACAACTTACAAATCCATCCACAACTCTGCCCCCAGCTACATCATTAACCTAGTCTCTAACCTGTTCTCTTCATTCCTCCCAAGATCTTCTGTTCTATAGTTCCCTTGCCTCCTCCTTCCATGCTTGCCTCCAGGACTTATGATACAGATATATTGTATATAGGATTGCGCAAATATTTATTTGGCCAGGATGACTCATTGCCTGCTTATGCAGATAAGAATATCCTTTGTGCCAGATGTATACAGTACATATCTATTATACTGTACATTGAATCACATGGCCGAATGTGTGGGTTGTTATGAAATCACTTGGGTAGAGAAGCTTAAACCACATTTTTGAATTATAGGGTGACATTATTTAACCGCTTGCTGACCAGCACACACCGATGTATGTCAGCAGAATGGCGCTGGTAAGCAAAAGGGCGTACAGATATGTCCCCTTTAAGAAGCAGTGTCATGGGCACGCGCCACGGTCTCCGTGACCGTGACCACAGGTCCCACGGACTCAATGTCTGCCGAGTGCCCACGATGGTGTCACAGAGAGGAAGAACGTGGAGATGCTTTTGTAAACAAAGCATGTCCCCGTTCTACCTAGTGACAGGACAGTGATCACAGCTCTCTTTCATCGAGAGCTGTGATCACTGTCCTGTGTGTTGAAGTCCAGCCCCCTAACAGTTAGAATCCCTCCCTAGGACACACTTAACCCCTTCACTGTTCCCTGGTGGTTAACTCCTTCACTGTCAGTGTCATTTACACAGTAATCAATGCATTTTTATAGCATTGATCACTGTCAGATGTGTCTGCTATAATGTCACAGTCTTGAAAAAAAATCGTAGATCACCGGCATTACTAATAAAAAATATTAGAAATAAAAATGCCATAACACTATCCCCTATTTTGTAGACGCTATAAATTTTGCGCAAACCAATCAATATACACATATAGGGCGTACACACGGTCGGACTTTGTTCAGACATTCTGACAACAAAAATTGTCTTGCATACACACGGTCACACAAAGTTCTAAACGCGGTGACGTAAAACATGTACGTTGGGACTATAAACGGGGCAGTGGCCAATAGCTTTCATCTCTTTATTTATTCTGAGCATGCGTGGCACTTTGTCCGTCGGATTTGTGTACACACGATCGGAATTTCCGACAACGGATTTTGTTGTCGAAAAAATTTTATCTCCTGCTCTCCAACTTTGTGTGTCGGAATATCCGATGGAAAATGTCCGATGGAGCCCACACACGGTCGGAATTTCCGACAACACGCTCTGATCGGACATTTTCCATCGGAAAATCCAACCCTGTGTACGGGGCATTATTGTGATTTTTTTTACCAAAAGTATGTAGAAGAATACATATCGGCCTAACCTGAGGAAAAAATTGTTTTATTTATATATTTTTGGGAGATATTTATTATAGCAAAAAGTAAAAAATATTCATTTTTTTTCAAAATTGTCGCTCTTTTTTTGTTTATAGCGCAAAAAATAAAAACTGCAGAGGCGATCAAATACCACCAAAAGAAAGCTCTATTTGTGGGGAAAAAAAGACGTCAATTTTGTTTTGGTACAACGTCACACGACCACACAATTGACAGTTAAAGCGGCGCAGTGCCGAATTGCAAAAGTTGCTCTGGTCAGGAAGGGGGTAAAATCCTCCGGGGCTGAAGTGGTTAACTAGAACAGGGTGGTTCCATAATTTTCACAACTCCCATCCTGTTCTTAAAATATTAGCACCTGCCTTGACTCATTTCATGGTGATTGGATTAAGGCATCTCTGCTACCGATATGTATATAAATTCTGGGGTATGTTCATATCACTCGTCAGAACTGAAGAAGTGGCTTGGAAACATGAAAAAAAAATCTTCAACGTTACAGAACAAGCCCAATGAAATGGGAATGTCACTTACTACTACTAGCTCTACTATGATCTGTATCAATGAGAACCTTCACAGATAATGTTGATGGTATGAACAAACTGATAACCCATAGCAAAACATTCTACATTCCATATATATATATATATATATATATATATATATATATATATATATATATATATATATATATATATATATAAATTTTTTTTTTCAAAATTGTCACTCTTTGTTTATAGTTCAAAAGATAAAAACCGCAGAGGTGATCAAATACCACCAAAAGAAAGCTCTATTTGTTTGGGTACAACGCCGCATGACCACACAATTTTCAGTTATAGGGACGCAGTGCTGTATAGCAAAAATGGCCTGGTCATTAAGGGGGCAAATACTTTCAGGGGTTATAGTGGTTAAAATGTGCAGATGGTAGAAAAAAGGTGAGTGGATAAAAACTGTAACAATAAACATGGAGTTCCCTACTGCTTTCAAATTAAGATTAATAAAGGGTGTGTCAGGAGAAATACAGTATAAAAAAAAATCCTAAAAGATTATTAGCAATCAGATAAATTAGCCATGCAAAAAACAGCCAAGGAAGGAGGAGTAAAATGTATAAAAGTGTTTCATATCAACTCAATAAATAACAGAGCCTAAAAATTCCCTGTAAGTGGAATATTATTTCCACTAAGACATTTGCTGGCTGATCTTACATTGTTTGCCGGGGATTTTCAAAGTAAACTGTTACATCCAGATGTCATCTCTAAAAAATGTGCATGGAATTGAGGTGCAGTATCATAGATTTTCTGTTTTGTGTTTCCATACAGATGAAGAACTGTAGACGTATAGTATAAGATGTATAACATTTTTATCTGCTTCAGAGCCTCTCTCCATTACTCAATTTAACCGGGTATTTTCCAATATTATACTGCAATTTTCAATTTTAACTCAACTAATGCCAAAAAAGGATTGTATTATACATTTAGAATTTGAGCTTTCCTGGTTCCGTGTTATATTCCTCACATTTTATACCTGCAATACTGTTCATTTCCAATGTCTAATATCTACTTTCCTGACTCTCCGCTGTCTTTTCTTCCTTCCTTTAAGGGAAATGTCATGTCTTCTTGTATTTATTGTCGTTATTCATGCTTAGAAATAAAAATGAACAATGTAAAAGTATGTTCAAGTTTTAGTCAAGTAAATTAGAAATATTGCACAGTTATATTTTTTTATTTTGTAAAAAATCAGATGTATAAAAATCCGCCCACTCATACACCCAAAAACGCTGCGCTGATGGTAAAGACCTAAATCTGAGCTGCTGCTTAAATAATAAGTATACAATGAAAAATTGATTCACCACAAACTCGCTCCCAGTGAACTCAAAATAGCAGCGCTAAAAGCAATCCCTAAAAAAGTGAGATGTAGTGAAGAGTGATATGCTGATGAATCAACCTGTGTAATGATTACATCACGTCCTCACCCTTCATCATTAATGTGCATACAATGATATGCTCAAAAAATCATAAAAGAATAGTGCATGTAAACCAATTAAGTGAATAACATGTCTGTGCACATACAAATATAATGTGAAAATTATAACTAAGTGAGAGTCAATGTAAATTAACTTGCAAAGAATTATATCTATAAAGTGTGTCCACAAACAATCCAAAAGTAAAATAGTCCAAAACAAAATCCGTGACGTGTTGTGGTGCAAATCTTCTACTTAAATGAATCTTCCACCGCACCTCTGTGGCTGTGAATCCACTCCCCTTAGGCGAATACACTCACCAGCTCCTTTCGCCCACACTCTCGTGTCAGGGCCAGCAAGCTTTTATCCCACACTCACAGGGGATATGATTGATCTTCAGTGGTAAACCTGTACACCTTTACCTCTCCAAAAAGTGATGCCCAAGAGCTCTCGAGCCTCGTCCAGGTCAACACTGGACGAGGCTCGAGAGCTCTTGGGCATCACTTTTTGGAGAGGTAAAGGTGTACAGGTTTACCACTGAAGATCAATCATATCCCCTGTGAGTGTGGGATAAAAGCTTGCTGGCCCTGACACGAGAGTGTGGGCGAAAGGAGCTGGTGAGTGTATTCGCCTAAAGGGAGTGGATTCACAGCCACAGAGGTGCGGTAGAAGATTCATTTAAGTAGAAGATTTGCACCACAACACGTCACGGATTTTGTTTTGGACTATTTTACTTTTGGATTGTTTGTGGACACACTTTATAGATATAATTCTTTGCGAGTTAATTTACATTGACTCTCACTTAGTTATAATTTTCACATTATATTTGTATGTGCACAGACATGTTATTCACTTAATTGGTTTACATGCACTATTCTTTTATGATTTTTTGAGCATATCATTGTATGCACATTAATGATGAAGGGTGAGGACGTGATGTAATCATTACACAGGTTGATTCATCAGCATATCACTCTTCACTACATCTCACTTTTTTAGGGATTGCTTTTAGCGCTGCTATTTTGAGTTCACTGGGAGCGAGTTTGTGGTGAATCAATTTTTCATTGTATATTTTTTTATTTATTTATGCCCAGTTCGAGTTTCTTTCAAAATCAGCTAAATACTTTCCAGGTATTTAAAAAAAAGTCTTGATGGTTTCCTTTGGTAAGAAACTGCGGACTATTTAGAAAAGCCTTTCCCCTGCCAGTACATAGTTACATAGTTACATAGTAGGTGAGGTTGAAAAAAGACACACGTCCATCAAGTCCAACCTATGTGTGTGATTATGTGTCAGTATTACATTATATATCCCTGTATGTTGCGGTCATTCAGGTGATTATCTAATAGTTTCTTGAAGCTATCAATGCTCCCCGCTGAGACCACCGCCTGTGGAAGGGAATTCCACATCCTTACCGCTCTTACAGTAAAGAACCCTCTACGTAGTTTAAGGTTAAACCTCTTTTCTTCTAATTGTAATGAGTGGCCCTCGAGTCTTATTAAACTCTCTTCTGCGAAAAAGTTTTATCCCTATTGTGGGGTCACCAGTACAGTATTTGTAAATTGAAATCATATCCCCTCTCAAGCGTCTCTTCTCCAGAGAGAATAAGTTCAACGCTCGCAACCTTTCCTCAACTAAGATCCTCCAGACCCTTTATTAGCTTTGTTGCCCTTCTATGTACTCGCTCCATTTCCAGTACATCCTTCCTGAGGACTGGTGCCCAGAACTGGACAGCATACTCCAGGTGCGGCTGGACCAGAGTCTTGTAGAGCGGGAGAATTATCGTTTTATCTCTGGAGTTGATCCTTCTTTTAATACATGCCAATATTCTGTTTGCCTTATTAGCAGCAGCTTGGCATTGCATGCCATTGCTGAGCCTATCATCTACTAGGACCCCCAGGTCCTTTTCCATCCTAGATTCCCCCAGAGGTTCTCCCCCCAGTGTATAGATTGCATTCATATTTTTGCCACCCAAATGCATTATTTTACATTTTTCTACATTGAACCTCATTTGCCATGTAGTCGCCCACCCCATTAATTTGTTCAGGTCTTTTTGCAAGGTTTCCACATCCTGCGGAGAAGTTATTGCCCTGCTTAGCTTAGTATCGTCTGCAAATACAGAGATTGAACTGTTTATCCCATCTTCCAGATCATTTATAAACAAATTAAATAGGATTGGTCCCAGCACAGAACCCTGGGGAACCCCACTACCCACCCCTGACCATTCTGAGTACTCCCCATTTATCACCACCCTCTGAACACGCCCTTGTAGCCAGTTTTCAATCCAGGTACTCACCCTATGGTCCATGCCAACGGTAAGCTGCAGAAAAGAACACTGACTCTCTGCGTGGAAACAGTAGGCTCCCTGCAGAGGTCCAACTGGAACTATAGCTCCCCATTCTGAAAAGCTCATTGTCTTTGCTGGCTAAGCCCAGATTCACACTGAGCTGCGGGAATGAAGCCGTGCGAGTTCAGCTGAACTCGTACGATTTAACTCCCGCATGTCAGTCCCGATTTCGGCGGCGATTTCACAGACATCTGTGTGGGTTTCTGCACAGATGTCAATGGAAATCGCACCCCGAAATCCCAAAAAGTAGTACAGGTGGACATGTCAAATTGCATGTCAATTCACACCAGTGTGAACCAGGGCTAAGAAGTAATAGCTCTCACTGTCAGGGGTTGTACCAGACCTCTGAATAGAGACCATAGATTCCAAGTATAAGACAAGGATCCTTGTCTACAGCATTCTGTCAGAGGACTGACATTTCTACTCTGGCTTTCTAAAGAAAATTAATTGTAAGATTTGGAATTACTTTTGCTTTGATGCATTGAATTTAGCTGATTTACACTAATGAAAATTTGGTGGGCAGTTAGGCTGTGGCTTGCCTAAGATCTGATTGCTATTGTTTTCTGCATTCTTTATGTTTCCCCTATCCTAATGTATTGTGTGATTTTTTTCCTACTGTTGGGAAGTGTTGTGCAATAGACAAAGCAAAAGATACAATGTTAGGGGATATGAGTATTTACTTCACCCAGCAATTTACTAGGAGGTATGTTAACAATCATGGGGGCTGGAGAAGGAGATAAATATATACGGAGAGCCCTTCTAGAAGAGTCTTTGCCTCTCAGGCTTGACCTGGAGAGGATGCCAGTATAAAAGCTCTTTCCATAGCCTCCCAGGTCTGCTGCCTGGAGAGGGTGTGAGGAGTTTAACCACTTCAGCCAAAGAAGGATTTGCCCCCTTCCTGACCAGGCCATTTTTTGCGATACGGCACTGCGTCGCTTTAACTGACAATTGCGCGGTCGTGCGATGTTGTACCCAAACAAAATTTATGTCCTTTTTTCCCCAGAAATTGAGCTTTCTTTTGGTGGTATATGGTCACCTCTGCATGTTTTTATTTTTTGCGCTATAAACAAAAAACGAGTTGAAATTTTCAAAAAAACACAATATTTTGTATTTTTTGCTATAAAAAAAATCCAAAAAAAAAAAAAACGAATTTCTTCATCAGTTTAGGCCGATATGTATTCTTCTACATATTTTTGGTTAAAAAAACGCAATAAGCGTATATTGATTGGTTTGCGCACAGCTACGATGACAGTTACGTACAGCTACGAGGGCTTGCCCAGGGGAGCCAACCTGCCGCAGTATTACTGCGACGGCTGGTCGGTAAGTGGTTAAAGATCCTTTACCTCCCAGACCTGTTGGCTGTGGAGAAAACTGTTCCAGTGCCATATTTCTCTGCAGAGGTCTAATATGTCCACTGCTGAGACAGACATATTGTTCCACATTCAGAAAAACTCATGCTGCTTTATGGCTAAAAAGCACCAGTCCTAGCACAAACCAATTATGAACAGGTCTATGCTAGGGCCTGGAAAACAAGACGGTAGGAGCACTTTCAGGAATCAATGATTGCTCAGTCCATTGCCAGTTTTGTTTAAAAATCATACAACCTCTGCCAGGCTTTGAGAAGGACTCGACATATTTCCAGGCAGAGGGTATTCATTGCTGCTATGTGTGAAGTAACCTGTAAACCCTTACATTCTCTTCACTTGACTTTGAGCCAATTCAAGCAAAGGTTGACAGAGTTGATTTCAGCCATTCGGTCCACACTTGTGGGTCGGTGAGGGAATTGGGGCCATAGATAGAGAGTGTACTAGGATTAAGTCTGGGGGAGCCTGTCAAACCCAAAGGCTCATTAAGGGGTCTTGAGAATAGTACAAAAGCTCAGTCAACCAGCCAAAACTCAGCTGGATATTAACATACTGAAGAAGGATCCTAACAAAATTGAATGGATACACGTCAGACTAAATGTTGTTTTTGTTTTGCCATACATAGTACATTTTCTTATGCTTGCAACCTAAAGCATTTTTATATTCTTTTACCAGATGGGCTATCACAATAACATCACCTATATTGTGCTAACAGGTTTCCCAAATATAAAAAGCATACAAATTCTATTTTTCTCAGTGCTCTTTATCATATTTTGTGTTACTATTTCTGGAAATCTCTTCATTGTGATTTTATATCATCTGAGTAAAACACTTCATTCTCCCATGTACCTCTTCATCACCCAACTATCATTGCTTGATATAATTCTGTCCACAGATATTCTTCCTAACTTTCTTTATATCATCTTACATGATGGATGTACCATGTCTCTTGCTGAATGTATCATCCAGTTCTCCTTTTTTGTAAATGCTGAGGCCTCAGAGTTTTTTCTACTGACTGTGATGTCCTATGACCGGTATTTGGCCATCTGTAAGCCACTGCATTACAACTCTTTAATGAACCAATCAATTTGCATTAAATCAGTGATTATCATCTGGTTATTAAGTTTAAAAATGACATTGGTTAATTCTATATCTTTGTGCAGTCTATACTACTGTGGACCAAACATCATTCATCACTTCTTCTGTGACTATGAACCCATTATTGAGCTTTCCTGCTCTGATACTTCATGGATCCATAATCAGACCTATGTAATAGGTTTCATCTGTGTCGTAGCACCTTTTATGTTAATTGTTATATCGTATATCTATATTGTTTTAACCATCCTCAAAATGAAATCAATTACAGGAAGACAAAAAGCCTTCACCACCTGCAGCTCTCACTTGACCGTAGTGTGCATTTTTTACGGGACGCTAATCGCTGTGTATTTGTTTCCAACAAAAGGACAACTGGATATTCTGAACAAGGTCCTCTCTCTATTTTACACTGTAATGACTCCATTGCTTAATCCAATCATATACACATTCAGGAACAAGGATATTAAAAAAGCTATTGAAAAAATAAAACCATTTTTTTTTTATTAAAAATTTAAATGTGATAGAAAAGTAAATATTAAAAAAAAAATCTGTGCATACGCATATCCTTGATGTCAGAAGAATACTTAGGTGGTATGCATTGAATCCTATGGCTAAAGGTATAAATTGTGAAATCACTGGGATAGAGATGTTGAAACCACATTATGGGGTTAAAGAATGGCATTAGACACCATGTAAAGGAAGGAGCTACTTCTTAAAAAAAATGAATTAAATAGAAGGTAAATCCACACATCTCCTTACTGAGAGGAGGTGATGTGAAAATTGGATTTTTAAGTGCCACAAGGAGTACCACACAAATACAATCTGTTATAAAAAAACACACGTTTTATTTATACAAAAGTCCTTAAAACCTATATATCAGAACATACAGTGCCTTTAAAAAGTATTCATACCCCATTGAAATTTTCTATATTTTGTCATGTTACAACCAAAATTGTAAATGTATTTTATTGGGATTTCATGTGATAGACCAACACAAAGAGGGCACATAATTGTGAAGTGGAAGAAAAATGATACCCCTAAATAAGATCTAGTGGAACCAAATGCCCTCAGAATTCACCCAAGTAGTAAATAGAGTTCACCTGTGTGTGATTTAATCTCAGTATAAATACAGCTGCTTTGTGAAGTCCTCTTAGGTTTGTTAGAGAACCTTAGTGAACAAACCAAATCATAAAGGCCAAGGAACACACCAGACAGGTCAAAGATAAAGTTGTGGAGAAGTTTAAAGCAGGGTTAGGTTTAAAAAAATACCCCAAGCTTTGGACATCTCATGGAGCACTGTTCAATCCATCATCCTAAAATGGAAAGAGTATGACACATCTGCAAACCTACCAAGACATGGCCATCCACCTAAACTGACAGGTCGGGCAAGGAGAGCGTTAGTCAGAGAAGCAGCCAAGAGGCCCATGGTAACTCTGGAGGAGCTGCAGAAATCCACAGCACAGGTGGGAGAATCTGTCCACAGGACAACTGTTAGTCGTACACTCCACAAATCTGGCCTTTATGGAAGAGTGGCAAAGAAGAAAGCCATTGTTTAAAGAAAGCCATAAGAAGTCCTGTTTGCAGTTTGTAAGAAGCCATTTTGGGGACACAGTAAACACGTGGAAGAAGGTGCTCTGGTCAGATGAGTCCAAAATGGAACTTTTTGGCCTAAAAGCAAAATGCTATGTGTGACAGAAAACGAACACTGCACATCACCCTGAACACACCATCCCCACTGCGAAACATGGTGGTGGCAGCATCATGTTGTGGGAATGCTTTTCTTCAGCAGTGAAAGGGAAGCTGGTCAGAGTTGATGGGAAGATGGATGGAGCCAAACACAGGGCAGTCTTAGAAGAAAACCTGTTAGAGTCTGCATAAGCCACCCCAAACATACAGCCAGAGCTACAATGGATTGATTTAGATCAAAGCATATTCATGTGTTAGAACGGCCCAGTCAAAGTCCAGACCTAAATCTGATTGAGAATCTGTGGCAAGACTTGAAAATTGCTGTTCACAGACGCTCTCCATTCAATCTGACAGAGCTTGAGCTATTTTGCAAAGAAGAATGGGCAAAAATGTTACTTTCTACATGGGCAAAGTTGGTAGAGACATCCCCAAAAAGACTTGCAGCTGTAATTGCAGTGAAAGGTGGTTCTACAAAGTATTGACTCAGGGATACAAATGTACGCCACACTTTTCAGATATTTGTAAAAAAATGTGAAAACCTTTTATCATTTTTCCTTCCTTCCACTTCACAATCATGTGCCACTTTGTGTTGGTCCATTACATAAAATCTCAATAAAATACATTTATGTTTTTGGTTGTAACATGACAAAATGTGGAAAATTTCAAGGGGTACGAATACTTTTTCTGGACATCGTATTAGAAATTACAATCAACATGTTTATGACCATTTTGTGCAGTCAAAGCTCTTTTTTTGATACATATGGATTATGTCTATGTCTATCTTGATATGTACTATATAGGCTGTTTTATGTATTTTGTTTGATTGATGTATTGTTTGTGTTATTTATCAGCATTTTGATTTATTAATATTGAAACATGGATCCTGAGGAAGCCCCTCATTTGGGCGAAACGCATTGATCCAAACATATCCCATCCATATGTATAAAAACCACGCTTTGACTGCATGAAATGGTCATAAAACATGTTGATTGTACTTTTAACATGTTTTGATATATAGGTTTTAATTACTTTGTGTAAATTAAACTTGTAGTTTTTAGAACAGATTGTATTTGGTGTGGTACTCCTTGTGGCACTTAAAAATCCCCTTTTCACATCACCTCCTCCCAGTGTGGAGATGTGCGGACTTACCTTCTATTGACTTCAATTGCATGAGAATAGTGCCAGTTATTTTTTGATTATAGGGTCCCCCCCACCTAATTATTCATATACTTCTTAAAATTAAATTAGATGCTAAGTCAATGTGTAATAGTATCAATTAACAAAAACGCAACTTAATTTTCATTATTTTAAATCAACAATCAAAAAAGTCCGTAATTGAATGATTATTCCCAACCACCGTGTCGTTAAATGGTGACACATTCCTTCTTTACATCCAACCAAGGTGTTTTCACCATGTGTGGTAAAAGTGCTCACTCACCAATTATAAATGCCCATAAAAGACCAAACAAGCCTGGCAGACACAATTCAATGTGTAGGATGGATGAGATAAATTCAATACCTCTTGAACTCCAATGAAATTCCTCTCTCAAAAATAACATAAACCAGAAGCTCAAACAGATAATATCCTTGTAGTGCAGTAACTTTTATTTAAAATGGGGTAATAATAAAACAAAAACAAACAACTGTAAAAAAATAAAATCATTTAATTTAAAAATGCAAATGTGCGGGAGTGGGGTTGCGCATGCATGGCTTGCTATAGACTGGCCGCTTCTCTCAGTAGCGCCGCTCTTCCCTGGGGTTCCTGCCGCTATTGCAAGGCCAGCAATAGCTCTAACTACCCAGAATTTTAAACACCCTCATGCTCATTTTAAAGGCTTTTATGCAAGTTATTGCAATAAAAAGTATATGGGGACCCGGGTATTGCCCCAAGGGACATGTATCAATGCAAAAAAGTTTTTAAACAACCGTTTTCTCAGGAACAGTCATTTTAATAATGCTTAAAGTGAAACAATAAAAATTAATATATTCCTTTAAATATCGTGCTTGGGGGGTCCCCTTAGTCTGCCTGTAAAGTGATGTATCTGTCTGATGTGTTTTACAGTGCCACAGCCATAATGACATTTCTAAAGGAAAAAATGTCATTTTAAATTGTTTGCGGCTGTAATATATTGCTGACTCCCGGCAATATAGATAAGAATCAAGGAAAAAAACAGTGTGGGCCCCCCAAGTTCATACCAGGCCCTTCAGGTCTGGTATGGATTTTAAGGGGAACTCCATGCCAACATTTAAAAAAAAACAGCGTGGGGTCCCCCCATAATCCATACCAGGCCCCTCGGGTCTGGTATGGATTTTAAGGGGAACTCAATGCCAAAATTGAAAAAAAAAATTGACGTGGGGTCCCCCCCAAAAATCCATGCCAGACCCTTATCCAAGAAAGCAGCCTGGCAAGCCAGAATAGGAAGAGTATCCTCCTGAACCATACCAGGCTGCTTGTCCTCAACATGGAGAGGGTGCTTTGGGGTCCCCACATCCCTGGCACGGTGGTTGTGGGGTTCTGTGGGCAGGGGGCTTATCAGAATCTGGAAGCCCCCAGATCCCGCCCCCCATGTGAATACCAATTCACCCAAAAAAAGTGTAAAAAAACTAAAAACCACAAAAGACAGTTTTTGACAAATCCTTTATTAAAAATGAAAAAAAAGAAATGTCCTGCGGTGTACATCCATCGTCAATTACGCCGCCCAAAAATAGAAGAAAAAACAAGAAAATACTCTGCCTCCATGGAAGGACTCCTGGCGATTACTGTCTCTTTGCTGTGATAGCTGGGTTATAGGCAAGGGTGGGGCCACCCGATGACATAACTGGATGATCCCGCCCCCTCTGACAGCAGGGGCGTGGTCATTTGGTTACATCACCGGGTGGCCCCGCCCTTGCCTATATAACAGCTGTCACAGCCAAGAGACAGCAGTTGGAGGGACGCCTCCCATAGAGGTGGAACTTGTTTCTTCCTATTTATCAGGTCCGTCGGGTGGCATTATTGAAGATGGATGGACATCGCGGGGCATTTTTTTTTCTGCGCCATCTCCCTCTCCGCCGGGCCACGATGCACTATGGACCATGTAGTACCAGGCAAATGGCACATAGCTTCTGTGAAGTAACCTCCGCACGTCCATACTCGGCTGGTGACGTCAGACGCTGGCTGAACAGCGTGCATATATAAAAAGGTTATGTATTAAATTTACTGTGTTGCATCAAGGGTGATCATACTTTGCTGGAGACTTATTTAAGGTAAATTAATGTCATTGAGCAGCCTTTTAATCTACAATAGTGTCCTCTGTGTTCCTCTTTATGGACTAGTTAGTACTTTTCAAGTATAAAACCAACTGTAAAAATGTTACTTTCTGCCATTTGTTCAATCTTCTCTGGTGGTAGGAGACAGATGATTTGCAGCATGCAGTTTATCTGTGTGCACTTGTTGGCTCACAGATTTATACACATTTTTCTAATGTCCCACCCTTCTTTACATCTATATCCATTCTAAGTTGATGAGTAATATATTTTACCGTAGAAATTGTAATCACCTCTACTTATATTAAGCTCATTGTCATTTACCTTTTAATGCTTTTTCAGTCTCTTTCCATCTACTCTATATCTGAAAATCAGTGGTTTTTAACACTATACGGCACCCTTGACTTGTGCTGTGAGTATATTATTTGTTTTTGTTTAGAATAACTGGTCGCTCTTTAGTAGTTTTCATCTTTCCATCATTGTTTACTATCTGAATGGTAGTTGAACTCACAATTAATTAAAGATTTATTAACCTTCTAGTTTGCTCCACCTGGGCTTTTTCTGGCCATTCTGTGCGCCTTCTGGGGCTGGCACTTCCGGTCTCGGCGTTCACTTGGAGCTTTTGGGAAGTGGAAGCGGTGTAGTTGAGTATGGAGGGCAATGTTTTGATTTACTTAAATTATGTCTAGTATTTTATCATCATTTGCAAATTTTATGCTCTAAATGTGTTTTGCTCTACATCTAGTGAGGTATACTGTGCTATTAAATATATCACCCGAGGAAGTCCATGACGGTGAAACATGTCGGGATAACTTCAATACCATCACCTTCTATACGATAAGATACTCCCACATATATGGCATAGCTTCAAACAAGTTGTATCAATGTTTATGTTTGTTAACCATAGCAAACTTTTTATACTTTTTGTTTATTAATAAAAAAATTATCAAATTTTATCTAAATTTCTGTTTCCAATTTTTCACCACCTGAAAAGTCCCCCTAAATAACCTCTCTGTATCCATTGTCCATTCAGGGATGTTGGTGCTTGTTTGAATTTGTTACCAACCCATAACCCATATGTTATATTCTTTTTTATAGACATGTGCAATTCGTTTCGTTCCAAATTCCTTTTCTTAACTAATTTCGACAAATTCATTATTTCAGAAATATCCGAATTAATGAAAACCCATTTAACACATTTTTCTGAATATTCATAAATTCTATTATTGGAAAATTCGTAAATTCTAAAATTCGAAAATTTGTAAATTCATGAATTCGTAAATTCGTAAATTTGAAAATCCGAAAATCTGAAAGCCCTAAAATTTGAAAATCTGAAATAATAACTAACTAATAATAACTTAACTAGTACTAACTATTAAATTATAGGTATTGGAATTTGACTGTTAGTGATCGTAACGAATACAAATTTATCCAAAGTTACAAATCATCCAAAATAACGAATGCCGTATCTAAACGAATAGGACGTAACAAATTAATAATAATAAACAATATAAATAATAAAAACGTATTATTATTATTTATTGTTAATTTGTTCTGTTCCATTTGTTTAGATGTGGCATTTGTTATTTTGGATAATTTGTAACTTTGGATAAATTCGTATTCATTACGTTCACTAACAGCCAAATTTGAAAAGAAATTCCAATACCTATAATTTAATAGTTAGTTATTATTAGTTAGCTAGTTATTCTTTTGAATTTTCAGATTTTCTTAAATATTTACGGATTTTCAAATTTTCACATTTACGAATTTTCAAAAAATGAAAATTCGTCCGAAGTTCAATTTGGAACGAAACAAACTGCACTCGTCTAGTTTTATCATCTTCTGAGTAAAACATTGGAGACATGATGTGCTGATGTCATCACACACATTGGTCTATGAATATTCCCTGTGATTGAGTTTAATACACTGTGGCGGTATTGCAACTTTTTTTAGGTGATCGCATCACTGTATTTTAATAAATCAGTTTATTTATTGAATGTTTTATTTTGTGTCCCGTTGCTAAATGGAGTGGATCTTCCCCCTTCAACTTGTTGGCTGCATTGATGTCAAGCTTACTCTGATAATTCGTATGCAGATAGGCACTTTAACTTTGGTAAGCAGGTTGGATGTCTCCTCTGAGCCTTTGGGCTCCATTGTTAAAGCGGAGTTCCACCCAGAAATGGAACTTCCGCTTATCGGATTTCTCCCCCCCTCCGGCACCACCACATTTGGCACCTTTCAGGGGGGGGGGAGGGGGGAGCAGATACCTGTCAAATCCAGGTATTTGCTCCCACTTCTGGGCATAGATCGCTGCACTTTCTGTGGCGATCTATGCCATGTCCGGTCCATCCTCCTTCCCCTCCGCTGTCTTCTGGGAGACAGACAAGTCCCAGAGGACAGCAGGGACCATTCAGAACGCGCAGTGCAACTCGAGCATGCGCAGTAGGGAACCAGGAGTGAAGCCGAAAGTCTTCACTGCCTGGTTCCCTTACCAGGAATGGCGGCTGCAGCACCCGTGAGTCGATCCGAAGATCGGCTTTGGGTGAGGACATCACGGGCTCCCTGGACAGGTAAGTGTCCATATATTAAAAGTCAGCAGCTACAGTATTTGCAGCTTCTGAATTTTTATTTTTTTCTGCCAGCGGAACTCCAATTTAACTAAGTGTTTTGGTTTGGTATATACTTTGTTGCTGTTGCTAGAAATTTGTGCACATTTTTCTCACGATTGTTTTTGTCACATGTGAGTGCGCACTTAATAATTTAACAGTGGTGATTTGATAAATTCTACACTATATACTCTTTTTATGTAAGCCATTATTGTCGGAAATTCCGACCGTGTATGGGCTCCATCTGACTTTTTCCATCGGAATTTCCGACACACAAAGTTGGAGAGCATGCTATAAAATTTTCTGACAACAAAATCCGATCCTTTAAATTCTGATCATGTGGAGACAAATCCGACGGACAAAGTGCCACGCATGCTCAGAATAAATTAAGAGACGAAAGCTATTGGCTATTGCCCCGTTTATAGTCCCGACGTACATGTTTTACGCCACCGCATTCAGAACGATCGGATTTTCCGACAACTTTGTGCGACCGTGTGTATGCAAGACAAGTTTGAGCCAACATCTGTCGGAAAAAATCCATGGATTTTGTTGTCGGAATGTCCGATCAATGCCCAACCGTGTGTACAGGGCATAAGTGTTTTGGTTTGGTATATACTTTGTTTCTGTGCCTCCTAGAAATTTGTGCACATTTTTCTCATGATTGTTTTTGTCACATGTGAGTGCGCACTTATTAATTTAACAGTGGTCATTTGATAAATTCTACACTATATACTCTTTTTATGTAAGCCATGTGTCCACTATATGATTCACTGCCAAGACATGTGGGATCACTCATTGTCAAAATTGATGTACCCATCATTTTTGAGTGTTGTATGATCACTAATACATACATACTGTAGATGGTCTTCAGCATTTAGGTTTACTCACAGTGTGTGGGGTGGACTTTATTATTTATTTGTTGTCGCAATATTATAATTTTTTTACTTTATTGAGTTTTATTTTTATATTTGTATTTAGCACCGCACTATTTTCATTTAATGAACTTTGTACACATCGGGTGTCACAATTTTAGTGTTGGCAGCTTTTTTTAGGTTCACCTAGGCGTGGAATTTTTAGCACACATCCTCAAAATGAAATCAATTGCATGGCTAGTATTACCCACACCCATCACAGTATAAATTGAAACCACCCTTATGGGGCAAGCACAGGCTGGGGCCACAGGCTGGGGTGGCATAGGCTAATTTTCTTTGAATAAAGTGCTTTTCTTAGATTGAATGATGCACGTCTGCTTTGTATTTCAGCAAATGTACAAAGTGAAAATCTGCAAACTATTTTGCAAAACACAAAACAGACTGCAGGTGACCTTGTTTCCCCATTTGGATCTTTTTTGTCTTACCTAGTCTTCTTCCTAATTTTTGCACTCTGTAAAATGTGCTCTCAACCTTTTCTTGTCACAGTTGGTGTCTTCTCTCCTTAAACTTTCTTTCCTTCACCCCTCTTCTCCACCCACAGCTTTGGAATGTCTGCCCTGTCTGTAATAAACTCATGTCCTTGACCTTTATATCATTAAGGCCTTTAACCACTTGCTAACCACGCTATAGCTGAGTGATCGCTACAGCACAGCCGGGTAGTTCCGGGAGGTGGTCATATGAGGGGGTGCACACCCGGAAGTCACTGTGATTGCTGGGTCTACAGGATCCAGCATATCACGGATCAGTGTAATGAGCCGAATACAGCAGCCCTTTACCACATGAATGGAGTGATCACTTTGTAAACAAACCACGGTCATGCCTGGTTCAGCTCTCTCCTCTCCTCACACCGATGCAGTGTGTGAGAAGAGGAGAGAAACACATTTCAGCAGCATGAGTTTTCAGCTCAAGTTGATTGATTCTGTGTGATCTACAGTGCTCATCAGTCCCGCTACAGTGCTCATCAGTGCCCATCAGTGCCACTAGAGTGCTCAACAGTGCCACTACAGTGCCCATTAGTGCTACTACAGTGCTCATCAGAGCCCTACAGTGCCACTACAGTGCCATCAGTGCCACTACAGTGCCACTACAGTACCCTACAATGCCACTACAGTGCCCTACAGTGCCATTACAGTGTTCATCAGTGCTCCACAGTGCTCATCATTGCCCTACAGTGCCCATCAGTGAGTGCTTAACAGTGCTCATTACTGCCACTACAGTGCTCATCATTGCCCTACAGTGCCATCAGTGAGTGCTTATCAGTGCTCACCAGTGACCTATAGTGCCATCAGTGAGTGCTTATCAGTGCCATCAGTGCACATCAGTGCTCTACAGTGCACATTAGTGCCATCAGTGAGTGCTTTTCAGTGCTTATCAGTGATCTACAGTGCCATCAGTGCCCTACAGTGCCATCGGCAAGTGCTCATCAGTGCCACTAAAGTGCTCATCAGTGCCACTACAGTGCTCATCAGTGCCATACAGTGCCATCTGTGCCCTAAAGTGCCATCAGCGCCCTACAGTGCACATCAGTGCCGTACAGTGCCATCAGTGAGTGATCATCATTGCCACTATAGTGCTCATCAGTACCACTACAGTGCCCTATTAGTGCTCATCTGTGCCACTACAGTGCTCATCAGTGCCACTACATTGCCCTATTAGTGCTCATCAGTGCCACTACAGTGCCCTAATAATGCTCATCAGTGCCCAATAGTGCAAAGCAGTGCCCATCAGTGAGTGCTCATCAGTGCCCATCAGAGCCACCTCATCAGTGCACATCAGTGCCAGCTAATCAGTGCAGCATCATGAGTGCACATACTGTAAGTGCACCCTCATCAGCACCCATCAGTGCACCCTCTTCAGCACCCAGCAGTGCAGCCTCATTAGACAAGCCTCATCAGAACCCATCAGTGCAGCCACATCTGTCCCAGTGTCCCTATTGCAGCAGCTTGTCACCACAGCCCACAGTCACCAGAATGGTGAATAAAACATTTCCAGTGAAGAGGCATACCAATTTCTAAGCTTGACCGATGAGGGCAGTAGAGAGCTCTCTGTGTCTGAGTCTGATTCTGATTTGGATTACGAACCCATTTTAAGCAGTGGGTCTGCTACAGAATCCGAGAAAGAGGAAAGTGTGCCCGCCAAGTGAAGGTGTTCTGGCAAGGAGCAGGCTACCACAAGTAGAGCAGTGACATCCACCAGCAGCTCAGCGCCATCCACCATTAGTGCAGTGGCATCTACTAGTAGCACAGTGGCATTTACCAGTAGCATTTCATATGCCCTTCAAACCCCACTATGACTTCCTTCTAACTCAGGAGCAATGAACATCCCCCTTTTACCGCTCAGTCAGGTGTCCAGGTGAATACAGAGAATTTTGCCCCTATTGATTTTTTAATTAAATTTTTGCCCAACAATTCATAATGAGCAACCCAGGTTCAAGTTACGACTATGAGTGGAGAGATTTAACAGTGGAGGAATTTAGAATCTTTTTGGGCCTCACTTTCATAATGAGACTCACCAAAAGAAAAGGAATTATACTCATACTGGTCCACCCACCCCATAATCACATGCTAATCTACTCATCCATTATGTCAAGATCAAGATATCAAATGATTATGCGGTTCCTCCATTACAACGACAACACCCAGTGCCCTCCTTGTAATGACCCAGCATATGACAAATTGTGACATTTTTCTATGTAAATGAGGGGTGAGTGGCGCTGCCTGTATACTAAAGAGTGATCTACTAGGTTGCCTTTCAACAATTTACAACATCCATAGATTGTAGGTCACTAGGAAAGGCACCGCAACATCGGACATACCACAATTTGACTCAGAGTTAGCGCATCTGAGATTGTTCCTTGAGGGTCTGGAGGCTCTGTTTTTTCCCATGACATGCTGGAAGGGTGAACGACCAGCTCGGCAGATGCCATATACTCACCACATGTGATTTACCCCTGTAGGGGTGCCAGGATCTGGTGAATAGGGATCTGAAAGGGGGAGAACAACAGTCACTCTATTACTTGGCACAAGAATTGGAAGCACGAGCTAACACAAGTCACTTTGAATATTGCACAAGTCACTGGAAATATTGAGTTATTAACTTTTATATTGGACTGCTTGCTTATACACAAACTTTTAATTAATTATTCACTAATTTTTGGTCATTGCATAATTCTTGTTGAAGCACCAAGGACACATATCAATTTGAGTGTTGGTTTATGTTGGTTTTTCCACATATAGTGGATGGTGAAGCACCAAAGACACCAGTACTATTTTGAGGCTGGTAGCAAACTGCTACTTGAGTATAATAACATCTGAGTACACTCCCAGACATGAGAGGATACTCCAAGAATATATATGTTTATAACAAAATTTGGTAATCTATTAGTATTGTATGCAGTGGGAAGCTGAAAAATGTATGTTTGTTTTTGCATATAGGTTACAATAAGTTCTAATACTTCCACCAGGTGCAGTTTCTCAAAAACCCTTACAGCTAATTTGTGGTTTATCACTAGAGTGCACTCTCACCTGTAAAAGGCAACCTACTAGATCACTCTTTAGTATACAGGCAGCACCACTCACCCCTCATAGAAAAACTTCACATTATTGGAGCTCCATCATTGGAGGTCCCCAAGGGGAGGCTGCAGCCTAGCCTATACCTAAGCGCGGAATTATTAATATAAATATATGACAAATTGTATAAAATTCTCTGAGAAATGTGCCCAATTATTTATCTCTGACAAAAATATCTGTTTGGATAAGTCACTTGTCCCCTTCACTGGCAGGCTGGACTAGCAAAGGGCCCAATATGGGGTTAAACTCTACAAGTTGTGTGACAGAGCCATGGGGTACACCGATGTTTTCCTAGTGTATAGGGATGGGCCGGACACCCCCCATTCCGTTCGCATCCAGATCGAATCAAACACACGAACATCGGTAAAGTCTATGGGACACGAACATGAAAAATCAAAAGTGTTAATTTTAAAGGCTTATATGCAAATTGTTGTCATAAAATGTGTTTGGGGACCTGGATCTTGTCCCAGGGGACATGTATCAGTGCAAAAAAAAGTTTTAAAAACAGCCGTTTTTTCGGGAGCAGTGATTTTAATAAAGCTTAAAGTGAAACAATAAAAGTGAAATATTACTTTCAAATTTGGTACCTAGGGGGTGTCTATAGTATGCCTGTAAAGTTGTCTTTTTTTCCCGTGTTTAGAATAGTCTGACAGCAAAATGACATTTCTAAAGGGAAAAAAAAAGTCATGAAGTAATAGCGGCTATAGTGAATTGTCTATGGGAGAAATCAAAAGTGTTAATTTTAAGGGTTAATATGCAAGTTATTATCATAAAAAGTGTTTGGGGACCTGGGTCCTGCCCCAGGGGACATGTATCAGTGCAAAAAAAGTTTTTAAAACGGCCGTTTTTCAGGAGCAGTGATTTTAATAATGCTTAAAGTGAAACAATAAAAGTGTAATATTCTTTTAAATTTCGTACCTGGGGGGGTGTCTATAGTATGCCTGTAAAGTGGCGCATGTTTCCCGTGTTTAGAACAGTCCGAGTGCAAAATTACATTTCTAAAGAAAAAAAAGTCGTTTAAAAGTACTAGCGCTAGCGTCGGCTATAATGAATTTTCGGTCCGGCAATACACATAAAAGTTAATTGATAAAAACAGCATGGGATTTCCCCACAGGGGAACCGTGAACCAAAATTAAAAAAAAAAAAAATGCGTCGGGGTCCCCCCAAATTCCATACCAGGCCCTTCTGGTCTGGTATGGATATTAAAGGGAACACCGCCCAAAAATAAAAAAAAAATGTCGTGGGGGTCCCCCTCAAAATCCATACCAGACCTTTATCCGAGCACGCAACCTGGAAGGTCGCAGGAAAAGAGGGGGGGACGAGAGAGCGCCCCCCTCCTGAACTATACCAGGCCACATGCCCTCAACATTGGGAGGGTGCTTTGGGGTAGCGGCCCCCCCAAAGCACCTTTTCCCTATGTTGACGGGGAGAATGGCCTCATCCCTACAACCCTTGCCCGGTGGTTGTGGGGGTTTGCGGGCGGGGGCTTATCAGAGTCTGGAAGCCCCCTTTAACAAGGGGACCCCCAGATCCCACCCCCCCGTGTGAACTGGTAATGGAGTACAAATGTACCCCTACCATTTCACAAAAAAGTGTCAAAAAGGTTAAAAAAGACAAGAGATGGTTTTTGACAATTCCTTTATTAATTTCTTCTTCTTTCCCTGCTTCTTCTTCCATCGTCTTTCTTCTGGTATTCCTTCGGTGTTCTTCTTCCTCCATCTTCTTCTTCCCCCACTTCTTCCTCCGCTTCTTCCTCCGGTCTTCTGGTCCGGCATCTTCCTTCGGCTTCTTCTCCGCTTCAACCTCCGCACGATCCAACTCAATGGGAGTCTTCCGCTGTGTGACGCTTCTGTTCAGGTGACAGTTCTTATATAATGGAGGGCGGGGCCACCAGGTGACCCCGCCCCCTCTGATGCACAGGGACTTCCCTATGGCTTTCCCCCATTTTGTCAGAGGGGGCGGAGTCACAAATGGGTAAGGAATAAAGGATTTGTCAAAAACCGTCTCTTGTCTTTTTTAACCTTTTTGACACTTTTTTTGTCAAATGGTAGGGGTACATTTTTACCCCATTACAAATTCACATGGGGGCTGGGATCTGGGGGTCCCCTTGTTAAAGGGGGCTTCCAGATTCTGATAAGCCCCTGCCCGCAGACCCCCACAACCACCGGGCAAGGGTTGTGGGGATGAGGCCCTTCTCCCCATCAACATGGGGAGAAGGTGCTTTGGGGGGGGTTGCTACCCCAAAGCACCCTCCCAATGTTGAGGGCATGTGGCCTGGTATGGTTCAGGAGGGGGGGCGCACTCTCACCCCCCCTCTTTTCCTGCGGCCTGCCAGGTTGCGTGCTCGGATAAGGGTCTGGCATTGATTTTTGGGGGGACCCCACGCTATTTTTTTAAAAAAATTGGTGTGGGGTTCCCCTTAAAATCCATAGCAGACCTGAAGGACCTGGTATGGAATTTGGGGGGACCCCCACGCATTTTTTTTAAATTTTAGTTCGGGATTCCCCTGTGGGGAAATCCCATGCCATTTTTATCAATGAACTTTTATGTGTATTGCCGGACCGACAATGCATATTAACCCTTAAAATTAGCACTTTTGATTTCTCCCATAAACAATTCACTATAGCTGACAATTCACTATAGCCGCTATTACTTCATGACTTTTTTTCTATTTAGAAATGTCATTTTGCTGTCAGACTATTCTAAACATGGGAAAAAAGTGCCACTTTATAGGCACACTATAGACACCCCTAGGTACAAAATTTAAAGGAATATTTCACTTTTATTGTTTCACTTTAAGCTTTATTAAAATCACTGCTCCTGAAAAAACGGCCGTTTTTAAAACTTTTTTTTGCACTAATACATGTCCCCTGGGACAGGACCCAGGTCCCCAAACACTTTTTATGACAATAACTTGCATATAAGCTTTTAAAATTAGCACTTTTGATTTGTCCCATAGACTTTTAAAGGGTGTTCCGTGGCTTTCGAAATTTCCCGCGAACACCCCAAATTGTTTGCTATTCGGCGAACAGGCGAACAGCCAATGTTCAAGTCGAACTCATGTTCGACCCGAACATAAAGCCCATCCCTACTGGTGTACAAAGGAAAGGACACCCAGCTGCATCCCCCTGAATGCCCAGAGTACATCGGATCAAGTGGAAAAGATGTTTGGGAGCTTGTATATACACTATATACCATCTATATGTGGATAATTACTACACGAGTTTGCCCTTTTTCCGCAGTCTTCACCAGTTGAAGACTCCAGCATGTGGCACAGTGAGAGCTATTAGGAAGGGCTTCCCACAAAGGCTCATTAATGCAAGATTACAATGAGGGGAGTTGTCGATTTTGCAGAACGAGGAAATATTGGCTATCAAGTGGAGGGACAAACAAGACATCTACATGCCTTCATCAATTCACAATGACACTTATGTGCAAATCCCCGGAAGGAACGGCCCAGAAACCAGCATGTGTCCATGATTACAACTTGTTCATGGGGGGAGTCGATTTCAGTGATCAAATATCAGCCCCCAATCCCTACAAACTTGGCAAACAGAGACACCAGAAGCCTCAAAAAAACATAGATGTGCTCTTGAGCATCTGTGACATAAGACTAATTCTTAGCAAGGCTTTAACCAATGTAAATCTGCCCTCCAAAAATACAATTCCAAGCAGACCTATTTTATCACTCTCATTAATACCCTCTCATCTACTCCCCGTCAGCTCTTCTCTACCTTTAAAACTTCGTCCTCCACTGCCTCCGCCCAGCAGATTGCTAATCACTTCACAATGAGATTGATACAATTTGTGATGCAATCTTCATTGTACAGAAGTCACCCACACTTATCATTCCATGTCCACCGGTATACTCAATACTTACCTCATTTAACCCTGCTACTATAGAGGAGGTCGCATAACTTTTTTCTAATGCCCACCTAACCACCTGCCCCCTGGACCCTGTTCCCTTGCAAATACCAAGGTCACCCTCTGGCTCTATCTTACACCTGCTAACTCACATATTCAATCTCTCCCTCTCTTCTGGCATCTTCCCCAACTCTGTAAAACATGTACTGGTCACCCCACACCTAAAAGGTCCTTGCTGGATACCACAATAATAACAACTTACAACCCATCTCCTTGCTCCCCTTTACCTCCAACATTCTTGAATGCTTCGTCTACAACAGTACACCAAAAATAGTCAGTGCTAGACACCTATACTACAGCTGCTGGCAATAAGGGGATATACATTATATATAACCTTCGTGGAACAAATGTGTATAGAATGTCAGTGCAAAAAAAATCATAAACTGATTCTTAAAGTGCAAACAGTCTTCAAATCTTCCCAAAATAGCCAAATTTCTCACTCACCAGAAATCCTGGCTGCTCACCTAAGTGCAGCAATAATGCATGTATCCATAACCTCTTTATGGTGTTTAGGACTCCAGATATGGCATAGGAAGAAAGAGAGACTATAAGGCATAATACTGTACGACATTACCATATGTACCACAGCCATGCATGCAGTGTCACTCACAAAACAGTGGGAGACATGTGAAAACCAGTGAGAGCCGTCACCACACCAACCACCGTACCATATGCACCGCAACATATGGTAATTTTATTCAGTATTATACTATACAGTCTCTCTTTCGTCCTATGCCATATCTGGAGTCCTAAACACCATAAAGAGGTTCCAGCTATCCTAGAGGTTATAGATACATGCTTTATTGCTGCACTTAAGTGAGAAGCCAGGATTTCTGGTGAGTGAGATATTCTCCTAGTCTACAACTGTCTGAGCTACCACCAAACTGAAAATAACCTACCTGAACCCCTTCAGTCTAGCTTTCCCCATACACTCCACAGAAAATGCTCTCCTAAAACTCACAAATAATTTGCCAATGGCTAAAACCAATGGTCACTATTCTGCACTATTACTCTTGGACTGGGGTGCCTTTCTCTTTTTTGTTCCTATTTTACCTATCCCATCACACCTTCAGTGTCACATACAACTCTACTTCCTCCTCTCCCCTTTCTTCTTTCCATCAGGGTCCACAAAGGTTCTGTTTTTGGACCTCTCTTATTCTCGATCTACACCTCCTCTCTGGGTTATCTGATAGCCTCCCATGGCTTTCAATGCTCGTTTAAAATCAATGGTACAGCTATCAGTCTGTCCCCACATGCCAGGGTGCTTTGTGTAATCGTAGACTCTGAACTCTCCTTTACACCTCACATCCAATCACTGTCCAAATCTTGCCACCTTAACCTCCACAACATCTCCAAAATATGGTCCTTCTTAACCAATGACACCACAAAGCTTCTAATTCACTCCGTGGTTATTTCTCACATTGACTACTACAACTCTCTCCTAATTGGCTTACCTTTACATAGAAATGAAAATGGGTAAAGTTATGCGCTACTCAGTGTATGGTTAATAATGTGAATTTTATTTGAAAAATAAAGTAACCAAAATGTGTATAGTGATCAAATGGATAAAGTTGCCAACTCCTGTAGTGTCACTACATACATCAACAGTAGAATATTATATTAATGAAATTCCCTACTGCTTTCAAATTAAGATTAATAAAGGCTGTGTGTCAGGAGAAATGCAGTCTAAAAAAATAATTCCTAAAAGCCTATTAGCAATCAGATAAATTAGCCATGCAAAAAACAACCAACAAAGGAGGACTAAATGTATAAAAGTGTTTCATATCAAATCAATAAATAATAGAGACTAATAATTCCCTGTAAGTGGTATATTATTTCCACTAAAACATTTGATGGCTGATCTTACATTGTTTGCCGGGGATTTTCAAAGTAAACTGTTACATCCAGGTGTCATCTCTAAAAATGTGCATGGAATTGAGGTGCAGTATGTTTGCAGATAAATGAAATTATAGACACATCATAGATTTCATGTTTTGTGTTTCCATACAGATTAAGAACTGTAGACGTACAGTATAAGATGTATAACATTTTTGTCTGCTTCAGAGCCTCTCTCCATTACCTAATTTAACCGGGTATTTTCCAATATTATACTGAAATTTGCAACTCAACTCAGCTAATGCAGTGTAATATTCCTCACATGTTATACCTGCAATACTGTTAATTTCCAATGTCTAATTATCTAACTTCCTGACTATCTGCTGTCTTTTATTCCTTCCTTTAAGGGAAATATCATGTCTTCTTGTATTTATTGTTGTTATTTATGCCCAGGAATAAAAATTAACAATTTAAAATGTATGTTCAAATTTTAGTGAAGTAAGTTAGAAATGTTGCATACTAATATTTTTTATTTATTAATGCCCAGTTTAAGATTCTTTTTTAAAATCAGCTATATGCTTTTTTAGTATATGCAGAAAAAAAAGTCTTGCTAGGTCTCCTTTGGTAAGAAGCTGCGCACTATATAGAGAAGCCAGTAAGCTGCAGAGAAGAAGACTGGATCTCTGGGTGGAAACAGTTGTCTCTCTGCAGAGGTCCAACTGGAATTATAGCTTCACATATAAAAAAAAGCTCATTCTCTTTTCTGGCTAAGAAGTACTAGCTCTCACTGTCTGGGGGTGTACAAGACCTCTGCAGAGAGACCATAGATTCCAAGTATAAGGCAAGGATCCTTGTCTACAGCATTCTGTCAGAGGACCGACATTTCTACTCAGGCATTCTAGAGAAAATTAATTGTAATATTTGGAATGCTTTGATGCAATGGATTTAGCTGGTTTACACTAATCTCAATTTGGTGTGCAGCTAGTCTGGGGCTAGCCTAAGTTCTGTTTGCCAATGCTTTCTGCAGTCTTTGTGTTTCCCCTAAGCCTAGGGCATTGTGTGCTTTTTGCCTACTGTTGGGAAGTGTTCTCCACTGGAGCAAAAGATACAATGTTAAGGGTTCGGAGTATTTACTTCACCCAGCAATTTACTAGAGGGGTTGTTGACAATCATGAGGGCTGGGGAAGGAGATAAATATATACAGAGAGCCCTTCTAGAAGAGTCTTTGCCTCTCAGGCTTGTTCTGGAGAGGATGCCAGTATAAGAGCTCTTTCCATAGCCTCCCAGGTCTGCTGGTGGAGACGGTGAGGGCAGTTCAAAGACCCTTTACCTCCCAGACCTGTTGCCTGTGTAGGAAACTGTTCCAGTGACAAATCTCTGCAGATGTCTAATATGTCCATGCTGAGACAGACATATAGCTCCACATTCATCAAAACTCATGCTCCTTTCTATCTAAAAAGCACCAGCCCTAGCATAAACCTATTATGAACAGGTCTATGCTAGGGCCTGGAAAACAAGAAGGTAGGAGCACTTTCAGGAATCAAAGATTGCTCAGTCCATTGCCAATTTTGTTTAAAAATCATACAACCTCTGCCAGCATTTGAGAAGGACTTGACATATTTACAGGCAGAGGGTATTCATTGCTGCTATGTGTTAAGTAACCTGTAAACCCTTACCTTCTCTTCACTTGACATGGAGCCAATTGCTTCAAGCAAAGGTTGACAGAGTTGATTTCAGCCATTTGGTCCTCACTGGTGGGTTGGTGAGGGCAATGGGGCAGTAGACAGACCTGTCAAACCCAAAGGCTCATTATGGGGTCTTGAGTATAGTACAAAAGCCCAGCCAACCAGCCAAAACTCAGCTGGATAGTAACATATTGAAGAAGGATCCTAACAAAATTAAATGGATAAATGTCAGACTAAATATTTTTGTTTTGCCATGCATAGTAGATTTCCCTATGCTTACCATCTAAACTATTATGCATTTTTATCTTAGCAGGTCGGCTATCACAATAACATCACCTATATTGTACTAACAGGTTTCCCCAATATAAAAAGCATACAAATTCCATTTTTCTTGGTTCTGTTTTTCATATATTGTGTTACTATTTCTGGAAATCTTTTCATTGTGATTTGATATCATCTGAGTAAAACACTTCAGTCTCCCATGTACCTCTTCATCACCCAACTATCATTGCTTGATATAATTCTGTCCACAGATATTCTTCCTAACTTTCTTTATATCATCTTACGTGATGGATGTACCATGTCTCTTGCTGGATGTATCATCCAGTTCTCCTTCTTTGCACATGCTGAAGTCTCAGAGTGTTTTCTACTGACTATGATGTCCTATGACAGGTATTTGGCCATCTGTAAGCCCCTGCATTACAACTCTATAATGAACCAGTCAATTTGCATAAAATCAGTGATTATCATATGGATACTGAGCTTCAAAATTACATTGATTGATTCCATATCTTTGTGCAGTTTATACTACTGTAACCCAAACATCATTCATCACTTCTTCTGTGACTATGAACCTATACTTGAGCTTTCCTGCTCCGATACTTCATGGATCCATAATCAGACCTATGTAGTAGGTTTCATTGGTATCGTAGCACCTTTTATGTTAATTGTTATATCATATATCTATATTGTTTTAACTATCCTCAAAATTAAATCAATTACAGGAAGACAAAAAGCCTTCACCACCTGTAGCTCTCACTTGACCGTAGTGTGCATCTTTTACGGGACTCTATTCGCTGTGTATTTGTTTCCAACAAAAGGACAACTAGATATTCTGAACAAGGTCCTCTCTCTCTTTTACACTCTAATGACTCCATTGCTTAATCCAATCATATACACATTCAGGAACAAGGATTTTAAAAAAGCTTCTGAAAAAATAAAATTATTTTTTTAAATTAGAAATGCAAATGTGTTTGGCGCATGTGTGGCTTTTCAAGATGGCGGACACATGATCCGTGAGCTCCGGTCCCGCTCTGTGATCCGCAGCTCCTGCACAGCTTCAACAGCAGCCAATTGCAATGGGGGTAAGCTATCACGACTCCTCAGACCTCCTAGCACTACATGGGAAAAATTAGGGACCAGCGATCCTACTACTGAGCCACACAAACACAGTGGCCCTCCTCCACTAAGAATCGCTATCTGACTAGGCCCCAATCCCCGGTCTCAATTTCACAAGGAGACCCGGAAGAATACATCAGTACCCTGATGGCGGAGGATGGTTCTCAGAAGGCTCTCCCTCCACATATCCCCCCTTCTCCTCAGCCTGTATTACCACCTGAGATGCTGGATCTTAAACTCCAGGCTCTGGCCCAACAACTCACCAGGTGCATTGCCCAGGAGATGGAAGATCTCCAGAGAACTTAGGGGTGAGATAGACCTACTGGGTGAGTGCACAGCTACCTTGGAAACGAAGTTTCATGAAATATTGCACTATGTTCAGGCTCTAGAAGAGGAGAATGCCTTCCTTAAAAATTCTGTATCCCAGCTCCAGCAAGAGGACCTGGAGAACAGGGATCGGCGCTAAAACCTCAGAATCCGTGGCGTCCTGGAACAAGTGGTTGACAATAATATCAGGCCCTACCTCCTGGGCCTATTCAACATCCTGGCACCTGACATCGTGGACATAGACTGGCGCCTTGACCGGGCCCATAGGTCCTTGGCCCCCAAACCCCCTGCGGGGACCAGACTGTGTGACATATTGGTAAGGTTCCACTACTATGAAAGCAAAGAGGTGCTCACTTTAGCCACTCACAACTGATCCAGTATTGAAAACAAGGGAGATAGGGTGACAGGAGGCGGAGCCTAGCGGAGCAGACATGCATTGTTAGAGCTCCACACCGCTGAGGAGAGAAGAGAAGGACAAAGCGGAGCCTGCAGGCTCAAAAGGTATCCATTTGAACCTTTTTGCCCCAGGGAACAAACTGTGAAAGTTTGGGCAGGAAATATGGTACTGGGAGGAAACCGTGGCAGAAATAAAAATCACCTCACAAAGAGCTCACAGGCATTCACTGCAACTAAGGCAGCTCCAGTCACCTCACAAGATACAGCATCAGGGAGCTCTCACAGACAGAAGATGTCACAGCAAGACTCTCCATTTGAGTCAGATACAGAACAAATCCTCTCACAAACTTCTCCACAAGCCTCCTCAGTATCCCCAGTAATATTATTACAATTTGAAAAGATGCTTCATAAGGCTTTAAAACAAACCTCAGACCAAATAACAAAAAGCCTAACCAAAGAAATAAGAGAGCTGGGAAACCGCACCGCAGCCTTAGAAATAAAAAATGGATGAAATTAAAATTACAACCCAAGAAAATATAACAGAATTGGAACAATTAAAAAAAGAGAATTTAATACTTCAAACTAAGCTCGAAGATTACGAAAATAGAGCCAGACGTTCAAACTTGCGCATAAGGGGAATACCTGAAACTGTGACAGACCTGCAATCTACTATTACTGCTCTATTACAAGAACTAAAGCCAGATATCCCTATTGAACGTTTAGAACTGGACAGAGTACACAGAGCCCTCACAGCCAAAAAGAAAGATGGACCCCCACGTGATATAATCACAAAATTTCATTATTACAGAACGAAAGAACAAATACTAATTGCTGCAAGAGAAAAAAAGGAACTTAATTTTCAAGGACACAATTATCAAATTTTTGCTGACCTATCCCAACTTACTATTACTAAAAGACGAACCATGAAACCCCAACTAATGGAACTGCAACGCCACAACATTATGTATCAATGGGGCTTCCCCTTTTCAGTCAGATTTAACTACCAAGGTACAATTTACAGAAGCAGATCAGCAGATGAACTACAACAAACCCTTTTAAAATTAAATCTGACAGAACCCACAAGCAGCAACACTCCCACACGCAGAAGAATGGCATCATCTTCACCTTCAGGCAGCACCCAGAAAATTTCAGAACAAAATGGGAATCATCATTCTCACAAAAGAGACCGTTATGCCACATCATCCATGGACCAAGAAGATTCAATGGACTGACATCCTAATTCCTGATATCTCTTCATTTATTATACTAAGAGATGGTTCTCTATAAAAAAACCTGTATTTATAACTGAATGTAACTGCATTCTGATAGTCACACACTGTGTGGGATCATGTTACATTCCAGTTATATTTCTTATTACTTCTGATTCATATAGCCTTAGAATATATAAGTGAAATAAGGAAATTCTTGTTCAGTTATATATTATCAGGTAATAACAATAGATTTATTACTTTTTAGGACAAATATGTTCAATAATCCAGAAGTAATGGAAGCTTTTTCTTTCTTTTCTTAAAAAAAATATATTATTACCTAACTAGTTCCTAGAATTATGTTTTTGTTTATTCTAATCTGAAGCAATACAACCTCAATTTTATGAGTTAACATATCTAAACAGTTACATATGAATAAAATATGTAATTGTTTACTCTAAAAGGGTTAAAATCCCAAAATAATTCAAACTATCTTCATCAATACCAAAGTTATTAACAGTACCTTTCTAACTGAATTATTTAGCCTAGGGCAAGACTAACCATATACAACCACCCTGGAATAAATAATTTCAACAAAAACTATATTCTGCACTCCAATTAATGAAACATCATTTTGATGTCTTTTGACATAGCACTTCTCTCCTGTAAGCGGAAGATCCATGTACCCCCATTAGCCCTCCTCATTCTCCCAACCATATTATGTGGGAGTGTGACGAAGGCACTTATTCCCCTGAGAGAGATATTTATTCTCTTTCACGGGTAAATTGTGATTACTTGCAAAAAATAATTTATACAATGTATCATCTAATCTCATATGTTTTTTGTTTACTCTTTACTCCAGAATTCACTGGTTTCTTTTCTATCTATTCATCTCTTCAGTCCACACAGGTTGATCTGCGCAGTCAGCTCTGCATAACAAAAAGTAAGTCAAAACTATTTGATCTATTGCCATGGCACCACTGAATATACTTTCCCTGAATGTTCAGGGAATAAATGTCCCTCAAAAAAGGACCAAAGCCTTCCGTACTTTCCATAACAAGAAGACTCACATAGTATGCCTCCAAGAAACACACTTCACCAAAGATTCTACTCCAAAATATATTTCTCCTTTTTATCAACAAATTTACACGGCTTCTGCCTGTACCAAGCAAAGGGGAACTCTAATTGCATTTCACCGATCCACACCATTCACCTTATCATCAGAAATTAAAGACCCAGAAGGTAGATACCTGATACTCATGGGTTATATAATGGATACAGCAATCACGGTGATTTCCTACTACGCTCCTAACAAACAACCTACACCATTCCTCTCACATATATTACAAGTGATTAATACACACAAAATAGGAACAGTGATAATGTGTGGGGATTCGAACCAGGTCCTCCTCCCATTTCAAGATAAATCACCCTTTACACCATCCAAAATAACCTCTAGATTACCTTTTTCTCAACTTCTTTCCAAATACAATCTGGTAGATTCATGGAGAGAAAGTAACCCAATGAAAAAGAAATTCACTTATTTCTCGCACCCTCATCAAACCTTCACCAGAATAGATCATATTTTTCTAACAATAGGAATGATACCAAAAATGATTGCATCAGATATAGTTCCGATTCCGTGGTCTGACCATAATGCAGTATACACTACTATAGCCTCAGCCATACCAAAAGCGCATGACCCAACGTGGTACTTAGCGGACATAATGCTCAAACACCCACTACATCAGATGGCCATTGAACAAGCTTTAAAGGAATACATATCAATTAATAATACAACAGACATCTCCCCAATAACACTGTGGGAAGCTCATAAGCCTGTCTTGTGTGGTACAATACAAAGACAAATGGCACTATTTAAACGGGAACGCAAAGATCTAGCAAAAAAACTAGAACTCAATTTTAATGCAGCCTACATATCATTTCAAGATAATCCATCCCAGAGTACAAAATCTCATCTGGAAAAATCTAGATTGGAATACGATCTATTTCTCACTGAGTCAGTTGATAAATCCCTCAAACGCTCCAAACACAATTTCTACATGAATACAAACAAACCAGGTACATATTTGGCTCGGGCATTAAATTCAACTAACAAATCTTTCAAACCAATACGTTTGAAATTATCAAAAAATGTTTACACTTGTAATACAGTTAAAATAGTCCATAAATTTCACTCACATCTCGCAACTTTATACAAGACAAACAATGAATTTAATCCTACAGAGGCTGAATCCTTCTTCTCAAAAATAACCTTACCTGAGTTATCTCAGAATCAAAAAAGCAGTTTGGATGAGCCTATAACTATAGATGAAGTTGCTAACGCCATAAAAGACCTAAAACTTAACAAAAGACCAGGCCCTGACGGCTACTCGGCTTTATACTATAAAACATTCTCAGAAATACTCTCTCCCATTCTCACTGAAACTTTTAACAAACTTCTAGATGGACATTCTTTTCGGCAAGAAACACTAATGGCAATTGTTTGTATGATCCCAAAACCCCTTTCTGATGATACTTCCTGTGTGAATTATCGGCCTATCTCTCTGTTAAACCTCGATATTAAATTATTAGCAAAAATAATAGCAAAACGCCTCAATAGCATTATAGGAAAATTAATACATAGAGATCAAGTAGGCTTCATGCCAAATAGACAGGCAGGCGATAATATACGCAGGGCAGTGTTATTGGCACATATTGCTAAAAAACGGAAAATCCCTTTATGTTTTCTATCTCTCGATATTAAGAGGGCATTTGACACAGTATCCTGGCAATATATGCAATATTCATTACAAAAATGGGGTTTTGGACCCCACTTTTTAACATGGATCAAAGCATTATATAATAAACCCAAAGCCTACATAAAATATGCTGGATACAAATCTGAAGCCTTTAATATCGAAAGAGGTACCCGACAGTGTTGCCCATTATCTCCCTTATTATTTGCCCTTATATTAGAACCCATGGCCCAATACATCAGAACAAACCAAACTATAACTGGCATTGAAGTAGGAGGTATTACACACAAATTATGTATATTTGCAGACGATATATTACTTTTTCTATCATCACCACAGGTCTCTGGTCCTAACTTAATACCAGCTCTTGATGGATTTTCAGCCCTATCCGGCCTTATGATTAATCCTAAGAAATGCCTAGTGCTTAATATTTCACTCACAAACATGGAATTGATCCCGGCTAGGGCTGCACTCCCATTCACATGGGCAGTAAAATCAATCCCATATCTTGGAATTCATTTAACAGCATCTCATTCTGACTTATTCTCAACCAATTATCCTCCTGTATTAAGACAGATCACAAATCTAATAAAACAATGGTCGCAACTTCCTTTATCCTGGATAGGGAAGATTAATGCAATCAAAATGACTATTCTACCCAAATTGCTTTATCTATTCAGAGTCCTCCCTATTCCAATTCCTTCCTATTTTTTGAGAATAGTACAAAAAAGAGCAACTTCGTTTATATGGGGCTCTTCTAAACCACGTATACCTATACACACACTACATCTTCCCAAAAATAAAGGAGGCCTGGGATACCCTAATTTTACTAACTACTACAGAGCAGCACATTTGGCCAGTCTGTCCAAATACCATGCAAAACAGGAAATCCCATTATGGGTATTTATAGAGGCTTCAGAAAATGACCCTCTATTAATATCAAATTTATTATGGCTTGATCCTAAAGACCGCTTTAAAATTCATAATCCCATAACTAAACACTTCTTATCTCTCTGGGATAAACTAAAAACCAAATATCAGTTACAATCTCCACACAATCCTCTCCTTTCTTTTATCAGAAATCCGGCCTTTTATCCGGCATGGATCTACCCAAATTCTTTTAAAGCTTGGACAACATCAGGCATTCAGACACTAAATGACTTCATAGCATCTAAATCATTCCTTTCATTCCCATCGCTTAGAGAAAAATATGATCTACCAAACTCTGAGATATTTAGATATCTCCAAATCAAAAATTTCTATACACCATTCCTAAAGGGGGATACACCATTATCCCAATTATCCATTTTTGAATCAATCTGTACAAAAGATCCATTTGCTAAAGGTACAATTTCATCACTTTATAATCAATTATATGGAGTAGCAAATCTTAATAGACCCTCTTAAGTTCAGAGGTGGGAGGAGGACCTGGGACGAACTTTAGAAGACACGGACTGGTCTAACATATGGCTCACATCTAAGTCATCTTCACCCAACATCTTAGCACTGGAGACAAATTATAAAGTCCTAACTCACTGGTACCTTGTACCCGCTAGAGTGACAAAATATTCACCTAATACCTCAGCTCTTTGTTTTCGAGGATGCCCAGAAATAGGCACATATTTACACATATGGTGGACGTGCCCAGTAATCCAAACCTTCTGGAAGGAAGTCTTCGTGATTGCATCTAAAATATTTAAAAAAATAATACAACCAGATCCATATTTAACTTTACTTAATCTAAAACCGGAATGGTTAACACTCTCTCAATTCAAACTTATGATCCAACTAATAACGGCTGCAAAACAAACAGTGGCCAAGGCATGGAAATCTCCTACATTGGTACTAGCAGAAACAATTCACAGAATGAATAATACAATGTCCCATGCTAAGATGGTAGCCATCGATCAAAATCAAATTCCGAAATTTGAAAAACTTTGGCATCCTTGGATAAAACAACAGTTCCTGTCAAACTTCAATGACTCTGTCCTGTTGCCATGGTAACAGATTAAATGACTTACAGAGACACCCATTCTAAGGCTTCAAAGAGAACTAAAAAGAATAATAAACTGACGAGCGGGACAACCTTGTGGACCATACCTCTACCTTTCAACCCTTTTTCTTCTTTCTCTTTCCTTTTCTCCACCTTATGATTAAAGCTCATTTTCAGAATTTATTTGACCTATATACACTCTACTTGTAAACAATATGTATAGTAGGTATAAATCATTTAAATACCTACAAAAGTAACTAAGGAAATGATATATATCTTTAATTTAGGTTTACGTGAACCCAATGTTTAATATTTGAAATTTCATGATATTTACCTATATAAACCCTACTGTAAAACAATGAGCTTACTTTATAGATCCTTTTAAACTTACTTTATGTATCTTTATAACATTGTATACTCAATAAACTTCTTTTGACAAGGAAAACAAGGGAGATAAAATTCAACTATTCAGCGACCTCTCCCCAATCACCCTGGTCAAACACTGCTCACTACGGCCCATCACCTCTCACCTTCAACTACACAAGGTCCCTTATTATTGGGGCTTCCCCTTTCACCTCAATGTCACTAAGGATGGTGTCCAACATGTCCTTCGTGATATGCAAGAAGGAGATTCCTTTCTCAAGTGCCTGCAATAGGGGGAAAAGCGAACTTAGGACTTTAAATGGGACGCAAGGGAAGGTTTGCACCCCCATCCTTATTATCATGAAAAAGAGGGGGGGGAGGTTGGGACTTTAAATGAGGTGCGCATGATGCAGCCCAATCACACTCACAGAGGTGCAAGCATATGTATGTTTATTAAGGACCAATGATCAACATGGCATAAAAACGCATTGCATACATTAGACATAAAATAATCGCATATAGACAATAAATCTATGTATATACAACCATGGGACATGGGTACGTACAATTATGCATCTTAATCCCCCAAGCAAGATAAAAGTCATGTGAAGTAAAAAACATCTGAAAATTGGTCAATGTGTGTTTGATGCATCAAAGGTAGGCCCAATGCTGCGTTTCATGGACTTCAATCCACTCTTCAGGAGCCAGATGCATCTAAATTCTATAAAAAAATGTACGAAAAGCAATATAGTTTCATGGGTCTAACAAAATCAGCAGAAAAGGGGGAAATTTGGGCATAATGGGCCATGCCAAAAAGGTTACTCACATGCCAAAACTGGGACCGTGCGACAAAACAAAGCCAGGGGTAAGCCATGGAGCCTGGCCCGGGAGCTGAGAGGGGGACCTCAATGAGGAACACTGGACTGCACATACCAACACCCCACAATGGAGGGGACTTCTATAATGTAGAAAATATATAAAATGTATCTATGATGATACAAGTAACAAAAAACGAGATGATATAAGCTGCGGATATCACCACGGTGATTGAAAAAAGCACCCGGAAGATTACCTTGAAGAATGCATGTGATGTTTGAAGCCACATAGATAGGAGAGGATCAGGGTGTGCATAGGTTGTATCAGTACCATCTCTGAGTACCATGAAGCAGGGAGTGAGATGCAGCCCCAGCATGGAACGCTAGCTCCCCCTCAGCGTCACACAGGCGCGACACAGTGGAGCAAAACCTCGGTGAACGCCAGAGAAGCTCACCGCATGTCAGCCCAGCTGATATACCGGACGTCTGTGTGTGTGACGCCCAACCAAGGAAGTCACATGCACAGTGCCGGGGGCGTGGTGCCGATGCACGGTGGAAAGATCCGCCCAGCCACCCACCCCCAACCCTGTGGAGGGGAGGTAGGAGGGCGGACACCAGCATGCATCGCAGCTCCCGGGAAACAGGACATCTGCCCACCCACCGACAATGAGTCACACAGACCCAGTCTGGCCACAGGGAGTAAAAAATGTATAAAGTAGTAAAAGATCAAAGTATGTGAACTGTCAGTGCAATAAACGTTCCATATAAAGCATGCTGAATTATGGCCGGACCCGGTAGGAATCCGCCATAAGAGAGCGATGGGCTACAATCATGAGCACCTCCATCCCTAATCAATGCAAGCAATAGGGGGAAAAGTGAACTTAGGACTTTAAATGGGACGCAAGGGAAGGTTTGCACCCCCATCCTTAATATCATGAAAAAGAGGGGGGAGGCTCCATGGCTTACCCCTGGCTTTGTTTTGTCGCACGGTCCCAGTTTTGGCTATCATGTGAGTAACCTTTTTGGCATGGCCCATTATGCCCACATTTCCCCCTTTTCTGCTGATTTTGTTAGACCCATGAAACTATATTGCTTTTCATACATTTTTTATAGAATTTAGATGCATCTGGCTCCTGAAGAGTGGATTGAAGTCCATGAAATGCAGCGTCTGGCCTACCTTTGATACATCAAACACACATTGACCAATTTTCAGATGTTTTTTACTTCACATGACTTTTAACTTGCTTGGGGGATTAAGATGCATAATTGTACCTACCATTGTCCCATGGTTGTATATATATAGATTTATTGTCTATATGCGATTATTTTATGTCTAATGTATGCAATGCGTTTTTATGCCATGTTGATCATTGGTCCTTAATAAACATACATATGTTTGCACCTCTGTGAGTGTGATTGGGCTGCATCATGCGCACCTCATTTAAAGTCCCAACCTCCCCCCTCTTTTTCTCAAGTGCCTAGGCCTCCCACCATTGCCTGCAGAAGAAGGTCAGTTCGCACCTGCCACTCCACACCCTCCACTGGCTCCTTCTAAATTTTGGACACCAGTGAGAGGAAGACAATTGAGAGCCTACTCCACACCCCATCGCTCTCAACATACCAGGCTTCCTACTTGACCTAATAGGAGTCATCCTTTTTGCCCTTCTTTTTCCCACATGGGAACCCAACTGCCCATTGACTCCTTCAAGGGACTGTTTCGCCTTCTATATTCTTCACCCATGGAGGTGCCTTGAACTGTTTTTTAACTTTTTTTTGCATAATTCTACTTCCCGACTTCTACAAAGTTCCAAGGAGTTCCAGGTTTGATAACGCTAGATGTGGAATACCGTGGCGGAACGCCACGTTTTTCCCCTTGTTGGAGACCGATTTGCTCCCCCACATGTCCTCTGGCTGCGGCCGAGGATTTCTGAGATGCGGCTGCCTCTCGGGCCTAAACCTGATGTTTACATTTTTTGTGTTTTATGGGCCAAACCGGCCTTCTTGTTACTACGCTGCAATATTTCTTTTGGTCCATTTTTTGGACTTTTTTTTAATCTTTTCTTGTTGTTTTCTTTTTTCTTTTTTTTTTTCCTGCATTAATGTTGATCAGTCTTTTTACTCGATGTGGCATAATAGATTACTACCTGTTATAAGGCTATATATGAGTGTCTGTACCAATGGCCTATCGCCCACTATACTGAAGGTTCACTGGCTAAATTTCACGGCTATACTATGGCTTTGAAACTGCTGTCTTATAACATGAAAGGTCTGAATTCCATCAAAAAATGATGGATGGCTTTAAAGGAGTTTAGGGCCTCTGGCGCGGATGTGAATTTGCTTCTAAGTATATCCTGGTGTTTTATATGGTGTCTGACTCATCTGGAAAGGCTGGGGTTGCAGTGTTAATCAGACGCTCCTGCCCTCTCCAGATCAAGTCCACCCATTTAGATCCCCATGGTCGTTATATAATACTGCAAGGTACCTGGTACCTATTTGTCTAATCCTATAACACTAATGAATGTATATGCTCCAAATATAGGTCAGATTAAATTCCTAACGTATGCATTTGAACGGCTGCAATGCTTTTCTCAGCCTTTTATGGTGATTGGGGGAGATTTTAATGCTGTCTCTCTCTCTCCCACTCGAGATCAGAAACCTTTGTTCCATTCTACACTACCCCTCGCAACACAATCCTTGGCCACCTCCTTTCGTAAATTGACTCAAAGCCACAGTGTGTTTGATGCATGGAGGATCAAACACCCCACTGGTAAACAATATTCATTTTACTCTCCCCCCATAAGATGTTCTCTGGATTGGACTATTTCCTCGTGACAACCCCCCCTTTTTCAGTGCCCTGCAAAAGTATTCACCCCCTTGGCATTTTTCATGTTTTGTTGCCTCACAACCTGGAATTAACATGGATTGTTTAAGGATTTGCATCATTTAATTTACAGAACTTGCCCACAACTTTGAAGATGTTTTTTTTTTATTGTGAAGCAAACAACAAATAGGACAAAATAACAGAAAAAGTCAATGTGCATAACTATTCACCCCCCTAAAGTCAATACTTTGTAGAGCCACCTTTTGCGGCTATCACAGCTCCAAGTCACTTTGGATAAGTCTCTATGAGCTTGCCACATCTTACCACTGGGATTTTTGCCCATTCCTCCTTGCAAAACTGCTCCAATTCCTTGAAGGTTGGATGGTTTGCACTTGTGAACAGCAATCTTTAAGTCTGACCACAGATTTTCTATTGGATTGAGGTCTGGGCTTTGACTAGGCCATTCCAACACATTTACATGTTTCCCCTTAAACCACTCAAGTGTTAATTTAGTAGTGTGTTTTGGGTCATTGTCCTGCTGGAAGGCGAACCTCCGTCCAGGTGGTACAGGTTTTGCTTAAGAATATCCCTGTGTTTATCACCATCCATCTTTCCCTCAACTCTGACCAGTTTTCCAGTCCCGACTGCTGAAAAACATCCCCACAGCATGATGCTGCCACCACCATGTTTCACTCTGGGGATGGTGTTCTTTGGGTGATGTGATGTGTTGGGTTTGCGCCAGACATCGCGTTTTCTTTGCTGGACAAAAAGTTCAATTTTAGTCTCCTCAGACCAGAGCACCTTCCTCCATACATTTTGGGAGTCTCCCACATGCCTTTTCACAAACTCAAAACGTACCATTTTGTTTTTTGCTGAAAGTAATGGCTTTCTTCTGGCTACTCTGCCATAAAGCCCAACTTTATGGAGCAAACGGCTAATTGACGCCCTATGTACATATACTCCAGTCTCTGTTATGGAACTCTGCAACTCCTCCAGGGTTACCTTAGGTCTCTGTGCTGCCTCTCTGATTAATGCCCTCCTTGCCGTGAGTTTTGGTGTGCGGCCATCTCTTGGCAGGTTTGCTGTTGTGCCATGTTCTTTCCATTTGGTTATGATAGATTTGATGGTGCTCTTAGGGATCATCAAAGATTTGGATATTTTTTTATAACCTAAGCCTGACTTGTACTTCTCAGCAACATTGTCCCTTACTTGTTTGGAGAGTTCCTTGGTCTTCATGGCAGTGTTTGGTTAGTGGTGCCTTTTGCTTAGGTGTTGCAGCCTCTGGGGCCTTTCAAAAAGGTGTGTATATGTAATGACAGATCATGTGACACTTAGATTGCACACAGGTTGAACATCATTTCACTAATTATGTGACTTCTGAAGGTAATTGGTTGTACCAGAGCTTTTTATGGGCTTCATAACAAAGGGGTGAATACATACGCACATGCCAATTATCAGTTTTTTATTTCTGAAAAATAGTTTTATGTATATATTTTTTCTAATTTTACTTCACCAACTTAGATTATTGTGTTCTGACCCATCACATATAATTCAGATTAAAAAAACATTGAACTAAAGGCTTAATTTAACAAAATAGGTAAAAAGCCAAGGGGGTGAATACTTTTGCAAGGCACTGTACCTCATACAGTGTCATCCAACCTGGGCCCCATCACCTAGTTGGATCACGCGCCCCTGACCCAGGATCTTTGGCTCTCAGCTGCATTTCCCAGGAAATGCCACTGAATACTCAATGATCTCCGCTAAAACATCCTGAAACCAAAGATTAACTCTCACAAGCACTAACTGAATACTGCCAGCTAAATATGGGTTCTGTATCCAGTCCATACACCTTATGGGAGGCTCACAAGGTGTTCTTCAGGGGGCAGTGTATCTCTGTAAGCTCACGAAAAAATCCTCTTTACTAACCAAACTGATAACCGCTGAATGATCCCTGCTCTGCTCTCCCTCGGTGGTTCAACTCCGGGCAGTAACCTCGCTGTGCAAACAAATAAAATCTCTAGACATGTCAGCCATAGATAAATCCCTCTTATGGGCAAAACAAAGATTTTCCAATAAGCCACATAGAATGCTGGTCTCCAGGCTCAATCCTAGGCCTTCTCTATCCTTCCTGGATCACCTCAAATGACCGGATGGTACCTTCACTCACTGCCCACAGACCATGACCCAGGTCTTTGGTGAGTTTTATGATGAACTCTACAACTGCCTTACTCCCAACCTACACTCCCCATTTGACCAGGAGGCTTTCGAGGCGTTTATGTCAGACATGAAGTTGCCTAAACTAACCAGGTCGGACATGCATGCACTGAACGCCCCCATTACTAGGGAGGAACTAGCCAGTACTGTTAAGAGTCTACCAACCCAAAAAACCCCTGGTCCAGATGACCTCCCATACTCCCACTACAAGACATTTCTCCCAATTCTATCAACACATCTAGTATCCTTATATAACTCTCTTCTTCAGGGCGAGTCCCCCAATCAGCAGTTCTTACACTCTTATATCACAGTTATACCTAAACTGGACAAAGATTTGTCGCTTCCAGATAGCTACAGGTCGATAGCACTTTTAAACTCAGATTATAATCTGTTCACAAAAATTTTGGCTAACTGCCTTTCGCAAATTATGACAAAGCTGATCAATAGAGACCAAGTGGGCTTTGTCCCCACCAGACATGCGAGTGACAATACCAGGCGCACTATTGATATGTTGAATAGAGTACATAGACCTGCTTTGATCCTCAGCCTTGACTCCCAAAAGGCATTTGATAGATTAAGTTGGCCCTATATGTTTGCCACCCTTACTAAATTTGGTTTCAAGGGTCCCTTCATCTCGGCCCTAAAACCTTCTACTCCAACCCCTTATCCCAGGTCCAAATGGCTTTTTTCAAGTCCCAATCCTTTCCAATGTCTAATGGCACTAGACAGGGTTGCCCTTTCTCCCCACTTCTTTTCATCCTATGCCTAGAACCCCTAGCAGAGGCTATAAGATCTCATCCTGACATCCGAGGGGTCCCCATGTTTCACAGGGAATATAAACTCTCTCTATTTGCAGACGATGTACTTCTGAAACTTTACCAACCTACATATATTCCTCCTGTCCCTGCATGCTCTCCTATCCCAGTTTAGCTCTCTATCTGGATACAAAATTAACGCATCTAAAACAGAAGCCCTACCGCTACCTGCAGACCTTCTGTCGCTCCAAAACTCTTACCCCTATCGTTGGTGCACCTCATCTCTTAAGTACTTGGGTGTACAAATCACACCATCGTTCTCATCCCTATATTCAGCCAATTATATCCCCCTGTTCAAGGACATCAAGGCCATGCTTTCTCGATGGAATCCCCTCCCAATATCCTGGATAGGTAGGATTAATGTGTTGAATATGTAAGTTATGCCAAAACTACTGTATTTTTTTGAAACCCTGCATATTCCTATTCCTATGGCCCAATTTAAATGGATTAAACTATGGTTTCTTAGCTTTATTTGGAAGGACAGGGCACATAGAGTGACAAGCTCGGTGATATTTTCCCCCAGAAGCCATGGAGGACCAGGAGCCCTGGACATTTACAAATATTACCTGACCTCCCACCTTCGTGCAGTGGTGGCCTGGTCCAGTTTAAGGCCACCGAATAGGTGGATGGAGATAAAGATGGGTTCTCTGTTTCCGGCTCATCCCTGCTCTCTTTATGGTCACCTGCATGATTTCCAGATCCCAAACTCCATAGCCTCTGTTTGGGCCCTATGTTGTTTTCACTGAGGGTTAGGCGCTCATGTCACACCAAATTCTCCCTCTCTCCAATGTAATCCTTAATCCTTTAATTCCCGACAGCCTATCCCACCCCCAGATGTTCTCTTGGGCACAGGCTGGTCTGTTCCAACTTTGCCACTTTCCCCCCATCACACTGTATTTTGCCCTTTTGCAGACTTCCAATCTAAATATCAGATCCCAAAACATATGTCATATTCCTATCTCCAAATAACCCACTACTTCTCCACTCTCTCCCCATCCCTTACCCTTTCCAAACCAACAACTTTTGAACTCATCTGTTCCCAGGGCTCCCATCAAATGTGACTAATATCTGCTTTATACCAATTGCTTGAGGAGACCCTTCCACTCTCTGTAGACTCCCACTCTTACATGCGCAAATGGATTCAAATTATACAACAACCAATCTCCCTCCAACAGTGGGCCAAAATATGGACCTCAACTTCCAAAATATCCAGATGTGTGGCACTGAGAGAGACAGCAGTTTTTTTTTTGGTATAGGACCCCCGAGGTATTACATCATTATGACCCCTCCCTCTCCCCCCTCTGTTGGAGATGTGGTAAAACTAGAGGAACTCACTACCATATCTTCTGGCAGTTTGAATTGATTGTTCCTTTCTGGTCCATGGTGATGTTTCTGCTCCAGCAAATTTTTGAGTCCCCCATTTTGCTGGATCCGTTACATCTCCTCCTGGGCCTCGCATTTCCGGGTCTGGGAAAGACCTTGAATAGATTGGCTTCCTATATTTTACTAGCTGCAAAGAGAGTCATTTCATTGTATTAGCTATCTCCCACCCTCCCAAACCAAGCTCAGCTATTACTATTACTGACATACGTAGAATGGATTATATGACAGCTATGGTAGAGGATGCTGTTGACAGGTTGGACAAGATCTGGGATATGTGGGATCATTCCGATTATGGTTCTCTTCCCTGAATCCCTCCAGTACCCCGCATATAGCTCCATGTCACCCTGTCATCACCCATCCTCCCTATCTCCTTGTTGACCTAGTTACACATAGCAGCCCACTGCTTAATACCTCCTAGATCTATGTCCCCAGTGTACACCCAGATATCACTCAAATGTCATTGGCTATAGCCTTTTCAGTAGTTTTGCCTGTATCATGATCAACATGTTTTTATTTATTTCTTTTTTTAATTTCTTTGTCATTTCTTTTTATGTTTGATTTCTCTGATTTTAATATGTATAACTTGCTTTATCTGTATTCCAATAAACTTTCAATAAAAATACAATAAAAAAAATAAAAAATAATGCAAATGTGATAGAAAAGTTAATATTTTTAAAATCTGCGCATAAGCAAATCCTTGGTGTCAGAAGAATACATATCATAGGTGGTATACACTGAATCATATGGCTAAAGGTCTAAATTGTGAAATCACAGGGATAGAGATGCTGAAACCATATTATGGGGTTATAGGATATCATTAAGCACCATGTAAAGGAAGGTGCTATTTCTTAAATTAATTTAGATGCTAAAACAATGTGCAACAGTATCAATTAACAACAACACAACTTAATGTTCATTATTTTAAATCAACAATCAAAAACGTCCATGAATGCCAATATACTTCAGGCAGGTAGGTGATTCAGCTAGCTGCAGTATATTTAATATATATATACAGTCATATATATATATATATATATATATATATATATATATATATACATCCACTGTATCCAGTGTAGCTAGATCTGACTGCAGGTTGTTCCTGGTGTACTTTTTCTAATATACTCTCAGGCAGGCAGGTGATTCAGTGAGCTGCAGTGCATAAAATATATATACAGTCTCCTAAATATATATATCCACTGCATTCCAGTTTAGCCAAGCCTATATCTGACTGCAGGCTATTCCTGGTGTATGTTTTCAAATATACTTTCAGGCAGGCAGGTGATTCAGTGAGCTGCAGTGCATAAAATATATATACAGTCTCCTAAATATATATATCCACTGCATTCCAGTTTAGCCAAGCCTATATCTGACTGCAGGCTATTCCTGGTGTATGTTTTCAAATATACTTTCAGGCAGGCAAGTGATTTAGTGAGCTTCAGTGCATAAAATATATATAAAGTCTCCTTCATATATATCCACTGCATTCTAGTCTAGCCAAGCCTATATCTGACTGCAGGTCATTCCTGGTGTACGTTTTCAAATATACTTGCAGGCAGGCAGGTGATTCAGTGATGTGCAGTGCATTAAATATATATATATACAGTCTCCTACATATATATATATATATATATATCCACTGCATTCTAGTCTAGCCAAGCCTATACCTGACTGCAGGCCATTCCTGGTGTGTCATGGTTATGCAATAGAGTTTGTCGATCAGCATACCTGTCTCCATGTGTTCTTCTCTAGAGACCAGCTGACCCTCATCTGACTGCTTTTGTAACCTCTCCTCTAAGCATGGCCCCACCCCAGGCCCTATCAGGGAACCCTATATTAACCTGTGCACTGCAAGACAGCAGTGCTGATCATCCATTGTGTGCTAGCCTCTGTGTGTATTTGATGTGTTTCCTATATCTGATTCCTGTTACCGACTTTGGCCTGTTCTTAACTATTCCTGTCTGCTCGTGCCCCTGACCTTTGGCGTGTTCCCGACCATCCCTGTTTGCCTGTGACCCTGAACCTTGGCGTGTACTCTGTTGTCCTTGTCTGCTAGTCGCCCCGACATTTGGCTACCTCCTTACTATTCCTTGCTGTCCTGGGCTGCTGTTTCCTCTCCATCCTTCTGTAGCCTACCGTGAGCGTGAGCTGGGAGACCCTGGGGGCCGCGACCTGGAGCCAGTTGCAGCCCAGTCCATCCTCACCACTAGAGGCTCTGGTGAACACCAACTGGCTCTTAGACTCCACGCCCTGGGGAATCTATGCTCTAACTCACTGTGGGATCCATGTTGGTGCTCCAGGGGACCTGCCTTCCTGAACCACCCCAAGTTCCATCTGCAGCAGTCAGCCTTAGGGTCCACTATCATAGCGGTGCACTCCTGCCCCCAACGGGGTGCATCTGTCACCTGGATACAGGTGACCTGACAGTTTGATCTGCCATGGACCCGGCTGATGTGCCGCTACCTGCAGATGATCCGTTGCAGGGCTTAGTTCGCAGACTTGAGACCCAGGAATCGCATCAGTCCCAGGTGATGCGATTCCTTCAGGATTAGGCATCCCGTTTTGAACAGGTTCAGGCCTCATTAGGACCCCCGGTTCAACAACCTCAACCGCTATCTGCTGCTGCACCTATCGCACCTGTCGCAGCCACACATTCATTACATCTGCCAGCTCCGAGCCCATTTCTCTGGGGATTCCAAGACCTGCAGGGGGTTCCTTAGTCAGTGCACAATTCATTTTGAGCTTCAGCCCCAAAACTTCCTGTCCAAACGGGCAAAGGTAGCCTATATTATATCCCTCCTGTCCGGTGAGGCGTTAGCCTGGGCTGCCCCTCTGTGGGATCTAAATGATCCAGTAGTTTCTAGCCTGTCTGATTTCTTGAAACTTTTTCGGAATATCTTCGAGGAACCGGGTCGTGTCTCCTCAGCGGCCAGCGCCCTTTTACGTCGCCGTCAAGAGTCTGCTTCTGTGGGACAGTATGCTCTTCATTTTCGTACTTTGACTGCTGAGCTGAGTTAGAATAATGAGGCCCTAGTTGCAACCTTTTTACATGGCCTCTCTGATAGAGTGAAGGATGAATTGGCAGGAAGATCTCTCCCTGCTGATCTGGATGGTGTCATCACCTTGTGTAACCAGATCGATATTCGCTTTCAGGAGAGGGCCCTGGAAAAAAGACGCCATCACTCCCCGTTCTTTAGGCAGCCTGAGCTCCATGTCCCTTCTCTTCATTCCGAGGAGCACCTCCTGCCTGCTGAGGAACCTATGCAGCTGTTCCGGACCAAGTTATCTCCCGAAGAACGCACTAGGCGCAGAACTCTGGGCCTGTGCCTCTACTGTGGCGTCAAAGGTCATTTTCGTGATACTTGTTCTCTTCGTCCAGAAAAACGATCGGGGCTAATACATCTGGAAGGTGGAGTATTAGACCCTGAAGTATCATCTTCACCTTCTCGTCTTCTTCTTTCTGTGTTCCTTCATGTCGGCGCTTCCTCTCATTCGGTCTCGGCACATCTGGATTCCGGAGCCGCTGGCAATTTCATAAACTGGGAAACTGCGTCTTCCATGAGACTTACCCTTTTGCCCCTTACAACACTATTGGTGGTCTTGGCAATCGATGGCACTGTTCTCCCAGGGGGCCCTATCTGCTTCCAGACCCTCCCTGTTAGGATGTCGGTAGGGACACTCCACCAGGAGTGGATATCCTTGCTTGTTTTACCTAAGGCTTCATCTCCTATCATATTAGGTCTTCCTTGGTTACGGCTCCATTCTCCACATGTTGACTGGACTGCTGGACAGATCTTGACTTGGGGTTCCTCCTGTTCCTCCTCCTGCCTACTCAAGGTTACCCCAAAAGAGAATCCTCCTGTTGCCACCATCCCAGTATCTTCTGCTCTTCCCACTGCGTATAGCGATTTCTGGAATGTCTCCTGCAATAGTCGGCCTGAGGCACTCTCTGGGTCATGTGGCACTCTGGATGAGGAGCCTGCCTGTGAACCTGAGCCGATCAGTCACTCCAGTTTGCATGGCCATTTCCCTTTGCCTGTCCCTGGACCCCCTTGGACACACACCCAGGCTGACTCGTCCACCAGTTCCACAGTCGCTACACCCTGTGATGCAATTCTGGTGGTCGCTGCACCTGGCAATGCTGTTCAGTCGGCCTCTGCACCAGTCCAGCCTATGCCCAGTGAGCTTCCTGCTTCTTGTTCTGGACCTTCTGTAACCTGGCCTCACCCTACTGCTACTATGTCCATTCAAACCTGTTTAAGAGGCTCAATCCATCCTTTGGATAGACTGCCTCATTCGGCCAGCTGGGGTTTTCAATCTTTTGTTCAGGGCTCTCTGCATTCTGTTTGTGTTCCAGCTATCCAGCTTAACTCTTGTGACACGTCACCTTTTAACCAACCTGACCTCAGGGATCCACTGACCTCTACCCAGTCTGATGGTCCTGTGTTGGATGTCCAGCACATCTTTAAGGGTCTGGGGGACCCTGCTCAGACTTCTGATGGTCTTCTCGTGCCCTTACCCATTTCTAAAAAGCCTTTAGTCCTCAATAAGTCCTTTCATCCTCTCCTTACCTCGGTTCCGCCCTCTGAGGATAATATAAAGTACGAGGTTAATCAAGTTTTGGATTCCCGGCTCCGTAAAGGCATTCTTCAGTACCTCGTACATTGGAAAATGTTTGGTCCTGAGGAGAGGTCTTGGATCACTGCATCTGAGGTCTTTGCTCCTCGTCTATTGAGGAGGTTCCATCTGGAGTTTCCCTTTAAGCCTGGGCACAGGTGGGGGAGGGGGGGGTCTTAAGAGGGGGGTACTGTCATGGTTATGCAATAGAGTTTGTCGATCAGCATACCTGTCTCCATGTGTTCATCTCTAGAGATCAGCTGACCCTCACCTGACTGCTTTTGTAACCTCTCCTCTAAGCATGGCCCCACCCCAGGCCCTATCAGGGAACCCTATATTAACCTGTGCACTGCAAGCCAGCAGTGCTGATCATCCATTGTTTGTTAGCCTTTGTGTGTACTTGCTGTGTTTCCTATATCTGATTCCAGTTACCAACTTTGGCCTATTCTTAACTATTCCTGTCTGCTCGTGACCCTGACCTTTGGCGTGTCCCCGACCATCCCTGTTTGCCTGTGACCCTGAACCTTGGCATGTACTCTGTTGTCCTTGTCTGCTAGTCGCCCTGACATTTGGCTACCTCCTTACTATACCTTGCTGTCCTGGGCTGCTGTTTCCTCTCCATCCTCCTGTAGCCTACCGTGAGCGTGAGCTGGGAGACCCTGGGGGCCGTGACCTGGAGCCAGTTGCAGCCCAGTCCATCCTCACCACTAGAGGCTCTGGTGAACACCAACTGGCTCTTAGACTCCGCGCCCTGGGGAATCTATGCTCTAACTCACTTTGGGATCCGTGTTGGTGCTCCAGGGGACCTGCCTTCCTGAACCACCCCGAGTTCCATCTGCAGCAGTCAGCCTTAGGGTCCACTATCATAGCGGTGCACTCCTGCCCCCAACGGGGTTCATCTGTCACCTGGATACAGGTGACCTGACATGGTGTATGTTTTTAAATATACTTTTAGGCAGGCAGGTAGGTGATTCAGTGATCTGCAGTGCATTAAATATATATACAGTCTCCTGCATATACATATCCACTGCATTCCACTCTTTCCAAGCCTATATATGATTGCAGGCCATTCCTGGTGCACTTTTTCTAGTAAACTTCAGGTGGTGTTTTGCTAATAAAATTTTACAGCATGTCTGAAAGGCCACCAAGGAGAGGCAGATGCTCATAGGCCACTAAAAGAGGGCAAGCAGGCTCTGTGCCTACAGCCAACAGTGCTGGTCCTGGACACGGTGCATCCTTAGCATGTGGCCATGGGGCACGCTTGTCCTTTTTTTCGGCAGCTGGCCATGTTGATCCACAACATGTAGAAGAGTTGGATAACTAAGCAGTCCTCATCCTCCTCATCCTCTGTCATCCAGGCTCAGAGTAGTTTGCCTGCCAATGCAGCTGCCAAAGCGGCCTATTCCATTGGTTCAATGTCATCAGTCACTCCTTCCCTAGCCCCACCATCATGCACAGAGGAGTCTCCCAAATAGGGATGAGCTTCGTGTTCGAGTCGAACCCATGTTCGACTCGAACATCGGCTGTTCGATCGTTCGTCGAATTGCGAACGATATGGGCCGTTCGCGCCAAATTCGTGTGGCGCGTCACGGCCCATAATTCACTGCGGCATCGCAGTGCATTGCTTGCTGATGATTGGCCAAGCATGCACTATGACCCGCATGCTTGGCCAATCACAGCGCCGCCTTAACAGAGAGCCGTAATTGGCCAAAGCCAAGGAGGCTTTGGCCAATTATGGCTCAGGGGATTTAGTACACACCCCACACTATATAAGGCCGCCTGCACGGCGGCCCTGTGCAGTGTGTTCCGGTGTGCTGAGAAATAGAGAGAGAGAGACAGTGTCATTTCATTTGAGTTAGCTAGATTAGGCAGGACAGTCAGTCAGTTAGCTGCACTTAAAGTGTATTGTCTATATATATGCATCCCAGGTGTTGCATATATATATATATATATATATATATATATATATATACACTGTATTCAGTTTAGCTAGATCCGTTCCTGTTATCTTCTAGACTATTTACATTTAGTGCAGTGCGTCCTGCTCACAGTGTTCAGCTAGATCCGTTCCTGTTATCTTCTTACTGACAGGCAGGCTTGTCTTGTTACAGTATTTTGAAGAAAATTGCTGGTGTTCTTTTGATCCTATTAGTACCACAGTCAGGCAGTTAGACTATTTACATTTAGTGCAGTGCGTCCTGCTCACAGTGTTCAGCTAGATCCGTTCCTGTTATCTTCTTACTGACAGGCAGGCTTGTCTTGTTACAGTATTTTGAAGAAAATTACTGGTGTTCTTTTGATCCTATTAGTACCACAGTCAGGCAGCTAGACTATTTACATTTAGTGCAGAGCGTCCTGCTCACAGTGTTCTGCTAAACCTACAAGTTAGTGGGGTGCGTCCTGCTCACAGTGTTCAGCTAGATCCGTTTCTGTTATCTTCTTACTGACAGGCAGGCTTGTCTTGTTACAGTAAATACAGCTACCTGAAGAAAATTGCTTGTGTTCTTTTGATCCTATTAGTACCACAGTCAGGCAGCTAGACTATTTACAGTTAGTGCAGTGCGTCCTGCTCACAGTGTTCAGCTAAACCTACAAGTTAGTGGGGTGCGTCCACCTCACTGTGTTCAGCTAAACCTACAAGCTAGTGGGGTGCGTCCTGCTCACAGTGTTCAGCTAGATCCGTTTCTGTTATCTTCTTACTGACAGGCAGGCTTGTCTTGTTACAGTAAATACAGCTACCTGAAGAAAATTGCTGGTGTTCTTTTGATCCTATTAGTACCACAGTCAGGCAGCTAGACTATTTACAGTTAGTGCAGTGCGTCCTGCTCACAGTGTTCAGCTAAACCTACAAGTTAGTGGGGTGCGTCCACCTCACAGTGTTCAGCTAAACCTACAAGCTAGTGGGGTGCGTCCTGCTCACAGTGTTCAGCTAGATCCGTTTCTGTTATCTTCTTACTGACAGGCAGGCTTGTCTTGTTACAGTAAATACAGCTACCTGAAGAAAATTGCTGGTGTTCTTTTGATCCTATTAGTACCACAGTCAGGCAGCTAGACTATTTACAGTTAGTGCAGTGCGTCCTGCTCTCAGTGTTCAGCTAAACCTACAAGTTAGTGGGGTGCGTCCACCTCACAGTGTTCAGCTAAAGCTACCTGTAGAAGGTTGGTGGTGTTCTCATACTACAGGCAGGCAGTTGATTTTGCTAGCTGCAGTATCAGTACATATATATATATATATATATATATATATATATATATATATATATATATCCCAGCTTAGTGCAGCTACAGGCCATTAGTATGTCTGGAAGGCCAAGAAGGAGAGGCAGACAGTCACAAGCCAATAAGAGAGGGCAAGCAGGCTCTGTGTCTAGTGCTGGTCGTGGAGACGGTGCATCCTCATCAGCACGTGGCCATGGGACACGCTTGGCCTTTTTTTCGGCAGCTGGCCATGTTGAGCCGCAACATGCGGAAGACTTGGTCGAGTGGATGACCAAGCCATCCTCATCCTCCTCATCCTCTCTCACCCATGCCCAGGGTACTTTGTCTGGCAAAGCAGCGGCCTCTTCCCTCGGCTCAATGTCATCAGTGACTCCTTCCCTAGCCCCACCATGTCCTCCTCAGGAGTCCCTCGAACTGTTTGACCACAGTGTTGGGTACATGCTCCAGGAGGATGCCCAGCGTTTGGAAGGCTCTGATGATGATACTGAGCTCGATGAAGGCAGTAACATGAGCACGGACAGAGGGGGTGCCCAAGAAGGACAGCAATCTGGCAGTCATGCTCCCCCTGCTGCAGCATACTGCCAGGTTTGCTCCAGTGATGAGGAGGGAGGGGATGATGAGGTCACTGACTCAACGTGGGTGCCTGATAGGAGAGAGGAGGAGGAGGAGGAGGAGGAGGCGGCTCATCACCAACGAGGCAGGATGCCCTCCAGGGGCCAGCCTAAGGGCAGCACATTGACTGCATCACACCCCAAAGCTCCACATGTGCAGGGCGCTGCAGTCTCTGCGCGTTATTCAAAAAGTTCTTTGGTGTGGGCCTTTTTTGAGACGAGTGCATCAGATCGCACCGCTGCTATTTGCAACATATGTCTCAAGCGTATCTCGCGTGGCCAAAACATCTCCCGCTTAGGTACCACATGCTTGACCAGACATATGTTGACCTGCCATGCAGTTCGTTGGCAAGCGTATCTAAAAGACCCACACCAAAGAACAAAGAGGACCTCTCCTTGCTCCTCATCAGCTGAGATTTCCAACCCCACTAGACCTTCAGTCCTCTCTGAGACCTGCACTGAGAGGAATGAAGGTGTAGAATTAGGTGTGTCACAGCCAAGTACTTGTGGGCAATCTGCTTTCGGTACACCGTCGTCAGATTGTACCAGGCAAATTTCCCTGCACCAGCTGCTGCACCGCCGAAAGAAGTTTGCTCCCAGCCATCCACATGCCCAGCGGTTGAATGCTAGCTTGGCAAAATTGCTAGCACTTCAACTGCTGCCTTTTCAGTTGGTAGACTCTGCCCCCTTCCGTGAGTTTGTGGAATGTGTGGTTCCTCAGTGGCAGGTACCCAAACGAAACTTTTTCTCACGGAAGGCGATTCCAGCTCTCTACCAGCATGTGGAAGGCAATGTCCATGCCTCGCTGGACAGGGCGGTCAGCGGTAAGGTGCATATTACCGCTGACTCATGGTCCAGCAGGCATGGACAGGGACGTTACCTAAGTTTCACGGCGCATTGGGTGACTCTGCTGGCAGCTGGGAAGGATGCAGGACAAGGTGCAGTAGTGTTGGAGGTTGTTCCGCCACCACGCCTCCAAAATGCTAATGATTGTGACACACCTCTCTCCTCCACCCCCTCCTCTTCTTCTTCCTCCATGGCCTCTTCCTCAGAACCAGCGGTGCTCCGTAGTCGTTCAAGGGGCTACGCAAGTACTCAGGCCAAAAGATGCCATGCGGTGCTTGAGCTGGTGTGCTTGGGGGACAGGAGCCACACTGGGGCAGAGGTTCTGTCAGCTCTGCAGGGGCAGGTTCAGAGGTGGTTGACGCCACGCCAACTTAAGGCAGGAATGGTGGTTTGCGACAATGGCACCAACCTCCTCTCTGCCCTCCGACAGGGACAAATGACCCATGTGCCCTGTTTGGCTCACGTCCTTAACTTGGTGGTGCAGCGGTTCTTGGGCAGGTACCCGGGCTTACAGGATGTCCTGAGGCAGGCCAGGAAAGTCTGTGTGCATTTCCACCGGTCATATAATGCCAGTGCTCGGCTGACGGACCTCCAAAAGGAGTTTAACCTGCCCAAGAACCGCCTAATCTGTGACATGCCCACCAGGTGGAACTCAACGTTGGCCATGCTGCAGCAGCTGCACACGCAGCAGAGGGCCATCAATGAGTACCTGTGCGACTATGGCACCAGGACAGGGTCAGGGGAGCTTGTTTTTTTTTCCCCACGCCAGTGGGCCATGATCAGGGATGCATGCACTGTCCTGTCACCATTTGAGAAGGCCACGAGGATGGTGAGCAGTGACAGTGCATGCATCAGTGACACTGTCCCCCTTGTCCACCTGTTGGAGCATACGCTGCGTGGAATAATGGACAGGGCACTTGAGGCAGAACAGAGGCCCCCTTTATCCAGACAGTGTTCCTGCGTGCCCGCCGATCACACAGGAAGAGGACGAGGAGGAGGAGGAGGAAGATTGTGTCAGTATGGAGGTGGAGCCTGGCACTCAGCATCAGCAGCAGTCTTTAAGGGATCAGTCCCAAGAAACACATGGACTTGTACGTGGCTGGGAGGAGGTGGCTGCGGACCATGTCGTCCTTAGTGACCCAGAGGACTCCGGACCGAATGCCTCAGCAAACCTACGCTGCATGGCCTCCCTGATCCTGCAAAGCCTGCGTAAGGATCCTCGTATTTGTGGTATCAAGGAGAAGGACCAATACTGGCTGGCAACCCTCCTTGATCCACGTTACAAGGGTAAGGTTGTGGACCTTATCTTGCCATCGCAGAGGGAGCAGAGGATGAAACATCTTCGGGAGGCCTTGCAGAAAGGTCTGTGCAACGCGTTCCCAGAGACTGGGAGGTTACAAACTCCTGTTTCTGGACAATGTGTTGCTGAGGCTTCGGTCAGTCAAAGACGGAGCGGTGGAGAAGGTGGTCATCTGACCGATGCGTTCAGACAATTTTTTGGTCCGCAGCCCCAAGGTATGATCGGTTCCAGCAACCATCGCCAGCGTCTGTTTTACATGGTGCAGGAATACCTAGGGGCAAGATCAGACTTGGACACCTTTCCCACCGAAAATCCTCTGGGTTACTGGGTCTTGAGGATGGATCACTGGCCAGAGCTTGCACAGTATGCAACTAAGCTACTGGTCTGTCCTGCATCCAGCGTTCTTTTGGAACGCACATTCAGTGCTGCTGGAGGCGTGGTAACCGATCACAGGGTGCGTCTGTCCACTGACTCGGTCGATCGACTGACCTTCATAAAAATGAATCAGTCTTGGATCACCACCAGCTACCAAGCACCTGATGCTGATGTAACCGAATAATTTTTTTTGAAATCTCAGATCCCTTCAAAGACTGCCTATGCTGATGCTGAGTTACTATCCCTGAGTAATTATCCTCTTCCTCCTCAATCATCACGCTGATAGCTTGTAAGAACATTTTTGGTTCTGGGCGCCACCACCAGTGCCTAAGGCACAATTTTTCAGCCCCTGTTTAACAGGGGTGTGTAATTACAATTTTTGATATAATACTTTGCAGCAGGGCTCGTTCCTGCATTCCAACTAGAGTGTCTGTGAGGGGTTGCAGTGTTGTGGCACCAGCACCAGTGCCTAAGGCCCATTTTTTCTGCCCCTGTTTAACAGGGGCGTGTAATTACAATTTTTGATGCAATACTTTGCAGCAGGGCTCGTTCCTGCGTTCCAACTAGAGTGTCTGTGAGGGGTTGCAGTGTTGTAGCACCAGCACCAGTGCCTAAGACGCATTTTTTCAGCCCCTGTTTAACAGGGGCGTGTAATTACAATTTTTGATGCAATACTTTGCAGCAGGGCTCGTTCCTGCGTTCCAACTAGAGTGTCTGTGAGGGGTTGCAGTGTTGTGGCACCAGCACCAGTGCCTAAGGCCCATTTTTTCTGCCCCTGTTTAACAGGGGCGTGTAATTACAATTTTTGATGCAATACTTTGCAGCAGGGCTCGTTCTTGCGTTCCAACTAGAGTGTCTGTGAGGGGTTGCAGTGTTGTGGCACCAGCACCAGTGCCTAAGGCCCAATTTTTCAGCCCTTGTTTAACAGGGGCGTGTAATTACAATTTTTGATGCAATACTTTGCAGCAGGGCTCGTTCCTGCGCTCCAACTAGAGTGTCTGTGAGGGGTTGCAGTGTTGTGGCACCAGCACCAGTGCCTAAGGCCTAATTTTTCAGCTCCTGTTCAACAGGGGCATGTAATTACAATTCTTGATCTAATATTTCACAGCAGGGCCCTGTGAGGGCTTACAGTGTTGTGGCCACAGCAACACCTAAGGCCCAAATTTCTGCTGAGTATATAGGGCAGGACCCTACTTTCAAACAACTAACTTACAAACGACTCCTACTTGCAAACGGAAGGAGACAACAGGAAGTAAGATGAAATCTACCCCTAGGAAGGGAAATTCTCTCCTGTAAGAGTTAATATGGGAAAAACATTTCTCCTTTCCACTGATGCTTTCCAATCCATTGGGACAAAAAGTGAGGTGAAATCTTCTGAAGAGGAGGAAAGACAGCAAAACAAATGTCACAGGGGTGATAACCCTTCCCTATGTTTTTCAAAAAGCTTAAAAAAGATTTTTTGGCTGGAGCTAAACACGTTAAAAATGTACCCGTTCAAAATTACAAAGAGATTCTACTTAACAACAAGTCTACAGTCCCTGTCTTGTTTGCACCGCCTGTATACTGCTGTTCAGAGTATATAGGGCCTGGTGGCCCCACACCTTTCCTTATTTTAATTTGGGTGTGGGGTTCCCCTTAATATCCATACAAGACCCAAAGGGCCTGGTAATGGACTGGGGGGTACCCATGCCGTTTGTCTCACTGATTTTCATCCATATTGCCAGGACCCGACATGACATTAAACCCGCAAGCAGTTTTAAATGAGATTTTTTCCTTTAAAAATGACATTTGGTGCAGGGACTGTTCTAAACACGGGAAACACGCGTCAGTTTACAGGCATTCTATAGACACCCCTCAGGTACGATATTTAAAGGAATATTTCACTTTTTTTTTTTTTTACTTTAACCTCCCTGGCGGTATGATTCTTTCGGATTTTAGGTGCTGAAAGCGGTACAATTATTTTGCATGGAAATTTGGCGTTTTATATTGTAGGTCTGTAAATCTTAACAATAACACACTTAAATCTGTCCAAACCAGAGTCTAGTAGATATCCCGGGTATGATAAAGTTTGAAACACAAAAACATAAATTATAATATAATAAATAAAAATACATAATTAAAAAAAATTTAAAAAAATAGTAATAAAATAAATTTCCCCACAATTCACTATCGCTCAATTCTGCAAGTGTTCTAATTTACTATCGCTGTTTTCTAGCTGGTCTAAAGCCACTTTTGACGTAAAGGGACACTTTTTGGTTGCTATGGACAATCTCCAGTTTCCAGGCAGAAAGAACAGTGTATATCATGTAAAACTGCATGCAGGGCATGGGCCAGAGCACTGGGGACAAAAGGGATGTGAAATCATTTCATACAGTACTGTAATCTGTAAGATTACAGTACTGTATGTGTTATGATTTTTTACTTTTTTTGAATTTGCCGCCAGGCTCCGCCCCCGTGCGTCGCGCCGCTCGCAGGGAACGGAGCCTGGCACAGAGAGGCTTCGGAGGAGGACGGAGCCCTCGGACACTGCGGGGGACATCGCAGGATCCCGGGGACAAGGTAAGTAAAGCCGCCCCAGGATCCTGCAATGCGATCCCGAGTGTGGCTCGGGGTTACCGCTAATGGTACTGAATTTTAACCCCAAGCCACACTCGGGAATACCGCCAGGGAGGCTACGCATCATTAAAATCACTGCTCCCGAAAAAACAGCCCTTTTTAAAAGTTTTTTTTGCATTGATACATGTCCCCTGGGGTAGGACCCGGGTCCCCAAACCCTTTTTAGGACAATACCATGCAAATTAGTTTTTAAAATGAGCACTTTTGATTTCGAACGTTCGAGTCCCATAGACGTCAATGGGGTTCTAACGTTCGTGCGAACTTTCGGTCCGTTCGCAGGTTCTGGGTGTTCGGCTCATCCCTACTGTTAAGCTGAAATGAAATTTGGTATAACCCCAGATTACAACATGAGTGACTTATTGTCACACCCAGGTCGTAAGGACCTATTTACTGTTTCTTGTTCTACTTTACCTTTTTTTTTCTTTTTAGTTGTTTACCAGTTATATCCGCAGCCGCAGAACTTTGCTACATCCCTCAAGATTGACCAAGCCGTACAGCAGAACTACTGCAACCTCATCCTCCCATTCTTCAGTCGCATCAAGATACATCCTGACAAGCTAACCATCAAATGTAAGTGTTATATACACATACCTCATTACGCACCCAATCCTACTCTCAACAGATGCCTATAACTTTTCTCACAGTCAATGCTAGAGGCCTTAACCATCCGGCCAAACGCAGATCCATGTGGACAGAAGCGATTCAACATAAAGGGGACATATTCTGTTTACAGGAGACACATTTCAAAAAGCAGGCTCAACCTACATGCTCTCATCCTAAATTCCCGCACATATTTTTTGCAAACTCTAATACCAAAAGAAGAGGAGTCCTCACAGCAATAAAAGACACAGTAGCCTTTCACCTCCATGAGGAAATACAAGATGCACAAGGCAGATACCTCATTTTAATATGTGATATCAATAATACCACTTACACAGTGGTGAACTTATATGCCCCTAACACTCACCAGACCCGCTTTCTTCATAAACTATTGAAAAAAGTGCTGCGAATACAGAAGGAACACCTGATTCTCTGAGGAGGCTTTAACCTACCACCGGATTCTAGCATGGATTCTAGCTCAATAACTAAGAGGAAACCCCAAACACTTCAACCCCTTTTGAAGACGTATGATATATATGATGCATGGACATGTCTTCATGCTTCAGAAAGGGACTACTCCTTCTTTTCAGCTAGCCACAAAATGTATTCTAGACTAGATCTTTTTTTGACAGATAGATGGTTGTTAACCAAAATTAAAGCATTGCAAATTAATAGCATTACCTGGTCGGATCACGCGTCAGTCTCACTGCTGGTGGATGATAAATCCGCTAACAGTGCCACCTTTATTTGGAGATCCAACCCACACCTATTTCAGGATGATCCTTCCAGGTCTGCCTTACAAAGGGATCTGGAAGAATTTTTTGAACATAATGTAGGTTCAGTTAATGACCCTTTTGTTACATGGAATACGCATAAGGCGTTTATGAGGGGTCTTCTAATAAAACTAGGGGCCAGGGCTAAGAGGAAGAGGGGGCAGCGCATATTGGATATTTCCAAGCAAATCCAAACATTAGAAGAACAAAACAAAGCCAATTTCAATAATAGGATAACCGAAGAAATAACCAAGCTAAGACATGACTTACGGCTTATACTGCTGGATGATTTTGAGAAATCTTCCAGAAGGTTAAAAATGACATATTACGCCACTGGAAATAAGGCAGGGAAATTATTAGCAACTCGGTTAGGAGGCATTAGACATAAATCTAAAATTCCCTGCATTATTCACCCAGAAACTCAGAAAAAATGATACCATCCCCAGGCAATAGCAGACGCCTTTAGCACTTACTACGGGTCTTTATATAACCTAAAAAAAGATCCTCAAGTAACTCAACCATCAACCGATTCTATCTCCAAATTTCTCAGCAAAATAAATTTACCTCATCTCACAGAAAACCAAATTGAAACATTGAACTCCCCTTTCACGACACAAGAAGTGTCTCAAGGGATAGATTCATTACCAAAAAATAAATCTCCTGGACCTGACGGATTTACAGGAGAATATTTCCAAGCGTTTAAGGAAATATTGTCACCTAGACTCACTGAAATATTTAACCAAGCTGCCTCCACCTCCTCATTCCCCTCTGAAATGTTGAAAGCGATGATTGTAGCATTGCCGAAGCCAGGGAAGGACCCAGACACCCCACAAAACTTCTGCCCAATATCATTACTTAACAATGATTTAAAATTATATGCCAAACTAATAGCCAGTAGAATAGTTGAACTCCTGCCATCTTTAATTCATCCTGATCAATCTGGTTTCACCAAGGGACGCCAAACAGCGGATGCAACCAGACGCTTGATCAATCTTATATATTCAGCCAACAGGACTGGAACGCCTTCTCTGCTCCTTGCTTTGGATGCAGAGAAGGCGTTCGATAGGATCCACTGTACATACCTAGAACACGTTTTGACTAAGTTTGGTTTCGTGGGCCAAATATATCAAGCTATTATGGCACTTTACACAACACCGTCAGCACAGGTTTACATATCTGGTATGCTCTCAACTCCATTTGGGACACGCCAAGGGTGCCCACTATCCCCATTAATTTTTAATCTCTTAATGGAACCCTTGGCAGCATATATCCGTCAACACCCCAAAATTAAAGGATTGATAAGCGGGAACAAAATGCATACCATAAGTCTATTTGCGGACGATATAATTTTGATTCTTACAGACATACCGTCCTCTCTGGCTTCGGTTCATGATGCTCTACATTTATTTAATGCTATATCTTACTATAAAGTAAATGGCACCAAATCCTACCTACTGGGTATGGGTCTTACAGAAAAAGTGAGACAAAACATTACTTCTAAGTTCCCATATAGATGGAAAGAAAAGGGAATTGCATACCTAGGGATTACTCTTACACCTAAAACCTCAGAATTGGTTAAAGAAAACTACACCCCATTCTTAGATTCCTTAAAATACAAACTTGACAAACTGCAAAAGTTCGAACTATCATGGTCAGGCAGACTGGCAGCATTTAAAATGCAAATTCTACCACAATTTCTATATCTATTTAGGACCTTACCAATACCTGTTCCACATTCCTTCTTCCAATAAGCTCAACTCACAGTCGACAGGTATTTGTGGGCAGGTAAAAAAGCACGTTGTGCTTTCAACAAACTTATTAAAATTAAACAGATGGGGGGAGATAGGACATGTATCTATAAAAGATTATTATGTAGCTACCATACTTACTCAAGTAATGGATTGGTTCCCTCAAAACACCACCACATTATGGTCGGATCTAGAAAGCGCACAAATTAAAGGGGGGAACCTATATAACTACCTGATTTCCAGTCCACATCACTATACAAAAACATCGCCGTGTGCACCTACCATACAGGCTTCTGTTAAATCCTGGAAATATTTACTTACAAATATATCTCAAGGAGATCCACAAATTCTCCTAAAATTCCCGATCACAGCATTGGAACATGTTATCCCTGACTTATCACTAACTACTTGGTGTACAAGTAAAACACTCCTTTTAGAGGACCTCTTTATAGGACCAACACTGAAATCATTTAGATAATTACAGATCGAATATTCCATACCAGCCTCCGAGTTCTACAAATATATCCAGTTATCCCACCTATTAGACAAAAAGAGTGGCAATCTAACTACCCAACTACCTTGGAAATTAGCTTTCTTCTACACAACCACCAAATCGACCCAAAAAGGAACATCATTATTCTATAAGTACCTACAAGATAAACATTCCTTCTGCAAAACTACTAATATTATAGCGTGGGAAAGGGACTTAGAGAGGACCTACACAGAAGAACAGTGGACAAAAGCGTTCAAGGTTACATATAATTCCACAAAAAGTGCTAACCTTTGGGAATTGTACTTTAAAATACTTTTGCTGTGGTATCTCACCCCACATAGGATTTCCAAATGTGCAACTGCAGCATCCCCTGATTGTTGGAGAAACTGTGGTCACAGGGGTACATTGCTACACATAATGTGGTCTTGCCCACGCCTTAAAAGGTATTGGACCCTTGTGTTCAATACAATAGAACAAATCTCAGGTACTAAAGCTACATATACCCCAGGTATGGCACTTCTGTCATTAGGAATAGAATTAATACCTGCACCACTGAGAACAGTAGTATCTCATTTACTTATAGCAGCTAGACTCACTATAGTTAGACATTGGAAGGAGACTAGCCCACCCTTAATAGTGGAAATCCTAAGCATAATGATTACACACAGTGCATATGAGATACAATTTGCTCGTAGCAGGGGGAACTTTAACCAGGCCTCTACTGTATGGAATTCCTGGTTAACATGGTATCCAAAAAACTTAGATCTTAACTTCTATGGGAATGATAAATAATTAAATAATTTAAATAATTAAATATTCTTAATTAAATAACCTAATAATATATGGCACACTGATATATACAACAAGTCAATACATTACGGATGGTCAATAGACATAATTTTCTAACTGCGGATATGAGTTAAAAAGTTTTGTTACTATTTCTTTTGCGATTCTGTTCAAATGTTGTCATAGCAAGAGATACAACATGCAAGTATGGAATACACCTATGTTTTGACTGAAAACTAGACTCAACAGGATATAGTTGGGCTGTGAAAATCTCCCCCCTACAGGACACAGTTAGTTCCCAGGGGGGTGTCTAGGGGAGGTGAGTAACATCCCTGGTATATCTATTTCCTCAAGTTGTAATATGATGTATACTTATAATTATACTTGCTTCAACATTAACCTTTGAAAGTTAAAAAATTGTGACAACTCTCATTGAATGTATTATACTTTATTCTCTGTTAATTATTTACTGAAAAATCAATAAAAACTATTGGAATTAAAAATGGAACCCCTGGTGGAGGCCATTAGATCTTGTGACTAAATTTCAGGTATTGAAGTAGGCGGATATTTCCACAAAATAGGATTATTTGCCGATGACGTGGTTTAACACTAACAAATCCGGCTTCTTCTCTTTAAAATGTATAAATATTATTAGATAAATTTGGTTTGGCATTCTATTACAAGCTAAATTCAACAAAATCATCTACCATGCCCATAGGCTTGACAAGGAAACTGAAAGACCAGTGGGTCAATAACAACCTATCATAATTAGGGGTAACACTATCATCCCCATCAACTTCAACTTACGACTCAAACTTTCCTAAATTGCTTGATACATTTAAGAAAAACTTGCAGCATATATCTCGTCATGAACTGTCCTGGATGGGGAAAATAGCAGCTATGAAAATGATACTATTACCTAAAATCATATATAACTTTAGAACCATACCAATAACGATACCGGAACACTTTTTTAGGGTTACAGAAAAATTATTTAGACAATTCATTTGGGGAAAAAGATGGCCAGAATCTCATTTCCTTTACTATTGAAACATAAGCTTAAAGGGAAAGTAAACTTTCCCAATCTTAAAAATGACTACTATGCGGCCCTTTTAGACCAGATCAAAGCATTGGTTCGACCCACACTCAGATAAACTATGGGTTCACATTGAAAAACACGTGGTAGGCAATAGACATTTACCCTCTCTTTTGCTATCATATCTGACTCATCTGAAACGAAACTATAGGGCTTTTCCTTCCATAGACGCCACACTACAAGCATGGAACAAACTACATGCAATAATACCCCCTGATACATTAGACAAATGTACTGACTGCCCATTACAAATCTACGAGTATACAATACCTAATTTAAAAATCCAACCATGGTTACAAGATAAGATACTGACCTACAAAGAAATGTTATTCAAACAACCCAGACCCACATCTTTCTCTCATATTCAAATTACCCACGTTCACAATAGTAACCCGAACATACACATAGGGTTCACATAAAAACTTGGACCTACTGTCTAATCATGAGAAACCCAAAGGGTTGTCATGGTTCTACAATACCCTCCAATATAAAGGTGACTTTCAAAAATCTTCCAACTTGCAAAATTGGGAGAAGGAATTATATTCCACCTACACACAGAAGGGATGGCAAACAGTCTCATTATTGCTTCTCACATTGTGTGAACCACTGGGAGCTAATGTTAAAAATACTATATAGGACCTATTTGACTCCAATTAGATTAGCCCAGATATACCCAGAATCTTCTTCCACTTGTTGGAGAGATTGTGGGGAAAAAGGTGGCATACTGCATATACTTTGGAGGTGCAAAGGCGTAAAAAGTTTCTTGAAAGCAGTTTTCTCTCTAGTCACTAAGGTTACTGGCCTGATCATTCTCCCGACACCACAGATGGCTTTACTTAATATAGGTATACCCACTGTACCCACACAGTTTAGAACCTGGATTACGCATACTCTCATAGTAGCAAGATTAACTATCACATTCAAATGGAAGTCCACAATGGCCCCTAATGTTTCTGAGGTAATATATAGAGTTAAGTCACAATACACTTATGAAAAATATTTTGCTATGAGGTCCCAAAACCTCCCTAAATTAATTTTTGCTGGAATGCATGGGCGGATTGTCATCCGGTTGATGGCTTAATGACTAAATGAATAAATTCAGCATTTATTGATGACTAAATGATTCTTGAAAGGAAAAAGCATTAATATTCTGACCAATCACATATCAGTATGGTACAAGTTGTTAGTTTTTCTTTATATTCTTATTTTCCCTTATGTTATATTAATAGCATTAATGTCTAATCTCTCAAGGTTACATATATTCTAGAGGTATGGATTTTAACTTTTAACGTAGACATGTGACCATGTTTTTTTTTTTTTTTTTTTTACATAGGATGGGAAGGTGTTGCCTGTGTCCCGTGGCACAGTTAGTTTGCATTAAGGGTGCCTGGGAGACAGGGACAACACCATCGTCCAAGAGGAGCCCAATTTCCATGCTTTCTTTGGACTTGGTTACTAGCTAATTCTGCAATGTTATACAACTGTATAAATGTAAAACTTCTCTACTCATTGACATACATCACTGTCTATTATGTCTATGTTATGTAACCTTTTGTTATTATTGTAGAAAACTCAATAAAAACATTTAAAAATAAAATGGAGACTCCCACTGTAAATGTATTTCCCAGAGAACAGGTGCAGCAACAATCGCAACACAGTCTCAGCAGAAACCCTCCACTGAGCCCGTAAGGCACCAAATCCCCCTTCAGATTATCCTGCTCATGGAAGTTCCCCAAAAATATATAAAGCTCACCATAGTGTAAAACCATACAAACTCTAATCCAACCTGTAAATATTAAATATTACACTTACATCAAAATCGCATAGAATATGCATTGGAGAGTCATAAGCCGGCCAGCTATAGCAGTTGTAACACAATGCAAGCAGAGTAGCTGTCAAGGTGATAGTACTACTTGGACAAGTGAAGTGCAGAAAAAAAAAATCATTGTGTAAGAAGCATTACTATAAGTAGCAGCAACATTTTACGAGTGTTTTAGCTTGGCCACAATGGCACTTTTCCAAGACAAGGCATAATCCTTAGCTTTGATCTCTGAAAGTCAGCCCATAAGGGATGGTGGTGGGTAAAATGGAGATGAGTATCAGCCTTGTTTATGGGGGTCTTGTAACCTATGGTTCAACGAGGCAGGGACACATTTTAAGGGAGAGTGAGAGATTATGCATCTACATGAACTTTCTTGGTATGGGGTCAGGGATGACAAATGGAGGTCTTCCAATGTAAAATGTAGCTCTTCCAGAATAGGGTCAGGGAGGACAGGTGGAGGACTTTCAAGGTAGATTGTACTTCCAAGGTATGACAGGATTAACGCTGTCCCTGACAGGAGAAATAGAAAACAAAGGGGTAGCCCCATTTGTATTTGATATGGAATCTCACTGGAATCGTGAAAAGTTGAACTTACAGTGCCTTGCTTTTTACCTTTTTGTTGCATTACAGCCTTTAGTTCAATGTTTTTTTTTTAATCTGAATTATATGTGATGGATCAGAACACAAAACTCTAAGTTTGTGAAGTAAAATTTTAAAAATATATACATAAAACTATTTTTCACAAATAAAAAACTGACAATTGGCATGTGCGTATGTGTTCACCCCCTTTGTTATGAAGCCCATAAAAAGCTCTGGTGCAACCAATTACCTTCAGAAGTCACATAATTAGTGAAATGATGTCCACCTGTGTGCAATCTAAGTGTCACATGATTTGTCATTACATATACACACCTTTTTGAAAGGCCCCAGAGGCTGCAATACCTAAGCAAAAGGCACCACTAACCAAACACTGCCATGAAGACCATGGAACTCTCCAAAAAAGTAAGGGACAATGTTGTTGAAAAGTACAAGTCAGGGTTAGGTTATAAAAACAGTCCAAATCTTTGATGATCCTTAGGAGCACCATCAAATCTATCATAACCAAATGGAAAGAACATGGCACAACAGCAAACCTGCCAAGAGACGGCCGCACACCAAAACTCACGGACCGGGCAAGGAGGGCATTAATCAGAGAGGCAGCACAGAGACCTAAGGTAACCCTGGAGGAGCTGCAGAGTTCGACAGCAGAGACTGGAGTATCTGTACATAGGATGACAATAAGCCGTTCGCTCCATAGACATGGGCTTTATGGTAGAGTGGCCAGAAGAAAGCCATTACTTTCAGCAAAGAACAAAATGGCACATTTTGAGTTTGCGAAACGGCATGTTGGAGACCCCCAAAATATATGGTGCTCTGGTCTGGCACAAACCCAACACATCACATCTCCCAAAGAACACCATCCCCACAGTAAAACATGGTGGTGGCAGCATCATGCTGTGGGGATGTTTTTCAGCACTCTGGACTGGAAAACCGGTCAGAGTTGAGGCAAAGATGGATGGTGCTAAATACAGGGATATTCTTGAGCAAAACCTGTACCACTCTGTGTGTGATTTGAAGGTAGGACGGAGGTTGACCTTCCAGCAGGACAATGACCCCAAACACACTGCTAAAGCAACACTTGAGTGGTTTAAGGGGAAACATTAAAATGTCTTGTAATAGCCTAGTCAAAGCCCAGACCTCAATCCAATAGAAAATCTGTGGTCAGACTTAAAGATTGCTGTTCCCAAGCGCAGACCATCCAACTCGAAGGAGCTGGAGCAGTTTTGCAAGGAGGAATGGGAAAAACTTCCAGTGGTAAGATGTGGCAAGCTCATAGAGACTTATCCAAAGTGACTTGGAGCTATGATAGCTGCAAAAGGTGGCTCTACAATGTATTGACTTTAGGGGGTGAATAGTTATGCACATTGACGTTTTCTGTTATTGTGTCCTATTTGTTGTTTGCTTCACAATAAAAAAAAAAAATCTTCAAAGTTGTGGGCATGTTCTGTAAATTAAATGATGCACATCCTAAAACAAGGGGGGTGAATACTTTTGCAAGGCACAGGAATTGATGTTTTTCTTATTTCAGCCAAAATCGTGTATTTTATACTTTATGTAATTCTATATTGTGGTCCTTCCTAAGGTCATTTGACATAGACATCCAATGGTTTAAATAGGGGTGGACCGAGGGAAGGATCACAAATTTAAAGGAACCATGATTGGTTTTTCCACCGCTTTAAGCCTCGTTTTGGACTTGTGTTCCTTGATCATAAGACGTCACGCTTGGGTGTTTCCATCCACCAGCTCCGGTCTGTGTTTTTTTCTGGTGGCCTCTCAGTCCCTTCCTTGTTCCGTTGCTGTTCCACCATCCTGCCACATATCATTGGGGATTTGATCGAGGCCTCATATTGTCCATCTGGCTCTGCTTCGCTGGCTTCCCTCCTTCTAGTGACATCCAGGAATACATGAAGGTTTTGCCATCGCAGCATTGCTTCACCAAGCCAGTCCACCACCGACTGTTGCTCAAGGTACTGTCACAATGAGGAGCACGTTTTGCAGTTGCTCCATCTATGCAAGGAGATTTTTAGATAACTGTTCATCTAAGTATATGTCATTATTAAATCGGCACATGATTTTATCTCATTAAGCTTTTTGATTGTTTGTGAAGACTGTCCCGATCAGTGCTTCCAATTGTGTTTGTCCCTGAATGTTTTTACTTGTATTTACACCCCTCTTGGTGTGCTCACCCACACAGCTGGTTTTCGGGCTCTTGCTGGACATTCACAAGGTTCCCAGTGCAACATATGTCCCATTTTTCTGGCGCCAGACTGTTTTTGTCCTTTTAGTGATTTGATTAAGGCATCTTTGCTACCTATGTGGATATACATTCTGGGGTATGTTCATATTTTTCATCAGAATTTAGAAAGTGGCTTTGGTAACACTATGAAACATCTCCAACATTACATAACAAGTCCAGTTGAATTTTACTAATATTAGCTTTACCATGGCCTGATTTAATGACAACCTTCACAGACAATGGTGATGGTACTAACAAACGAATAACTCATAGCAAAAAAACCCTTTATTTCATTTCTATATAATGGAAAAAGGAGCCTAGGGCTACCCAAAAAATTGCCCCTGGCCAAATGGAGAAATGGACTATCTCAGTACCCAAGTATTTGACAATGATTAAATAAAAAAATTAACATTTTATTGGTAAACATTTTTGATTAATAAAAAAGCAAAGAACATACAAATTTAAACATTATAAAAACAATAGTTACAGCTGTGCAACATTATTGATTTTATAGGGTCAATAATCCCCAATGAGTACTGGGGATACCAAATATGGCAGATCTTGACATGGTCCTCTACATGTTTCTGTTTACAAACATTTTTATTATAAGAATAACATAAAAACATGGTGTACAGGCACAGACAGGACAATATGTACATTCGTGAGATAGGATAAAACAGCTTACATGTACATCTCTCATGTTGTCTTTGAACAGCATAATAAAATAAGCAGTAAACCCAATAATTGGGGAGGAAAAGAAAAATGAAAAAATAACAGAGAAAACAAAAATCCATGCTATTCAAACAACACAGATGTAGGGATTGTAATACCATTTGACCAGAATACAAATCACAAAAGCGTAATGTGTCCGTAAAGGTGAGTGTCATAAATGTCTACTGTACAAGTTATATTAGATGACTTTAGTCCATCTGGGCATCAGGAGTAGGGACCGAGGGATCCTCAAGTCCTGTGCTAAGCAGGTGGGTTGTCCATATGCCCTATTTGCGATCAAAGATGTGCATGGAGTCCAGGAGAGTATGGTGTATCCTTTCCATCAATCTAATGGACTCCATGCATAGAAGCACTTGCGACCATGACAGAGAGGGGCATTTCCAATTCAGTGTGACTGCCCATTGGATGGCACTAAAGAGTGTGTGAGCTAATTTCTGTTGTGGGGGGGCGGACTCCTGTGAGTTATGCAAACAATATACGCATTTGGTAAGTCAGGGTAACAGAAGCTTCAGTTAGCTGGACTTTCAGTGAGGCAGTTTTATGCCAAATGGGTCCTAATTCTTTGCAACTCCAGAATGTGTGTAGGAGCATACCCCTGACATGCTCTAAAGCATGTGTCGGGAACCAGTGGGTACATCCTGTGTAGGCGGTCTGGGGTATAGTACCAGCGGGTATGTAGTTTGAGGACGGTTTCTTTAATGGATATAGTTTGTGTGCATTTGTGCATGTTGTTAATCATGTCTTGCCAGTCTTCCTCTGGGAATTCCTGAGCCGTCTCAGCCTCCCATCTCACCATTCCAACAGATTTTACAGTGGTATTGTAGTCATTGAGGTATTGGTATAGAGTTGAGATATTCCACCTATCCCTGGAGGCCTCTCCACATAGGTATTCAAATGGTGTTTTTTCAGTTCTATTCCGCCAACCAGGGCAGTGGAGTAAAAGTGTCTTATCTGTAAGTATTGGTAAAAATCCATTCTACTAAGGGTAAAAGTTTGCTGTAAATGTGTGAATGAGCAAAAGGATGTGCCCTGTAACAGAGATTCCAAGTTTACCAGCCCATGCTCATTCCAGTTATGAAACAATGTGCCTGTGTTAAGGGCTGGAGGGAATGAGGGTTTTCCTATGAAGGAAGACAGGAGTGGTGTGTCGGATTTTAATTCAAATTTATTCCAGTAGAGAGACCAGAGGTACAGAGACTGGCCCACAATATTATTAAGTGGAGTGATGTCTTGATGAAGAACAAGAGCTTTGGGAGGATAGACATTTTGACTGCTTGAATGCAACCTAAAAATGATATATTGGTTAAGAAGGCGTTTAACATTGGAAAAGGCTTGTGGGTAGTTAATGAGTACATCTGTCTAAGTGAGAGGGCTAGTTTTATTTCTAAGTATTGCAGTGAGCTGTGGTTCCAGGAGAATGTATATTTGTCTTTAAGAGTAGTCATTAAAGGTTGGGGGAGGTGGATAGGCAATGCTGTACATTTGGATGGGTTCACTCCTAGGCCTGTAAGATGATAGAAGGAATCTAGAGATGTCATAAGGTTGGGAAGGGAAATTAGGGGGTCAGGGATAAATAAGAGGACATTATCAGCATATAGACTGATTTAAAATTCCTGATCATCTTTTTTATATCCTTTAATGTTAGGGTTATTGGAGATGGATTGGGCCAGGGGTTCCATAGCAAGAGCAAATAAAGGGGGGGAAAGCGGGCATCCCTGTCTGGTTCCATGGTTTAAAGGGAAGTATTCAGAGTTGAACCCTGGGAGTTTGATACGTGTACGGATAAAACTGTGTATAAATAGGGCCAGAGGACACTGTCAAAGGCCTTATTAATGTCCAGACTCAGGAATATTACCTTCTTGGAGTGAATTTCAGCATCTTGGAGAATGTTTGTTGCTAAGCGAATGTTGTTGGTGATTTGTCTAGATGGCATAAAGCCCGTCAGGGGATATTAAAGTTGTAATAACTTAGGTTAGGCGGTCTGCTAAAATCCGTCAAAAGATCTTTAAGCCATTGTTAATGGCTTAATGACAGAGATGGGGTGGAAATTTTGTGGGAGGGTATGGTCTTTTCCTGGTTTAGGTATTAGGGAGATATTAGCCAGTAGCATTTCTTCGGGAAAGTGTTTTCCTTTTAGGATATGGTTATAGAGTTTGGTCAATTTGGGGATTCATTTTTTGTAATAAGTGACAGAGAATCCATCTGGATTTTAGAGGGTTTAAGGGAGGAAATGATGGAGGCAATTTCCTCTGTTGTACATGGGGCATTAATGATTTGCAATTGCTCCTCTGAGAGCTGGGAAAGTGCAAGGGAGTCTGACAAGGTTTGGGGGCAGGAAGGGAGTGGGGGGGTAGGGCCATAGAATAGCTTTTGGTAGATGGAGGAAAAGATGCTCAGGACATTTCCTTAGTTTGTAGAGGTGTGTCGATTGGGTGGTCTGCTTGAGTTTCCGTTCAAACACAGTTGAAGCTGAATTGCTATGAAGGAGGAAGTGGGCCTTAGCCCATCTAAGGGACTTTCCGGTGTGTTCTGAGAGTAGGGTGTCTAGGGCCCTTCTTTTTTCGTTAATTTGGAGAAGTAAGTCTTGTGAAGGAGTCTGGCTGTGCCTGTGGTAAAGTTTCTCAAGGTCAGAGGTGAGCCTTCGTGTTTCCTGTAGTTTTTGGCGTTTTCTAGTGGTGGAGATTTCTATTAAGTGTCCCCTCATCACAGCTTTATGGGCTGCCCAAAGGGATGCGGGGGATATTTCGTCTATGTCGTTGTGTCTAAAGTAGTCTGTGAGGCACTCAGACAGTTGGGTCAATACTATAGGGTCCGTAAGTAATGCGTCATTGAAGCACCAGGTTCTGGTAGCGTATGGGAGACCTATACAAGAAAGGTGGCTGGATACCATTTGGTGGTCCAACCACGGGCAGACATGTATGTTTGCTGAGGTGGAGTTTGCAATTAGGGAGTGTCATGGTTATGCAATAGAATTTTTTTGTCAGCTTACCTGTCTCCATGTGTATCATCTCTAAAGACCAGCTGCCTCTCACCTGACTGGTTTTATAACCTCTCCTCTAAGCATGGCCCCACCCCAGGCCCTATCAGGGAACCCTATATTAACCTGTGCACTGCAAGCCAGCAGGGCTGATCAACCATTGTGTGTTAGCTTTCGTGTGTACTTGCTGTGTTTCCTACGTCTGATTCCAGTTACCGACTTTGGCCTGTTCTTAACTATTCCTGTCTGCTCGTGACCCTGACCTTTGGCGTATCCCCGACCATCCCTGTTTGCCTGTGACCCTGAACCTTGGCATGAACTCTGTTGTCCTTGTCTGCTTGTGGCCCCGACCTTGGCTTGTCCCTTACTTTCCTTCTTGTTCCAGCCTGCTGCCTCCTTCCTCTTCTCCTGTAGTCTACCATGAGCGTGAGCTGTGAGACCCTGGTGGCCGCGACCTGGAGCCAGACTGCAGCGCAGTCCATCCTTACCACTAAAGGCTCTGGTGAACACCTGCTGGCTCTTAGACTCTGCACCCTGGGGAATCTATGCTCTAGCTCCCAGTAGGATCTGTGTCAGTGATCCAGTAGACCTGCTTCCTGAACCTCCCAGGGTTCAATCCACAGCAGTCAGTCCTAGGGTCCACTACCTTAGCGGTGCACTTCTGACTCCTACAGAGTGCATCTGTCACCTAGCCTCAAAGTGACCTGACAGTTTGATCAGCCATGGACCCGGCTGATGTGCCGCTACCCGCAGATGATCCGTTGCAGGGCTTAGTTCGCAGACTTGAGACCCAGGAATCGCATCAGACCCAAGTGATGCAATTCCTTCGGGATTTGGCATCCCGTTTTGAACAGGTTCAGGCCTCATTAGGACCCCCGGTTCAACAACCTCAACCGCTATCTGCTGCTGCACCTATAGCAACCAGTCGCAGCCACACATTCATTACAACTGCCACCCCCGGCCCTTTTCTCTGGGGACTCCAAGGCTTGCAGGGGGTTCCTTAGCCAGTGCACGAATAATTTTGAACTTCAGCCCCAAACTTTCTGTCCGATCGGGCAAAAGTAGCCTATATTATATCCCTTCTGTCCGGCGAGACGCTAGCTTGGGCTGCCCCTCTGTGGGAACTGAATGATCCAGTGGTTTCTTGCCTGTCTGATTTCTTGAAACTTTTTCGGAATATCTTCGAGGAACCGGGTCGTGTCTCCTCAGCGGCTAGCGCTCTTTTACATCTCCGTCAAGAGTCCGCTTCTGTGGGACAGTATGCTCTTCAGTTCCATATCCTCACAGCTGAATTGAGCTGGAATAATGAGGCCCTAGTTGCAACCTTTTTACATGACCTCTCTGATAGAGTGAAGGATGAATTAGCAGGAAGATCCCTTCCTGCTGATCTGGACAGTGTCATCACCTTGTGTAACCAGATCGATATTCGCTTTCAGGAGAGGATCCTGAAAAAAGATGCCAGCACTACCTGTTCCTTAGGCAGCTTGAGCTCCCAGTCCCTTCTCTTCGACTCGAGGAGCACCCCCTGCCCGCTGAGGAACCTATGCAGCCAAAGGTCATTTTTTTTTACTCTTGTTCTCTTCATCCGGAAAAACGATCAGGGCTAATACATCTGGAAGGTGGAGTATTAGACCCTGAAGTATCACCTTCACCTTCTCGTCTTCTTCTTTCTGTGTTCCTTCATGTCGGCGATTCCTCATGTTCGGTCTCGGCACATCTGGATTCTGGAGCCGCTGGCAATTTCATGGATTGGAAAACTGCATCTTCCATGAGACTTACCCTTTTACCCCTTTCAATGCCATTGGTGGTCTTGTTGATTGATGGCACTGTTCTCCCAGGGGGTCCTATCCGCTTCCAGACCCTTCCTGTTAAGATTTTGGTAGGGACACTCCACCAGGAGTGGATATCCTTCCTTGTCTTGCCTAAAGCATCATCTCCTATCATATTAGGTCTTCCTTGGTTACGGTTCCATTCTCCACACATTGACTGGACTGCTGGACGGATCCTGGCTTGGGGTTCCTCCTGTTCCTCTTCCTGCCTACTCAAGGTTACCCCAAAAGAGAAACTTCCTGTTGCCACCATCCCAGTATCTTCTGCTCTTCCCGCTGCATATAGCGATTTCTGGAATGTCTCCTGCAATAGTCGGGCTGAGGCACTCTCTGGGTCATGTGGCACTCTGGATGAGGAGCCCACCTGTAAACTTGAGCCGATCATTCACTCCAGTTTTCATGGTCATTTACCTTTGCCTGTTCCTAGACCCCCTTGGACGCACACCCAGGCTGACTCGTCTACCAGTTCCACAGTCGCTACGCCCTGTGATGCGATTCTGGTGGTTGCTGCACCTGGCAATGCTGTTCAGTCGGCCTCTGCACCAGTTCAGCCTATGCCCAGTGAAGCTATCCAGCTTGACTTCTGTGACACATCACTTTCTAACCAACCTGGCCTCAGGGATCCACTGACTTCTGCCCAGTCTGATGATCCTGTGTTGGATGTCCAGCTCATCTTTAAGGGTCTGGGGGACCCTGCTCAGACTCCTGATGGCCTTCTTATGCCTTTACCCATTCCTAAGAAGCCTTTAGATCTCAATAAGTCCTCTCGTCCTCTCCCTACCTCAGTTTCGGTCTCTGAGGATAATCTTAAGTACGAGGTTAGTCAAGTTCTCGATTCCCGGCGCCATAGAGGCATTCTTTAGTACCTCGTACATTGGGAAGGGTTTGGTCCTGAGGAGAGGTCTTGGATCACTGCATCTGAGATCTTTGCACCTCATCTGTTGAGGAGGTTTCATCTGGAGTTTCCCTTTAAGCCAGGGCCCAGGCGGGGGAGGGGGAGGCCTCATAAGAGAGGGGGTACTGTCATGGTTATGCAATAGAGTTTCTTTGTCAGCTTACCTGTGTATCATCTCTAAAGACCAGCTGCCTCTCACCTGACTGGTTTTATAACCTCTCCTCTAAGCATGGCCCCACCCCAGGCCCTATCAGGAAACCCTATATTAACCTGTGCACTGCAAGCCAGCAGTGCTGATCAACCATTGTGTGTTAGCTTTCAGGTGTACTTGCTGTGTTTCCTACGTCTGATTCCAGTTACCGACTTTGGCCTGTTCTTAACTATTCCTGTTTGCTCGTGACCCTGACCTTTGGCGTGTCCCCGACCATCCCTGTTTGCCTGTGACCCTGAACCTTGGCGTGTACTCTGTTGTCCTTTGTCTGCTTGTGGCCCCGACCTTGGCTTGTCCCTTACTTTCCTTGTTGTTCCAGCCTGCTGCCTCTTTCCTCTTCTCCTGTAGTTCACTGTGAGCGTGAGCTGTGAGACCCTCAGGGCCGTGACCTGGAGCCAGACTGCAGCGCAGTCCATCCTTACCACTAAAGGCTCTGGTGAACACCTACTGGCTCTTAGACACCGCACCCTGGAGAATCTATGCTCTAGCTCCCAGTGGGTTCTGTGTCAGTGATCCAGTAGACCTGCTTCCTGAACCTCCCAGGGTTCAATCCGCAGCAGTCAGTCCTAGGGTCTACTACCTTAGCGGTGCACTTCTGACTCCTACAGAGTGCATCTGTCACCTAGCCTCAAGGTGACCTGACAGGGAGGGAGTGCAGAAAATATAATCCAGGCGAGAGTAGCTGTCGTGAGGGTGTGAATAAAAGGTGTTACACCTACTTTGGGAGCCCTCCAGGCATCTATCAGTTGATGGGACTTTAGGGAGTGTTGAAGGGATTTTGGGAAGGCATTAGAGTAGGAACCTGTATGACTTCTATCCATAACAGAGTGGGCTACTAGGTTGAAATCCCCTCCGATTAGTATGGAGGGTGAGTGAATTCTGTCTAGGACCTGAAAGAAATTTTTAAAGAATGTGGCCTGTGATGCATTAGGGGCATACACTGAGGCCAAGGTTATCAGTTTTCCTGGATGGAGCCCCTGACAATTACAAATCGACTGTTCGGGTCTCTGTAAGTTTGTTGAACCCGAAACATCACAGAATTTTTAATAAGGACAGCCGCCCTCTAGACCTGAACTCATAGGTGGAAAATTAACATTGTTTAAATGATTTATCCAAAAATGCATCTCCTGCAGTAGGAGAATGTCAGCTCCTAGTGATTTAAGTGACTTTTCTCCTCTTATGAGGGGAGTTAAACCCCTTAATGTTGTGGGGGATTACTTTAAGACCCATGTTATGTTAAGAGTGGGAGATTGAAGGTCAGGGGGAGTCCTGGCCAAGAGGCGCATTTACATAACAGTCCACAATACCTTTGAGAGTAAATACAGTAGGTGTAAGGAATTTGTGTGGGGTACCACACCATCTGGTGGACATATCTGGTACAATGTCAATAATTGTAGCACATTTGTGGTAAAAAACTGAAGTTGGTAACTTAAAAAAGAAAAATAAATGCAAGAAAAAACAGAAGAACCAGTAACTTTGAAACTGGGCCATAAAATGGCAATGCATAGTCTTGGGGGGTCAGGGGAGAAGACTTCCCACTGACCCAAAGAACAATGTCAATTTGGACCGTAGGGTCCAGTACTCTAAACCTGTGGGTCCGTGGACTCAGCATATACTGTAATTTGTTATGCTTAAATACCTGTGGGGGGGGCGTCAGCTCGGACACCATTGAGCAGATGGGAGGCCAACAGACCCCAACTGGTGTAGAGTAGGGGGGACAGTCAAGTGGACCTGCCTGGAATTCAGCTTTGAGACGGGAGAGTCCAGTTGCTGCAAAGTATGGCAGGAGTACCCCGTTATCCGTAACCATGAATAACCAAGGATCAAACAGGGGGAGAAAAAAAAGTTAGTCTCAATGTTGATTCCGGTGGTCTCTTCTGGGAGATGGGGAGGCCCAAACGGCAGAATGGCGAGGAGTGGATGGCATCCTGGGTAGAGCCGCTGCATCTAAGAGGCCTAGCTTCACCAATAGTTCCTTGCCCTCTATGATCGTGGTAACCATTGTGCCATTATGAGGGACTTGAAGCTTGAACGGGAACCCCCAATGGTAGTGGATATTGGCCAACTGGAGGACTGATGTGACTTCTTTCATCTTCCTGCACTTGTCCATGGTGGTGTGGGATATATCTGGGTATATTTGAATGGGGTTACCCTCCAAACGTATATTAGGAGTGTTCCTTGAGGCCCGAAGGATGTGGTCTTTAATTAGGAAGTCCTTGAGGCATAGCACTATATCCCTAGGGGGCTTCTCAGAAGGGGGGGTGGGCGCAGGGCTCTGTGGATCCTGTCGCAGGAAAAGGCTGAAAGAGGGGAGTCAGGCAAGAGAGCCTGAAACAGCTTCTGGATCGTAGGTTGTAAGTCAATCACCGACTCTGGGACCCCCCGCACCCTAAGATTATTTTGTCTGTTCCTGTTGTCCAGGTCCTCAATGTGGGCTAATAGCTGCAGGACAGTCTCTGAAAGGGACTCTTGCTCTTTTCTGAGATCTGAACAGACCAGAGCAAGCTCATCGTGTTTAGTCTCTAATAGATCAGTTTTGCTACCCAGGGCTGCAATCTCCAGGGATAAAGTGTTGGTGGATTTGTGCAGCTCAGATTGAAATGTCTGGGCAATTTTGTCATACATCAGGGTGAGACTCTCATCTTTAGTGAGTTACAGAGAATACTCACAGTCTCCCAGGAAGTGTAATGGTGAGGAGGCTGTAGCTTGTGGATGTGCCTGCGTCTGCTTCGTCTGGGTGCCATCTTGGGACATCATGCTCTGCTCCCTCACTCTCAGTAAGTATTTTGTTAGGGACTTTTGGGCCGGTTTACTGTGGTGATTTTTCTGTCCCGGCATGTGCTGAGTATTCCGCTAGGAGTGCAGGAAGAAATCAGAGAAAAAAAAGTGTGATGATAGGCCTGGGGAAGTGCCGTTCGTCTCCGTGGCTCTCGGAGCTCTTAGCCCTTGCCTCCTTCTTGGTCGCGCCGTGCATGTGCCCCCCATGGTCCTCTACATGTTTCACGGTGCTTAGCCCTTCCTCAGGAGTGGTAAATCAATGTTATCTACAACATAATAAATTATAATAATCATATCTATATAAGAAATATACATATTAAAATATGATAAACTAAATGGCCAATATTGCCCTTGTAGTTTATGTTCAATTTAATAGCCAGAGGCAATGGTAGAAAAAAGGTGAGTGGATAAAATCTGTAACAATAAACATGAAGTCCCCTACTGCTTTCAACTTAAGATAAATAAAGGGTGTGTGTCAGGGGAAGCCGGATTCTAAAAAAAAAAAAAGAATTCCCAAAAGATTATTAGCAATCAGGTAAATTAGCCATGCAAAAAACAGCCAACCAAGGAGGAGTAAACGTATAAAAGGTATAAAAGGTTTTCAGATCCACTCAGTACATAACATAGACTAATATCACTGTAAGTGGTAACATTTTTCATGGCTGATCTGACATTGTTTGCCAGGGATTTTCAAAGTAAAGGAATACATCCAGACGTCATCCCTAATAATGCTCACAGAATTGAGGTGAAGTATGTAAGTATGTTTAGAGATAAATGAAAATATAGACACATCATAGAATTGCTGTTTTGTGTTTCCATACAGATTAAGTAGTGTAGAAGTATAAGATGTATAACATTATATACTGTATGCTTCAGAGCTTCTCTTATTATCATTCAATTTACCTGGGTCTTTTCTAATTATTATGCCATCATTTTCAACTCAACTCAACTAATGTCAAAAAAATTGCATTGTATGTCTAGGATTTTGAGCTTTCCTGGTTCAGTGTATTCTTATAATATTGGTTACATTTTGAACTTACAATGCAAATACTTGGCAATGTCTAATTATCAAACTTCCTGACTGACTATCTGCTGTTTTTTTTTCTCCATCCTTCTTTTAGGAAGTATCATGTATTTTTGTATTTATTGTCTTTATTTATGCTCAAGAATAAAAACTAACAATTTAAAAATATATTCAATTTTTAGTCAAGCAAAGATGAAATATTGCATATTCATTGAGACCCAACGTAACTTTCTCTTTAAAGCAGCTACATTTTTTTCAGGTGCATAAAAAGAAAAAAAGAGAAGAAGGTGTTCCAAATCTTAGTTGGTTTCCTTTAGAAAGAAGCCACACACTAAGTAGAAAAACATGTCCAATGCCTGATTCTTAAAGCAAAAATACAATATATTACCAAAAGTATTGGGATGCCTGTCTTTACACACACAGGAACTTTAATGGCATCCCAGTCTTAGTTTATAGGGTTCAATATTGAGTTTGGCCTAACCTTTGCAGCTATAACAGCTTCTCTGGGAAGGCTGTCCACAAGGTTTAGGAGTGTGTCTATGGGAATGTTTGACCATTCTTACAGGAGCGCATTTGTGAGGTCAGGCACTGATGTTGGACGAGAAGGTCTGGTTTGCTTTCTCCACTCTAATTTATCCCAAAGGTGTTCTATCGGGTTGAGGTCAGGACTCTGTGCTTTCCGATTCGTAGGCAGAGATGTAAATCATTTTCTTATGCCTCAATGGAAAACTACACATCCGAAACCACTGGTGTACACCACTGATAAAGCTGGATACAATAAAGACATTTATTTATTATGAGGAATGGTTAAAACTTGGCCCAATGGTAATATATGGTAAACGGTTCTTAACAAAATTGAATGGATAATTGGCAAAAACATTTTTTTGTTTTGCCTTCCACTGAAAAAATTGAACATGGTGGATGTTCTCTTTATTCCAACCTAAATTATGTATTTTATGTTGTTTTACCAGGTGGTCTATCATAATAATTTAACCAACGTTGTGCTAACAGGTTTCACGACTCTAAAATACTATAACATTTTATTTTTCTTGGTGCTTTTTTTTATATATTGTGTTACTATTTCTGGAAATCTCTTTATTGTGGTTTTATTTCATCTGAGTAAAACACTTCAGTCTCCAATGTACCTCTTTATCACCCAACTATCATTACTTGATATAATTCTGTCTACAGATATTCTTCCCAACCTTCTTTATATCATCTTACATGATGGACGTACCATGTCTTTTCCTGAATGTATCATCCAGTTCTCCTTCTTTTCACATACTGAGACCTCAGAGTGTTTTCTACTGACTGTGATGTCCTATGACCGGTATTTGGCCATTTGTAAGCCCCTACATTACAACTCTATAATGAGCCAATCAAATTGCATTAAATCAGCGATTACCATTTGGTCACTGGGCTTCAAAATTACATTGCTTAATTCTATGTCTTTGTGCAGTTTATACTACTGTGGACCAAACATCATTCATCACTTCTTCTGTGACTATCTAAAAATACTAGAGCTTTCCTGCTCTGATACTTCATGGATTTCCATTCAGACATACGTAGTAGGTCTCATTGGTATTGTAGCACCTTTTATGATAATTTTTATATCGTATATCTATATTGGTATAACCATCCTCAAAATAAAATCAATTACAGGAAGAAAGAAAGCCTTCACCACCTGCAGTTCTCACTTGACCGTAGTGTGCATTTTCTTTGGTACTCTAATTGCTGCGTATTTGTTCCCAGAGAAAGGACAACTAGATATTCTAAGCAAGGTCCTCTCTCTCTTTTACACTGTGATGACTCCATTGCTCAATCCGGTCATATACACCTTCAGGAACAAGGACTTTAAAAAAGCTATTGAAAAAATAAAATCCTAATTTTTTTAATTAAAAATGCAAACATGATCAATAAGTAAATATTAAGTACATTCTTCTCAGCAATTAGTCTTCTTTATGCTGTATTACCACAAGGTTTAGGAGTGTGTCTATGGGAATGTTTGACCATTCTTCCAGAAGCGCATTTGTGAGGTCAGGCGCTGATGTTGGATGACAAGGCCTCACTCGCAGTCTCCGCTACACTTGTGCACAATGGAAAAATTAGTTTTGTTTAGTTTCGTTTCTTTTCGGTGCCATTGATTCGTAATCATTTGTAATTTCGCAAAACGTGATTTTTCGTGTTCGGACGAATTCGTATTTTCGCAAGTGACATTTTTCGTTGAATCAGAATGATTCGTATTTCTGTAAGCCTTATTTTTAGTTGATTTATAATTTGTACTTTTGGTAGAGTACATTGTTTTTCGTTGATTCTGGACACAACTCTTTCTTACTTTCCTAACTTTTTTTCCCCCGTTGATTCAAAATTTTCCGTGTCTCTCTCACAATGGCGCTGCCTAACGTGCTTTGAACGGATTCACACTTTTCTAAATACATTGCGGTTATTCGTAACGATTCAAAATCTTGTATTTTACTTTCATTTTTGACATGCGGCTATAGCCTCCGCCCCTGTACACCATTTTGAGAGGGATTATAGTGGTGTGTAGGGATAAGCTTGATGTTCGGGTTGAACATAAGTTCAACTCGAACATCGGGTGTTCGTTTGTTCACCGAAGAATGAACATTATGGGGCGTTCACAGGAAATTTGAGCGCCATGGAATGCCCAGTAATGTACTGCGAGATCGCATTGCATTGCTGTATGATGATTGGCCAAAGCATGCACCTGACCTGCATGCTTTGGCCAATCCCAGTGCCCTCTGCTAAGAGAGCCATAATTGGCCAAAAGCAGGGTGCCTTTGGCCAGTCATGGCTCAGGGGGACTAAGTCAACGCCCCACACTATATAAGGCTGCCTACATGGTGGCCCTGTGTAGTGTTGTTGGTGTGGATGGAGAGATAGTGTGATTTAGATTAAGCAGGTATGTTACTCAGTTAGTGGCAGTGTATTTGATTGATATATATATATATATATATATATATATATATATATATATATATATATATATATATATATATGTATATATATATAGTCAGTCTAATATATATATATATATTTATATATATATATATATATATATATATATATACTCTGCAGCATCCAGTGTAGCCTATATCTACAGTGCATTCTGTGGTGTACTATTTCTAATCTACTTCAGGCGGTGTATTTGATATATACAGTGGGGACGGAAAGTATTCAGACCCCCTTACATTTTTCACTCTTTGTTATATTGCAGCCATTTGCTAAAATCATTTAAGTTCATTTTTTTTCCTCATTAATGTACACACAGCACCCCATATTGACAGAAAAACACAGAATTGTCGACATTTTTGCAGATTTATTAAAAAAGAAAAACTGAAATATCACATGGTCCTAAGTATTCAGACCCTTTGCTGTGACACTCATATATTTAACTCAAGTGCTGTCCATTTCTTCTGATCATCCTTGAGATGGTTCTATGCCTTCATTTGAGTCCAGCTGTGTTTGATTATACTGATTGGACTTGATTAGGAAAGCCACACACCTGTCTATATAAGACCTTACAGCTCACAATGCATGTCAGAGCAAATGAGAATCATGAGGTCAAAGGAACTGCCTGAAGAGCTCAGAGATAAAATTGTGGCAAGGCACAGATCTGTCCAAGGTTACAAAAAAATGTTGAAAAACTTGTTGCATCTTTCCCAAAAAGACTCATGGCTGTATTAGATCAAAAGGGTGTTTCTACTAAATACTGAGCAAAGGGTCTGAATACTTAGGACCATGTGATATTTCAGTTTTTTTTTTTTAATAAATCTGCAAAAATGTCAACAGTTCTGTGTTTTTCTGTCAATATGGGGTGCTGTGTGTACATTAATGAGAAAAAAAATGAACTTAAATGATTTTAGCAAATGGCTGCAATATAACAAAGAGTGAAATATTTAAGGGGTCTGAACACTTTCCGTCCCCACTGTATATACAGACAGTCTAGTATATATATATATATATATATATATATATATATATATATATATATATATATATATATATACATATCCTCTGCAGCATCCAGTGTAGCCTATATTTACAGTGCATTCCGTGGTGTACTATTTCCAATGTACTTCAGGTGGTGTATTTGATATATATATACAGATAGTCTAGTATATATATATATATATATATATATATATATATATATATATATATATAGTATCTCACAAAAGTGAGTACACCCCTCACATTTTTGTAAATATTTTCTTCTATCTTTTCATGTGACAACACTGAAGAAATGACACTTTGCTACAATGTAAAGTAGTGAGTGTACAGCTTGTTAGACTGGCAACAGAAGTGAAAATGTCCAAATTGGGCCCAAAGTATCAATATTTTGTGTGGCCACCATTATTTTCCAGCACTGCCTTAACCCTCTTGACCATGGAGTTCACCAGAGCTTCACAAGTGGCCACTGGAGTCCTCTTCCACTCCTCCATTATGACATCACGGAGGTGGTGGATGTTAGAGACCTTGCGCTCCTCCACCTTCTGTTTGAGGATGCCCCACAGATGCTCAATAGGGTTTAGGTCTGGAGACATGCTTGGCCAATCCATCACCTTTACTGCATATAAACAATTATGGAATTACATTTATTATAATGTTCTTTTCTCTGATGTGGTTCATGTTTGTGATATGTTTGATACATTTATGACAAATAAATACATATTGTATTCAATCTACCTCCGTGCTTTCCATGGACCTCATTTCAAAGTCCCAAAATTCCCAATCTTTTTTCTGAATCAGGGATGGAGGCACACCACACATGTGCCACACATAAAGTCCCAAATCCCCCCTTTCTTCTACCACAACCACCAAAGGCCCAATTTTTCTGGGCCTTTGGTGGGGCATGTAATTACAATTTTTTATATAATATTTCAATGCAGGGCCCGTTCCTGCGCCCAATATGTGTATTTGTGAGGGCTTACAGTGTTGTGCATCACCACCACCACCACCCAAGGCCCAATTTTTCTGCCCCAGTTTAACAGGGGCATGTAATTACAATTATTGATATAATATTTCATAGCAGGGCCCATTCCTGCACCCAAGAAGCGTAACTATGAGGGCTTACATTGTTGTGGCACCACCAAAGGCCCAATTTTTTTGCCCCTGTTTAACAGGGGCATGTAATTACAATTTTTGAAATATTTCAATGCAGGGCCCGTTCCTGCACCCAACAAGAATATCTGTGAGGGCTTAAAGTGTTGTGGCACCACCACCACCAAAGGCCCAATTTTTCTGCCCCTGTTTAAGAGGGGCATGTAATTACAATTTTTGATATAGTATTTCACAGCAGGACCATTTGTCACATACCTGGTCGGAGTCTGATATGACAAGGTTGGCCTCCCTTGTATCTCCAGCCCAAGCCCCACTGAAGGTGGAACAGATGGTGGCTAGGACCATGAGGAACACGAGTGCCTGTAAGTGTTGCTTGCAGAACTTACAGATGGAGTAGTAGGCTCGGTGGCACAGGCAGGACAACAGGTACAACAGGCAGTATTTGAGCCAGGTGAAGAGCAGGAGCGGGGTCTCAAGGATAGGCGGGTTCAGTAACAGACGGGCAGCAAAGTACAAAGGCATGAGCAGAAGCAAGGTCAAAATGTAAGCCGAGATCAGGAACCAGTGATCAGGAATGTATCAGAGTCCAGAGGCAGAGTCAGGGTAAGCCGGGTTCAGCAACAGGTATCAGGCAGAGTACAACAGGAATCAGAAGATTGAGACACAGCTGAAGACCAGTCAGTGCTGTTTGTGAGTCAGAGCACCCTTTAAATAGGCCGTTAGGCGCCAATTGGTATTAGGGATGCGCTCCTGCGCACGCACACAGTCCGTTGCACACATGCGTGTGCATCAGCTCTCTGGAAGTCCACTGTTGCCCATGGGCACACTCATGCGCATGTGTGTGCACTAGAGCAGTTCTCTTACACTGTTCCTGCACTCACCAAGAGTAACTGTGAGGGCTTACAGTGTTCTGGTACCACCAACACGTAAGGCCCAATTTTCTGCAGAGTATATAGTGCAGGTCGTATAGTATATATACTTTTGTTCAGAGTATATAGTGCCTGGGGGCCCCCCACACCATTTTTTTTTAATTTGGGTGCGGGGTTCCTGTTAATATCCATAACAGACCCAAAGGGCCTGGTAACCTGGGGGAACCCATGCCGTTTTTCTCAATGATTTTCATGTATATTGCCGACACCCGACAATACATTACAGCCGCCAGCAGTTTTAAATGGCTATTTTTCCTTTAGAAATTTAATTTTGCTGTGGTATTGTTCTAAACACAGGGAAACTTTTCCACTTTACAGGCATACTAAGGACACCTCCCAGGCACGATATTTAAAGGAATATTTAATTTTTATTATTTCACTTTAAGCCATATTAAAATCACTGCTCCCGAAAAAATGGATGTTTTTAAAACTTCTTTTTGCATTAATACATGTCCCCTGGGGCAGGACCCGGGTCCCCAAACACTTTTCATGACAATAACTTCCATATAAGCCTTTAAAATTAGCACTTTTGTTGTTTCACATACGTGTCCCATAGACTTTAACGGTGTTCGAACAAACTTTTTGCATGTTCGCATGTTCCGCTGCGAACAGAACCGGGGGTGTTCGGCTCATCCCTAGTGGTGTGGTGAGGGAGGAGCATAGAGCAGAGAGTGGTATTGTTGGATTTGTGGTTGTTTTTGTGTGGTTTGGTGCTTTTGGTGAAATTAGAATGTCTGGGAGTGAGAATGGACGTGTGAGTCTTGAGAGTGAGAATGTTGGTATTGGTATGAGAGTTGGTATGAGAGCATAGAGGGAAAAGGAGGCATGGAGGGGAGAGGAGGAGTGAAGGTGAACGGAGGCGTGGAGTGGAGCCAAGGCATGGAAGAGAGCATGCCGATAGAGGTGGAGTGGAGCGGGAGCATGGCCAAAAAAGGAGGCATGTTTCCCCCCTACAAGAGATTGCTGACGCCGACCTGCACCAGCGCCAGTGAACCAAGAGACAGAGAAGATCAAGGGGGCCCGTATTTACCCCAGAGGAGAATTCTGCATTGGTTTCTGCAGTGAACAGAGACAAAGTGAGACTCTTCAGCCTAAATGTCTCAACCTCTGCTAAGAGAGCAGCCTGGGAACGAGTCCGGGACACAGTGAATGCGGTCTCCAAGGTTCGCAGGACCACCAATGGCGTCAGATACAGGTAATTATTCAAATATTATATCACTCTTAGAACACAACACATATATGTGAAAAATACACAGTATAGTAGTCTAGTCAATAAAAAGTAAACTGAGTTGAACATAACACAAATATTTATTTGGCACAGACACATACAGAAAAGTAACATGTAAAATAATATTGTAACGTGTATTAACTATACTGTATCTTTTTTTAACCGCTTGGCATCCGCGCTATAGCCGAATGACGGCTACAGCGCGGACCTGAATTCCCGGGAGGCCGTCATATGACGGCCTCCCCTGTGCACAAGCCCTGCGCGCACCCTACAGGGCGCGCGTGGAGCGCGCTGTGATCACCGAGTCACTGAGACTCGGGTGATCACCGATCTGTGTAAGGGGCCGGTCCCGGCCCCTTACCATGTGATCAGCTGTCAGCCAATGACAGCTGATCACATGATCAAAACAAAAGCTCTGTGATCGTTTTTTTTTTCTCCTCGCGCTGACAGTGCGAGGAGAAAAAAAAGCCGATCACCGGCTCAGCAGCAAGGGACATCGGTCCCGAAGAGGAGGAGGCAATAATGCCTCAATTGTGCCACAATTGTGCCAACAGTACCCACTGACAGTGCAACCTGACATTGCCACATCACAGTGCCCACAGTGCCCACCAGTGCCACGTATCAATGCCCATAAGTGCCACCTATCAATGCCTACAAGTGCCACCTATCAATGCCCACCATTGCCACCTAACAATGCCCACCAGTGGTGCCAATCAGTGCCACCTAGCAGTGTACAAGATCAGTGCCCATTATTGCCACCAATCAGTGCCCATCACTGCCACCCATCAGTGCCCATCACTGCCACCTATCAGTGCCAATTGGTGCCGCCTCATCAGCGTACATCAATGAAGGAGAAAAATTACCCTTTTAAAAAATTTTATAACAAAATATAAAAAAAAATAATTTTTTTTTTAAAAATTCGGTCTTTTTACATTTTTTTAACAAAAAATAAAAACCGCAGAGGTGATCAAATGCCACCAAAAGAAAGCTCTATTTGTAGGAAAAAAATGATAAAAATTTCATTTGGGTACAGTGTTGCATGACCGCGCAATTGTCATTCAAAGTGCGTCAGCGCTGAAAGCTGAAAATTGGTCTGGATAGGAGGGGGGTTTAAGTGCCTGGTAAGCAAGTGGTTAATTTGCAGGTTTTATGATTGTCAGTCTTAAGTCAATAAAAAGATAGAGAAGCCTCTCCTGGTCCAGTCTACTGGAGGAAAGGCCATGGTCTTCAGACAGTGGGAGGCAGAACTGAGAGATGGCCTGCTTGCAGATGAGGATGTCCCTGGAGTCAGCAGCAAGGGTCCAGCCGAGCATCAGAGAGCTGGTGAGTAAAATGAAACATATCATTATATATTGCAGTTATATGGTTGTTTTCAGCACACTATTTTTTTTTTTTAGGACTACTCATGTGAGACTTACGTTTTGCTTTACATTCATGTTTTCCAGATTGAGCAATGTCATCTGTGGAGGGATCAGCTCCAAGTTCCTGCCCTCAATATTCTGGCAATGGTGAGTACCTAAAACAAACACAAAGCATAATAATAACAAACATCTATTTAACATTTAAAGCAGACATCACTAAATGGCGGACTGTGGGCCGAATGCAGACCAAGTCACTGTGCCATCCAGATCGCCGCAGTCCAGCCATTTAGGTCCCTGCCTCCGCCGCTGTCACTATCACATTGGAGCAAAGAGCAGGAGGCAGAACCATTCTGCACACAGAGCCAGAGACACAGCGGGAGACACAGCAGCCCAACAGCCCAAGAACGGAGCTTCTGAAGATAAGTTTCCACGTTAACCAGCAGGTGATTGGTTGCTAGGCAGCCCTAGCAACCAATCACCTGCTGGTTAACTTCAGCGCCTCTCGCTCCTGCCCACTATTCAGTAATGCTGGGTCTCCCACTGTGTCTCCAGCTCTGTGTGCCCAAATAAGGTAGCAAGAGGCAGAGCTGTGGAGGCTGTATCGTGATGGGGGCAGAGCTGGGAGGGTTAAGATGTGAAACTGGCAGGGGTGCAGGGATGCTGTGTAATGTGAAGGGGCCCAGAGATGCAGGGGGCTGTGTAATGAGAAGAGGGCCAGAGATACAGGGTGCTGTGTAATGTGAAGAGGGCCAGAGATGCAGGGGTCTGTGTAATGTGAAGGGGGCCAGAGATGCAGGGGGCTGTGTAATGTTAAGAGAGCCAGAGATGCAGGAGGCTGTGTAATGTGAAGAGGGCCATAGATGCAGGGGGCTGTGTAATGTGAAGAGGGCCAGAGATACAGGGGGCTGTGTAATGTGAAGGGGGCCAGAGATGTAGGGCGCTGTGTAATGTGAAGGGGGCCAGAGATTCAGGGGGCTGTGATGTGAAGGAGGGCAGAGTGGCAGGGGGTTAAAATATGAAGGGGGGCAGAGGACAAAGCTGTGGGGAGGTGCTGTGAAGGTGAGAGAGAAGATTTAAGATATCATTGTGAATAGGGGTTCAGAACACTACGGTGAAGGGTAAACTGTGATGTGAAAGGGGGATTGTGATATGCAGGGGGACTGAGGAAACTGATGTAAGAATGGGATTGAGAAATAAAAGAGGAGAGGCTGTTAAAGCACAAACCTTTTAGCAACAATTTGTCCTCTTACCTGGGACTTGCTAGGATCCTTTTTTGTTATGAAGTCAGATTTTTGAACCTGGCTTTTGCTGTGCTGCTGAAGCGGGATGACAATTCTGCCGTCCATTCTCTGGCCGAGAGATCAGCTGATTGTTCTCAGACAATAAATGGCACACTGTGCAAGGAAAAAAAAAATATTAATTAAAGCTCAAATAAGTCCTGTAGCATACCACTTCCCGCAAAACAACGTACCTGTACAGCGCTTTGAGGAAGTGGTTATACCGGGGTGATATGCAGCTGCAGCCTTCACCCCAGTACCATTTTTTAGAGCTGTTGGTCAGCTTTGTCATCATAACAACCGATGCGGCTTAGAAGCCGATCTATTATCATAAGGAGCGGGAGAGGACACACCCTCCATCCTGCCGCCTTCCACCACTTTGTCTGGGTTTCCAGTCCCCCAGGGAGACCGGAGCGACCAGCCGGCACATCCGTCGGCATGCCAGAGTTAAAGACAGTGGGAAAAAATAAATAAAAGCAAAAAAAAAAACAAATTTGAATTTCAAATGTAAACAGTGTTTAAATCACACTTGTGAGGTATCTCCGCGATCATCACAGCGAGAGAAATAATTATAGCAAAAGATCTCCTATGTAACTCTAAACTGGTAATCGTTAAAAAAATTTCCATGCTCATCTATAGTGATTTTTAAGTACCGTAGTTTGTCACCATTCCACGAGTTTTTGCAATTTAAAACCGTAACATGTTCAGTATCTATTTACTTGGAGTAACATCATCTTTCACAATATCTAAAAAAATTGGGCAAAATAAATTTACTACTAATTTTATTTTTCAGTTTAGTTCATTTAGTTCAAATTGCGTTTGAAAGACCGCTGCGCAAATACCGTGTGACATAAAATATTGCAACGACCGCCATTTTGTTGCTAACAAAATATATATAATGTTAGTGGTTCTGAGTTATTTTCCAGTAAAAACTTTTTACATTGTAAACAATAACAGAAATAGGCTTGGTCCAGAAGTGGTTACCTTAACTCTTTTATTCTATCTTCAACAGAAAGCCTGAGCCGTATCCCGGACCCTCCAGCATCAGATTCTATCAGGAAGCAGCGGCCCATTACTCCTCAACGTAAGTAGAGTACACAAGCTGCCAATATAAAGAAACAGGACACAAGGCACCATCACCGTCCACACTTTACACACAGGCTTTATAAAACACATAAAAAGCTATTTAACAACCATCTATTTTTAAGTTCATACACACACCTCAAACTAGGGGTCGACTGATTATTGGTGGTCGATAGTCACTCGTTTGTAAGAATCATTATCGTTCACAAACTTACCAATATTACCGATAGTGCTTCAAGGTGTTGTACTGGGGTGATGCTTGCAGCTGCAGACATTTTATTATAGTGGATGGTTGGCTTTCTTGTGATAACAACCCATGTGGCTAAGCAGCCACTTGACTGTTATTACAAACAGTGGGAGGGATGTCCTCCCCAGAAGTGCAGTCGTTGTAAATCTGAGGGGAAAATCCGAAATGAGAGTAAGCTCTGCTGATTTTATCATCCAATCATGTGCAAGCAAAAATTCTGTTTTTTTATTTTCCTTGCATGTCCCCCTCAGATCTACAGGGACTGGACTTCCAAGTGCACTTGTAGTGGAAAGTAAACTTGCCTTTAATAAATACCGTATTTTTCGGCATATAACACGTTTCAGGAAATTAAAAAAAATAAATAAATAAACCACTTTGAAGCAAAATAATGGTCAGAGCATCAATGCAGCCTGATTAGTGCCCATCTGCAGCTTCAGTGCAGCCAGATCTGTGCCCATATGCAGTCTAATCAGTGCCCATCTGCAGCCTAATCAGTGCCCATCTGCATTCTAATCAATGCCCATATGCAGTCTAATCAGTACCCATCTGCAGTCTGATCAGTGCCCATCTGCAGTCTAATCAGTGCCCATCTGCAGTCTAATCAGTGCCCATATGCAGCCTAATCAGTAGGAGGGGATGAGCGCTGCCGAAATAGAGCCCATTCTCCTGTGTACTCAGCGCAGCGTCACGCCGAGTCCTGGCCCTTGGCCTGGATCCTATGATGGACATAACTCCGGTCCAATGCTGGGATGTCAATGCTAGGAGATGTCCAGGGTCAGGACTGAGCGTAACGGCGAGCCGAGATGAGTACACAGGAGATCTGGCTCTATTTCGGCAGCGCTCAACCCCTCCTTCCCCTCGGTGGCAGCCTATATCGGTGTATAACACGCACACGCAATTTTACCCCTATTTTAAGGGGGAAAAAGTGCGTGTTGTACGCCGATAAATACGGTAGACCCTACTGTTTGTATGTGTAACCTATAATTGTTTACTTCATTTCTACAATATTTGGAAATGCATCTGATCTAAGTATCCTCCACTACAATCGGCCACCAGGAACTAGGGTGGAACTTAGAAAAGAGTAGCGAAAATAAAACATTTGCTATAAATAATAATGAAGACAAGAACAAACAAATTTTTCTTTAAATCGTTTGTTAACCTGTTCCGTTACCACTTAAGGACCGCCCGCCACAGTTGTACGTTGGCTGTTTGAAGAGGACTACCATTGTTATGGCAGTAGATAGCTGCCATAAGCCCGGTATCCGCTTCAGCGGGTGGTCCTCTTTCAGATAAAAGTGGTCTCTGCGGAACCTCATGTTGAGAGCTTGAATCCATCTTGACAACAACTTTACTAGACTGGACTCTCTTCTGCTGCTTCTCAAATATTGTCTCCCCTGTAAGGAAAATGGCTGCACTTATGGCTGCACTTTGGTTCACTATACACTTTTGATAAGGGGCCCGAACTTATGACACATGCTATATGAAATGCTATCGCAAGGCTTTTATAATGTCAAATGGAAATTTACTAGCAAGCTAACTGCACAGGTGCAAAACAGGAAAGTACTTGCGGTGATAACCTTTTAATAGATGTACGGGAACTAGCTAGTACATCTTACCGCACACCTGGGCCTGAAGCCAATGGTCCATGACCGAGAGTATCTATAAAGGTTATTCCCATCTTATTTAGCTTCTAAGAAACTAAGCTAAGAAGGTATATTTAGACAAGGGACTTTTTAGGTACGTCTCTGGGCAGAATACTATGCAAATTTTAATATGTCATATAACATGTAACTTGTAATACTTGTACTCTTGTGATTGGATAAACTAGGGGACTGCCCCTTAGTCTGCCCCTAGTGATGTATAATGTTGTTGCCCTATATAACATGTGAATTGCCCATAATACATTGTACTCTTGATAACCCATCACTGTGTATGGTGTCTTGATTTCCCAATCGACTGAAAGATCTTCTTGGTGTCCAAGTCCAGCTCGAGCGAGGAAAAGGTTTGGGGGCGCATTTGACCAGTTGACCAGCTGACCATAAGAAATGGTACCAGAAGTGGGGTCCTGAAGTTCCGGTCAAGCCAAAAGGTTTGGCCAAAAGCCAAAAGGTAAGGTCTCTAATTTTTTTTACAAAGAGGTCTTGTGCTTGACCGGACTCCAGGATCTGGTAAGGTCAAGTAGCTTGTCAAAATATAATAGGAAGAATAATTATATAAGTGTCCCCGCTAGGTTGGCCAGGACTAGTAGAATATTGTAAATATTTTACTAAAAGAAATAGGACTAAAGAATACCTATGGTGTATTGAGATATGTCTGATAAAACTAAGGTGGCCACCAAGAGTGATAAATTTCACACAGGACGCTGCGATAATTATAGTCTTGGATTGTTATTTGTGTATGAAGGTTCTAGCGCAATATTGAAAGCAACTTGTCCAGGAGGTTACGTACATAGAATTGGAAAGGGACCTTGTTTTGAAGAAGGAGATCCAAAGGTTTGGACTCTAAGATTCATAATCAGGTTCCTTTAAAACCAAATTTGACAGTAGGTGGTGTCAGGAGTCTTATTGAACATTTCTTTAAACAAACTTATACTGTCTGTCCTAATTCATTGTCGGTCTGTGATCGTAGAGATTTATCTACAAAAATCCCATATCCCGTCCAATATCCAGTGCCCCCCTAGCATCAAATATTACATATACATATCCACCTCCCAATCCATTCAGAGATCCTGTGACTTGCCCACCTCCCCCTTATATATTCTCAAATCTAGACCAAGAAAACGAGGAGAAAGACAGGGAAATTAATGAGAAGAAAGCTACAGTTAAAGAAAGGAAGAAATTGTATCCCTCTTTAGAATTAACTTTAGGGGGACTTATGGCTATAGCACAGGATAAAGGTCAAACCTCTTTAGATGAACAAGAGAATAAGAGAAGAGCTATCAAAGAATATGTATCTACTATAGATACTCAAACCGGCACTATAGACACCCACTACACATTAGAGAGTGAAAAAAAATCCAACAAAACAGAAAGTCAAAAGAGACAGAAAAAAATAGACTAACTGCTAAAACAAAAAAAATATTGAATGAGATAGACCAAGAAGGACAAATGGTAACTAGAGCCGCCAGACAGAGATTTGAGGCAATTATGGAAAACCATAAGCTGATGGAGGAGACAGAAGATGGGAGGAAGGGAGGAAGGTGAATCAGAAGAGTCAGGGGCCGAAGAGGAGAGTATAAGGGAGATTAAGGTTATTCCATCAACCCCCCGGAACACCCATTTTGCAGGACAAACTGAGGAGTCTCCACATACACAGACTTTGTTTACCACAGACATGCCCTTAACCACCAAAGAGACCATATGTACCCTTATCACAATGGGAACAACTCAAGTAAAAATACCCCTCCCACTGGGCACAATTAAAGAAATAAAAGACACATGCCCCAAACCTAATAAAGATCCGAAACAAGCAGTTAACTTTTTAAAATGATATTGTTTGGGTGGAAGAATGTCAGCGGAGGATCTACAGATTATCATTAACGCAGTGGACCCTGACAGTACAGCCGAGATTAAAATAGACACATGGGTAACAGAAAGTAAACTATATGCGGATGGGGAAGATTGGGAAAAATTTGGAGCATTATTGTTAGCTGCTTGGAGAAAAGCTTATAGACCTGAGATGCCCATCAATGACTTAATATCATTTAAACAATTACTCGGAGAATCTTTTCACGCCTTTGTCTCTTGACTATACAAAATTTATGTCTCCTGTGGCATAGAAAGTGACCCCTTATTTGTCAGTACTGTGATGAATAATGGGGATCCCAAATCAGCCCAGATCATAAAACTAGTAAATACGGAATGGGGAACACAAACAGCACAGGAATTTATGGAAGACATAAAAACAAGGGCAGCATCTGGTGTCTTTAACACAAAAGGAGGACTCTTTACTGTAGTAGAGGACTCTGGAGTAAAAGAAGATATCACATCAATGTGTACTTCTCTCCCAATGCCCACCTATGCATACAGGCAACAATACCAAAACAGGGACAATGTTCACCACACAGATCAGGGTTGTTTCAATTGTGGGGACCCTTCACATTGAAAATCAGACTGCCCACATAGAAGAGGATATAGACCCAAATGCGGTAATGGCCCACCTCAAAGGTGACGGGGTAGAGGATACAACCCAGGCAGACCACAGAACCAGACCAAACCCTAGAAGCGACCGGAACAACCAAACTGACACCAGTACCCAACAGAGAGTGCAAATGAATTGACCAGGTAACTCTGGACATTCAGACAACCACAACAATAACCCCTTTAGACAATAGGGATGCCCAGAGCAGGTTCCAGCCCTGGTACTTCACATGTTTTCAGATCATTGGAAAATCTTACCACAAGTTACCCTCAAAATCAGGGGTCAAGTGGTCAATTCCTTATTAGACACAGGCGCGACTAGCAGCTGTTTAAACGATGAAACATTTGTGTGCGAAGATTGTACGGAGGGTTGCTCTATAGGGATCAATGGAACTGATGTGGTACACAAAATTACACCTCTCTTAGAGGTCTGTGACTTGGAGAATAGCGTATTAACCAACCAATATTACCACAATGTCCCCTATGCCTAATGGGCCGGAACCTCATGTCTAAATTGAAATTGCACATAACCTTTACAGCAGAAGGAGGGATTATTGCCCAATCCCCCACTGTGATTTGCAGATGCCAAAAAGACAAGATTTTCTGTGTTACTTCATGACAGTTCCTACACACCTAGAAACACACCCCATATGGGCAAAATCCAAAACTGATGTAGGACACATACCATGTACACCGTAGGTGCCTACCTTCAAACCAGACATAGCGCCCATATTCCAGAAACAATATCCTTTGCCAAGGGAAAAGATCATGGGACTACAGCCCCAGATAGAAGAATACTTAGGATTAGGTGTTCTAAGACGTATAATTAGTCCCTGGAACACACCAATTAATCCAGTTAAAAAGGCTAACGGGGAATGGAGGATGGTGCAGGATCTTAGGGCAGTTAACAAAAGCATACAACCCCTACCCCCACTAGTGGCAGACATCACAGGAATATTCATCAATATCCCTGCATGGTCCTCCACGGTACTAGACCTATCAAATACATTTTTCAGTATAGAAGTGCATGAGGACTTCCAAGATATCTTTGCCTTCACATGGTACACCGAACTGGCCACTGGCCAGCTAACCTGGACTAGGCTTCCTCAAGGTTATGTGGACAGTCTGGCCGTCTTCTCGATGGTGCTAAAAGCCACCTTACATGATTGGGTCCCCCCTATGAAATCCACACTCTTGCAGTATGTCGATGATCTGCTGTTATGCAGTGAAACCAGGGCACAATGTGAGGTCGATTCCAAGAGTCTGATGTCACACCTAGCACTCAAGGGCGATTTGGCATCCTGTAAGAAGATCCAATGGTGCCAAGAGCAGGTAGAGTACCTGGGGTGTGTCATTGCAGAAGAAACATGGATGGTGTCTCCAAAACGGGTCGAAGCCCTCACTTGTCTCGGCCCACCTAAAGATAAAGTATCACTATTGTCCTTCCTAGGCTCTATAGTATAATGCAGGCAGTGGATACCTGATTGTTCCTACTATGACTCCCTGCTACGACAGGCAACAACAGCACAGGCACCGAAACTGATCACATACACACCAGAAATGAGTGAAGCCTTTCAAATTCTTTTAAAATCACTGGCCTCGGCTCCGGCGCTTGGCCTCCCTAATTATGAAAATCCCTTTGCCCTATACTGTGTGGTCAGGGGTCATGCCTTTGCTGCCGTTCTGGCCCAAATGCATGGCACCCACTACCGCCCAGTAGCCTACTTCTCAAAAAAACAGCCGGTAACAGTCCAAGGGATGCCGGACTGCTAACAAGCATTGGCTGCCTGTGCCATGACCGTAAAAGATGCACAAAAGATCACCTTAGGGACTCCAACCACCCTATACACTTCACATAGTGTCCTTCATTTGCTACAAAACATGAATACACAACACATGACTAATTATATGTAAGTGGATAATTGCACTAATATTAACATCTCATATGCCAACCTAGGTGTATACCTTAGTATGTGGCAGAAAATTACATAAATATATGAATAAATTCTGTATAAATATACCTGACAAAAAACTGTGAAGTATAATAAATACCACAATAGTCCTAAAATTCCCAAAAACTGCGTAAATCACTTAAGTGCATCACCAAAATTCTGTCCAAAGTTAAAAACCTTAGTGCATTCTGTGCTAATTCTCCTGGGTAAACTATAAGTTTATATAAATACACCTAGGTTGGCATATGAGAGGTTAATATTAGCGCAATTATCCACTTACATATAATTTATCACTTACCACACACTAATTAATTGCAGCTATATTATTTGGCTATCTCTCATCATCACATGATTTTTTGGTTATTTATTCACATCAGCGCTTCAGTACTCCTTATATCTACAACACATGACTACACAGCGCTCATCAGGGTATGAAATCATTCTTACAAACACACACAACTTAACAATCAAAAGCTGTGCTGAAGTAACACCGGCAATCAAACTCTTACATGCTTTACTAAAACTCCCAGTCACCCCCCAAGACTGTCATGACTGCACACAGGAACTTCTCACTGTCACAGCACCTCACAGAGATCTCTCCGATCTACCTAACCCCGATTACCCTAACGTCTTTGTAGATGGGAGCTGCACACGTCCAACAGACAATCAATACAAAACAGGAATATTCGGTGGTAATGCTACCGGATCTCATTCTAGAAGATGGTTACCTTGCTGGCGCAACCTCCGCACAGCAGGCTGAGTTATATGCACTCACAAGAGCCTGCTTAATCCACAAAGATAAAAAAGTTAACATTTACACAGACAGCAGGTATGCATTCAGGGTCGCGCACAATTTCACCATGATCTGGTCTAGACGTGGATTCCGTACCGCAGATAACAAGAAAATAAACAACAGCATGTATGTGTCCGATCTCATAGATGCAATACAGCAGCCCCATAAATTAAACATTGTCAAGATTAAGGGACATGCCACAGACGGATCCCTAGAGTCCCAGGGAAATGCTCTAGCAGACAGGGTCGCAAAAGCTGCAGCAGAAAGACAACCACAGCCACACGACACAAAGCTTCTGTTATTCCAAAATGACTTTACAACCCCCTCATTCCAACACACATCAGCACTCTTACAGAAACAGGCATCGGCTGATGACCTGGACTACTGGACTGAGGTAGGTTTAACCAGAGACCCTACGGGTCTCTGGACAAACAAGGAGGGAATCATAGGCATACCTAGAGCGTCAGCGCCCCTATTATTGTCTTACCTCCACGGTCCAGGACACATAGGATCCAAACCACTCTTAAAACAGTACCAGTGTTTCAGTACACGCAAAGCACACGACCTAGTACAACAGCTTGTCTCCTCCTATCTGACTTGTGCTCAGAACAATGTTCAGGGCCCTCAACATGGGAAACATGGACACTTGCCACCACCATTAGGCCCGTTACAAGACTTATGCCGCGTACACACGGTCGGACTTTTCGTCTACAAAAGTCCAACGGACGCTGACGGACTAAAGCTGGCTGGTAATCCGATCGTGTGTGGGCTTCTCCGGACTTTCAACGGACTTTTTTAGCCTAAAATCCGACGGACTTTAGATTTGAAGCATGCTTCAAATCTTTACGTCGTAAGTACGACGGACCCCGAAGTCCGCTCGTCTGTATGCTAGTCCGACGGACAAAAAAACGACGCATGCTCATAAGCAAAAACTAAACGGAAGCACTCGGTCTAGTAAAACTAGTGTTCGTATTGTAGGTAGCACATTCATCACGCTGCAAAATCTGTGATCGTTGAATGCAGCGCATTTTATTTCTTCTTTACGAAGGCTCTAAAGAACGAAGGTGTTTTGCTGTTCATAATCAGAGTTCTCCCAAACTGATTTCTGGATTCTTTTTCTCTTTGATCTCATGAATGATATAGTATGCCTTTTTAAAACAATGTTTCCATACTAATAATACTTTTTCCCCCTTTTTTTTTTTTTTTTTTTTTTTTTTTAGGTTTGTAAAGTTAACACAAAGAACCCATTCTTATTTTTTTTTTTTATAGTGTTTATTTTTTAGTTTTTAGATAAAGTTAACCCAAAGCACCGTTTTTGGTTACGTAATTTTTTTGATTTTCAAGACTTACCACTTGAACATTATTAACATTAGTAATGTATTTTTGGTGTGTTTTTTTTCTAACTCAATGAGATTGTTGTCCCTTGTTAATTTAACATTGTGTGTAAAATCAATGATTTCAAAGAAAACACATAAAGTCTTTTGCTAAACTCAAAAAATATCCATTTATTCATGGTCAAAATAAAATAAAGAGGAAGTCAACGCTGGAAAAAGTCGGTGTACCAGAAAATTGGGATCTTGAGGAGTCCATATAAGAGGGAGCACAATCTGGTCCAAGAATCCCAGAGATCAACAGCACCAGCAGATGATCTAGATGTCCCCAGACTGTGGTCCTACAACAGCCTGCGTCTTCTGTCAGACCAGACTGAACCCAGGTCATCATTTTCTTCTCTTCCCTGCAGCCTTTCCTCCACGCTGCCCTGCAGCCTTCCCTGTAGCCTTCTTTTGAGGCTGTGGCTCTGGTGTTTCAGTTGTGGCAGGAGGAGGAGGAGGAGGAGGAGGAGGAGGAGGAGGGGGGGCTGCCTCATGTAGTTGGGTGTTTTGTGTTAGCGTGCCCTGCAGCCCCTTATGGATTGTTTCCCCAAATAGGCGCTCACAAATGAGGCGCTGCTCCCTATTCATCTGAAGAAGCCTGCTGGCTAAGTAGCAGCCATAGGATTCTTCCGCTTCGGGGGGGCTCCTTAAAAAACGGGTGGCCTCTTGCATGAGGCGCAGGGATGCGTCCTGTGTGACCATCCCCTTCCTGGCCCTTTTTTTGGGAAGGTGGAGGGGAGGCACTTGGGATTCGGTCAGGCTCCTACTGGGCCCAGCCACCTCACTTGGCCCAGCCACCTCACTTGGCCCAGCCACCTCACTGGGAGCAGCCACCTCACTGGGAGCAGCCACCTCCTGCCTGACACTGGGCCCAGCCTCCTCCAGGATGATGGTGAATCCGGCCTCCTCCAGGCTGTCCATGGGCCCGGTCTCCTCCTGCCTGCCACTTTCCCCACATTCCTCCTGGATGGACTCATCCTGTGTATAAAAAAAGGACAATAGTTTGAGTATATTTTTTGGGGTTCATCAATGACACACAGTTTGCTTCTCATGAATAGCAAATTCAATGTGAATACTTCTCTTTAATAAAAGAGTCTAATCAGACACCCTAATTATTTCAAGCAGGTGCCAAACATATTTAGCCACTACTGTCAATTGATATGTATACCCAATTTTGAGTGCCAAATTATTTTAGACAATTATAACATCCAGTTAACATCATTAATATTAGTACAGTAAATATTTGTTAAAATAATTTACCTGACTCCAGATGGTCATATCTGGTTCATCCAGGATGGAAGACCCAGCTTGCTCCTCATCAGCCTCTGCTGGGGTGGAGGGAAGGGTGGAGGGAAGGGTGGAGGGAAGGGTTGAAAGTGATGGCCTGGCTTCATTCTGGTCATCCAGAAAACGGAGTTGATTGTAGTACCACAGCCTGGGTACATAAACATCATCTGCTGATGCTCCTGATCTCCTTGATTCCTGGATCTTCTTATGCTCCCTCTTATACATGTTCCTCAAGACCCCAATTTTTTTGAGCAATGTCTCCATTGTTGCTTCCGGGATGGTCGCCTGGACAAAGGCCAGAAGTCTCTCCAGCGTTGACTTCCTCACATGCTTAGCATAATACTGAGGGTGTTTCACCTCCCACAAATTCCTCATCTCTCGATATTTGGAAATAAAAGATGTAAGGAACTCTGGATCCTTAAATAGGGGATTCATTATATCTGGAAAAGATGAAGTCACAAGACAAAAAACACTTTTATTATAGGTTTCGGCTAACCCCCTCATCATCTTCTCCCTATGTAGGCCTCATCAATCTATCAAGCCATATAGGCCGCTTGCTACAAAGTCATGACCATAAAAACCAAAAAAAAAAAAAAAAAATCTAAAATTACCTTCGTTTTGTAACGTCCAGGTCCACTATCACCTACCACAGAACGTACGTACGACACGTGCGCAAGGCCCCTCTTTATACACTACGCATGTGTGAAACTCCGCCTGCGTCGCCCGCCCCTGACGTTCGAAATTAACTCATGTTCTCCGCCCCCTAATTCGACGCACAGAACGTACGTACGACACGTGCGCAAGGCCCCTCTTTATACACTACGCATGTGTGAAACTCCGCCTGCGTCGCCCGCCCCTGACGTTCGAAATTAACTCATGTTCTCCGCCCCCTAATTCGACGCACAGAACGTACGTACGACACGTGCGCAAGGCCCCTCTTTATACACTACGCATGTGTGAAACTCCGCCTGCGTCGCCCGCCCCTGACGTTCGAAATTAACTCATGTTCTCCGCCCCCTAATTCGACGCACAGAACGTACGTACGACACGTGCGCAAGGCCCCTCTTTATACACTACGCATGTGTGAAACTCCGCCTGCGTCGCCCGCCCCTGACGTTCGATTTTAACTCATGTTCTCCGCCCATTTTTTGTTACGGCGCGTAGTGGAGTTAAAGAATGGCGGAGACACCTGAAATGTTGACGACCTCAGGTAGTGGAGACAGCCCGGAGGCAGGAACGTCAGCGAAATCTATGAGGCCTAGATTTAAGGCCTCTAATATGAGTTTTAAAGAGATGGTGGAGATGGTGGCCATTCTTCACAAAGACGACTATGATGGCAATTATGGGCCGTACGCACGGCCAAATTTGCGCAAGGCCAAAATAATGGCGAAGGTCGTGGAGACTTTGCAGGCATCTTTTGGGGTCCAGCGCTCCAAAGATCAACTGCGAAAAAGATGGTCTGACCTGAAACTCAGGGAGCCGGATCAATACCGACGTATCCGGAAAGTTCTTAAAAAAAGTAAGTACTTGTCGTGTTTTTCTCTTGTGTTTATTACCTTGTATATTGCTCCATGTGCTTTTCCTTCCTATCCGATTTTTGTTTTCATCGTTTTAAACGATCTTTTAAGAAACCTCGTTACATATCTATAGATATATATCTATATATACATATACACATATATATACATGTATATATATATATATATACATATATATATATATATATATATATATATATATATATATATATATATATATATATATATATATATATACACACACATATATATATATACACACATACATATATATACATATACATATATATATATATACACATACATATATATATATACACATACATATATATACATATATATATATATACATATATATATATATATACATATATATAACTATATATATAACTATATATATATATATAAATATATAACTATATATATATATATATATATATATATAACTATATATATATATATATATATATATATATATATATAACTAGAGAGAGAGAGAGAGAGAGAGAGAGAGAGAGAGATAGATAGATAGATAGATAGATAGATAGATAGATATATATATATATATATATATATATATATATATCTATTGAGATATAGATATAGAGATATATATAGAGAGAGAGAGAGAGAGAGAGAGAGAAATATATAGAGAGAGAGAGAGAGAAATATAGAGATAGGTAGATAGATAGATATAGAAATGTAAAACATTCTTTTTGAAGATTTGAAGTTATCTTAATTTTTTGGCTTTACATTTAGTTAGATAGTTTGAGATTTTGTTCCAGATATAGAGAGAGATCAAAAGATTATTAACTATATTTTGAGATATTGATATCTATCTATCCGATATGTCTTTCTAATTTTAAATATTGAGGTAAAATAGGAACTCTACACAAACCACTTCATTACAAATGTTGGAAAATTACTATGTACTAAAATATCTGTGTGCTAATTAGATTAATAATTTTTTGTTTCACATAGGGGAAAAATCACTCAGCCAACAACCAGAAGACAGTCCACCCCAAGCAAAAAATGATTGGGAAATAAGCCCAAGTCCCATTGAGGATGTGGAGGAAGGAGAGGTGGGCGACATGGGCACCCCACCAGGTGAGTGTCTGACACACCAGCTTACGGTAATCTATGCATGGCTGCCTTTTATTTTATGTAATTTTTCTACTCTATTTTAGGTGATCTGGTTGTGCTTGAGTCAAGCAACAGCGCCACCCCCGAGGATGTTCATGAAGTTTGCGACATGGGCACCCCACCAGGTCAGTGTTTGAGACACCAGCTTTATGGTAAGGTAAACTTATGTGTGCATATTTCTAAACATATTTTTTTTTTCATTCCACTTTAGGTCCAACTGACTATTTCACCACAGACAGTGCCCAACGGCTAATTGCTCAAATCATGGCCTGGAATGGGGAGATCGATCAAATGCGGAATCGGCTGGATTGTATGCAGCAGGAAATGAAGGACATGATTGATGTTTTGGGTTGAATCTAAATGCCCTTTTTTAAACCCCAAAACATCAATCATGTCCTTCATTTCCTGTTTTGCTGACCCCATTCTGGGCCTTCTCTTTTTTTTTGCCAGAACATAAATGGCTGTTTAACCTAATGTAAAAAAGGAGGGCTGTTTCTCGGAAATACCTCAAAAATCCACAAAAAAATAAAAATTGATTTTCAAAAAAACACAAAAAAAAAAAAAAATAAAAAACTTGATTTTAAAAAAAAAAAAAAAAAACTTGATTTTAAAAAACCATAAAAAATAAAAAACTTGATTTTAAAAAACCATAAAAAATAAAAAACTTGATTTAAAAAAAAAAAAAAAAAATAAAAAACTTGATTTTAAAAAACCAAAAAAAATAAAAAACTTGATTTTAAAAAACCAAAAAAAATAAAAAACTTGATTTTAAAAAAGCAAAAAAAATAAAAAACTTGATTTTAAAAAAGCAAAAAAAATAAAAAACTTGATTTTAAAAAAGCAAAAAAATAAAAAACTTGATTTTAAAAAAGCAAAAAAAATAAAAAACTTGATTTTAAAAAAGCAAAAAAAATAAAAAACTTGATTTTAAAAAAGCAAAAAAAAAAATATACAAACTTTCTTAAAAAAAAATAATAAAAACAAAAATAACTTGCTAAAAAAAAAAAAACATAAACAAAAAAATTGCTTTAAAAAAAAAAAAAAAAAAACACAAAACAAAACTTGATTTTCCCAAAACAAAAAAAAAAGCCTGTTTGTGAAAATCAAAAAGCCAAAAATATTTTTTTGTGGATTAGGTATAAATATTTAGATATAATTATATTTTGCTACATTATTAAGATATCATTCTATTTTTGTCTATGAACATTTTCTACTAAATGCAGAACTGAATGCATAACAACCATTAATAAAAACATCTCCTTATAGGAATTAAATAAATGTGTGGTTTGTTATTTCAAGGCTCAGTATCATTTTAGTTATAATTGTAAAAAAGTTGTTTACAGTGGCAATGGAGCTTATTTAGACATTTAAAATTACAATACAGTTGGCACTACAACTGCTCGACCATAACCTAGGAGACAGCCCAAAAGAAAGGCAAGCAATAAATATAATGCAAGATTTCATCAATAATTTTTTTATTGTCAAAAATTATATATCCTGGCCCATTGCAATGGCCCCCCTACCCATAAAATAATTAACATATTGCTGTCTAACTTGACGGGCACTTTGGGGGGCCAAGCCAGTACGGACAGTATCCAGGCCTGTAAGGTTGGCTTCTATTTGTCCGGCCTCAGGCCCAACTGTGCCTATATAATTTGGAGCATGCTTATTTAAAAAGTTGTGCAGAATGCAGCACGATAAAATGATAAAATTAAGTTTGTATTCCGCCAAATTAATGGCTGTTTGAAACAGGCGGAACCGGCTGGCCAGAATTCCAAACGCATTCTCAACCACTCTTCTAGCTCTGGCCAGCCGGTAATTAAAAACCCTCCTCTCCGGGGTGAGTGTTCTTTGGGGGAATGGCCTCATGAGGTGCTTGCTGAGAGCGAAGGCTTCATCGGCAATGAAGACAAAGGGGAGTCCTTCCACGTTATCCTCATCAGGTGGCAATCCCAGGCCACCACTCTGGAGACGCTGGCAGAACTCCGTCTGGGCAAATACTCCTCCATCCGACATCCGGCCATTCTTCCCCACGTCCACATATAAAAAATCATAGTGTGCCGACACCACCGCCATTAAAACAATACTGTGGAACCCCTTATAATTAAAATAATATGACCCCGAATGGGGTGGTGGCACAATGTGGACATGTTTCCCATCTATAGCCCCTCCACAATTGGGAAAGTCCCAACGGCTGGCAAAATGGGATGCCACAGTCTGCCATTCCTGTGGCGTTGAAGGAAACTGGGAAATCAAACAAGAAAACCAAAATCAATTAATTTGGAAGCTAACATTGCAAGAAAATTAGACAATTAAAAACATTATTCCCCAGCATCAGTATAACATTCAATAATTTAATTGTTCTGGAATAACTAATATGGAAAGGCACACTTATCAGATTGCTCACCCCCTCTGATGGAACATTGATTACATTTTAGGGGGTTGTGAAATCCCTAAAAAAAATTACTTTTAGGACACGCAGGAATTTAGGGACTAAAAAGGCTACAAGACTGCAGTTGTCGCACTCTGCAGGTGCAGTTGCTAACCAGCTTACAGTAAATGAGGTAATGTAAAAAGGCATTCATGTTGCAAGGAGTACACAATCACATGCAAGGGCAATTAATGAAAACACTTTGAGGCTTGCATATGATTTGATGATGGAAATCAGCAGAGCTTCTGCTCATTTACTAAAGCACTGGAACAAATGCACTTGTAGAGTGCACATGCATTTTGCAAAGTGCAACATATATTTGCTTTAGACAAATCAACACCACAGAACATTCCAGCAAATTTTAACGAGGGTGGGGGTGGGGGGGTTGTGAAATCTAGATAATTGCTCATTAGCAGCAAACTATTTGGAGTGAGTTTAGGTGGGGGGGGGTGGGGTTGTGAAATCTAGATAATTGCTCATTAGCAGCACACTATTTGGAGTGAGTTTAGGTGGGGGGGGGGTGGGGTTGTGAAATCTAGATAATTGCTCATTAGCAGCACACTATTTGGAGTGAGTTTAGGTGGGGGGGGGGTGGGGTTGTGAAATCTAGATAATTGCTCATTAGCAGCACACTATTTGGAGTGAGTTTAGGTGGGGGGGGGGGGGTTTGTGAAATCTAGATAATTGCTCATTAGCAGCACACTAAATACACTCAAACAAAATACATTCCAAATGAGTAGACTAGGTGGATATGTTCCCATCACTTCATGCTGGGAAGGTTATTGAAGGAAAATATACATGCATGACAAAAAATAACAGGAAAAAAATCCAGCATGTGTGAGGATAAAAAGGGGACATTCACACTATATTGCAATGATGGTAAGTAGTGTTTGAAGCAAGAAATACATTATATTATCAAAGATTACATAAAAGAACATGTGATGCTAATAAAAGAAAAATATCTTACCTTAATATAGTCCTTCTGCAGGACCTGTATGATGGCAGAACAGGTCTCTGGGATAATGATCCCCAGAGCCTGGGGGGAGATGCCTGTCGAGAACTTAAGGTCCTGCAGGCTTCTCCCTGTGGCCAAATACCGCAAGGTAGCGACCAACCTCTGCTCCGGAGTGATGGCTTGCCTCATGCAGGTATCCTGCCTGCTGATATAGGGGGTCAGCAAAGCCAACAAACGGTCAAAAACGGGGTCCGTCATCCGGAGAAAGTTCCTGAAATCCTCAGGATTATTCTCACGGATCTCACGGAGCAAAGGCATGTGACAGAACTGGTCACGCTGAAGCAACCAATTCTTGGTCCATGAACTCCTCCTCGCCCTGTTCATGGACTGGTCTTGGGCTGAAGAATAAACTACAGCACCAAGCACATACAATGCACGAGCTCTACGACGAGTACGTACAGGTAACATGGCTTCAAAACGGTCGGCTGGTCAGAACGCACTAAACAGAACGCACTGAAGAACAGCAAGGCCTGTGAAGAACGACCTGAAAATCAGGAACGAGCGGCCAATAAAACAAAGATTTCTCAATGCCAACTGACCAAACGCACTGAAAAGCAGATACAAACCTCACAAGCACAGACTGGACAACAGTTAAAACGAACTGAAAAATACGAGTCTCACAAGCGCGAATCGTCTCTCACCAAACTTCTACTAACACGAGATAAACACGAGATTAGCAGAAGGAGCCCAAAGGGTGTCGTACGGGCTATTGAACTTCCGTTTTATAGTCTCGTCGGACTTGGTGTACGTCACCGCGTACTAGGCTGTCGTACTTTTGTGTGGTCGTGTGTGTGTAAGTCCGTTCGTAAGAAAGTCTGCCGCAAGTCCGCCGAAGGTACGTCGGAAGTCTGTCGGACAGGCTGTCGGACTTTTGTAGACGAAAAGTCCGACCGTGTGTACGCGGCATCACAGATAGACTTCACAGACATGCCCAGGCAGAGAGGTAATCTCAAATATTTGTGTGTAATGGTGGACAAATTTTCAACTTGGCCAGAGGCCATACCCGTTACAGGGTAAACTGCAGGCACTGCAGCCCGGTGTCTGATCAGTCATTGGATCAGTCGATACGGACTTCCTGCTACCATATACTCTGACCAAGGCCCAGCATTTACTTCAAAACTGGTGAAAGAATTGACAAGGGTATTAGGCATACAGTGGAAGCTACACATCCCATACCACCCACAGAGTTCAGGGGTAGTGGAAAGAGTGAATAGAACGATCAAGGACAAACTTAAAAAGGTCACCAATGGTACCATGAAAGACTGGCTAAAATACCTGCCAGGGGTCCTCTTCCAGATAAGAACCACCCCCCGCAGTAGGACAGGCTTATTCCCATATGAAATACTAATAGGAAGGCTGGCCCAGAAGAAAGCAATTGAGGGAGAGGAGGTTAATCTTTATTCTTTACAGGAAGAGCATGTGAAACATCTGGTAAGTAGCCTTACTGAAAACTATGACAAGGTAGCTGTCACTTTTCCTCCTCTCTCCACAGAGCCTACACACCCCTTCATACCTGGTGACAAGGTCTTGATAAAGCAGCTTGCAGCAAGGAAGGTACCAGGGCCCATCTACCAAGGACCATTTGAAGTACTTAAAGCAACCCGAACCGCCATCCTCACAGACCAAGACCACAATGGATCCATGCATCAAGGATAAAAAGAGTACCAAACCTGGAAGCAAGTCAAGAACCAAAAAAGAAAGAGACATTGAACTCAAACCCCTGCCCAAGCCCCCCCAAACCCCCCTGCAGCACCCTCCCTAGAGGACTCCGGAGCCCCAGAGACCTTAAACCTAATGACATTCGAGTAGTAGATGTTCAAGTATTTCTCCCAGGTTTCCAGGATCCACCCAAACGGAGGCCCTGGAAATGCACCACTCAAATAATCTTAGCCTTTGCCATCATGATTACATTTAAGATTATTCTGCTAGCCACTTTTGTATGTTGGATGACTAATAGTTGTGGGTTTCAGCCCCCCTCAAATCATACTAACCGTACTCGGCGAGGTTTCATGGGAAATTCTATTTATCCTTGCTGCACTCAGGTAGCCGGACAAATGTCCAAAGCCCAAGCTCAAGCTGTTACAGGGTATCATATTCAAAGGAGGGATGGGAATTGCCACATAGCAGCCATTGTCTTTACAGCCACATATAAGGGAGTAGAGAAAACTTGGTGTATGAGCCCCAATCATAGACCAAGCCAAAATTTAGTATCTAAGTTTAAAAAGGCCAAACTCAGGGACATAGGAATCAATCAAGTCATTCAAAACAGGAGATCAAAATATGCGCCCTTTGCACCATTAAATGACACCAGTCTGAAAAAGGCCCCCAAATCAAAATTCCAATTCCTAAAATTCGGAATGGAACTCTTAAGACCAGACTTTAAAAGTATTAATAATGGGGCACAGCTAGATCCTGAAACTTACTCAGTACCAGACTCAATTCCCCACCATTTCATAATGATGCATGCTTTTGCAAGAAAGCAGAATTACTCAGAATGCTGTGTTTGTTCCCACATGGGAACTGGCCGACACTCAGTTCCGATGGTTGGAAGGCCAGTGACCCTAGAGCAGCTGCTAAACATCACCCAAACCATTCCCCCTGAGAGCATCACAACCAATAGTAAACCCCTTCTCTTTACCGGGTACACAAGGAGTCCGCAGTTTTGTTTTCTTAATGGAGCAGGAAAAGATTTATATAATGAAAGATTTTGCAGAGACACGGTAGTAAATTTTACACTGGTGGATTTGATACTCATAGCTAATGGGTCATTAGATATAGAGGGACTTCTCACACACAACATATCAGACCCTGATGGGCGCATTGGAAACATGTCCTCCTACAATATTTCAAATTGTATAAAAGGGAATAGATCGATAACCCAGTCATGGCTCACCAGCACACATATGAATAGCTCATGGATGGAGGAGCGTGAGGATGAGGCACCCTCCATAGGGGACTGGATGTGCATAGTGGGGTTAAGATTCAACCTAATTTCACCTGGGGATGTGCCCGCCCCTCATATGCCCCACAGATGGATGGTGTGCTGCGCTCTTTGGTGTCACACCACCATCCCATACCCCCTCGATAGAAAGACCTCAGGATGGTGCACCCTGGTAGAAATTATCCCTTTTATGGGTGCTTCTCCGGGGGATTCCCCTGTTGAGATGATACCAGCCCATGGACATTTAGAGTTCGGGAGACACAAAAGAGAAGTCAAAACCTGGTGGGACAAGGTATTTGCTTCCATGGGTGGGGCAGGCATGTACAATGCACTAACAAAAGTAGACAAGTTTGGGGAACTAGCAGATTCATGGATGAATAAAACATCAACCGATGTGGGTTTCATCAATGAGGAATTGAGGAAGATCCTGTTTGAACAAGAAATAATCAAGCAGCATCAAGAAAGTATGATGATGGTACTGACAGGGCTGTGCTACGTGACAGAGGATAAAAGCCTCTGTTGCACATATATGAACAATTTGACTAAACGTAGTGAAGATTTAGAGGTACCAGACTATTATGACATAATCAAGGGCCACCAGGAGGAGAGAGCAAAGCTACAAACACAAATGAGGAGGCTGGGAGACTCTTGGAACCCACTCTCTGGCATTGGGGGATGGTTCGGATCATTTTGGGACAGTATTATGGCATTCTTTAAGAAGGCAGGCATGATACTGATAATGATAGTACTCCTGGGTATCGCCATCTATGCCACTATCATATTCCTATTCTACATCACCAGTAAAGTTCCTGATGTTGCAGCAAAAATTAAACCAGACACTGAGCCTAAAGAAACCATGGCCATGTTCTACACTGAGCCTGAGGAAACCACGGCCATGTTCTACACAGATCAAACCTGGTACTCCAAGCATTAGGGAATTAATGATCAGGGAGAATGAAGTCCTCCCTGATCAAAGGAGGGATTGTATGGAAAATGGCTGCACTTATGGCAACACTTTGGTTCACTATATATTTTGATAAGGGGCCCGAACTTATGACACATTCTATATGAAATGCTATCACAAGGCTTTTATAATGTCAAATAGATATTTACTAGAAAGCTAACTGCACAGGTGCAAAACAGGAAAGTACTTGCGGTGATACCCTTTTAATAGATGTACGGGAACTAGCTAGTACATCTTACCACACACCTGGGCCTGAAGCCAATGGTCCATGACCGAGAGTATCTATAAAGGTTATTTCCATCTTATTTAGCTTCTAAGAAACTAAGCTAAGAAGGTATATTTAGACAAGGGACTTTTTAGGTACGTCTCTGGGCAGAATACTATGCAAATTTTAATATGTCATATAACATGTAACTTGTAATACTTGTACTCTTGTGATTGGATAAACTAGGGGACTGCCCCTTAGTCTGCCCCTACTGATGTATAATGTTGTTGCCCTATATAACATGTGAATTGCCCATAATACATTGTACTCTTGATAACCCATCACTGTGTATGGTGTCTTGATTACCCAATCGATTGAAAGATCTTCTTGGTGTCCAAGTCCAGGTCGAGTGGGGAAAAGGTTTGGGGGCGCACTTGACCAGTTGACCAGCTGACCATAAGATCCCCTCCTCTGCTCAAACTCCCTTTCTCACTCAGTTCCCAGGAATGCAGTGAACTTTTGCCCTTAATTCAACCTTCCGCATAAAATAAAGCAGCCGATTGGTCTGTAAATTACACCATGCCAGTAATCCAGGCCCCAAGGAATCAACTGATTGGCCTAAAAAACTGTAACTCTCTAATATCCGGAATAACGAATGAATTTGAATTGAAATTGAAATTTGTCTGAATTTTGCAACTTTCGGACATTCGGATGCATTCGAATTTCCATTCAAAGCGATTACGAATAAAACCTAATCCGAAATAAATTATATCGCAAATAGCAAATGGCTTTGGCATAATTTGTTGATGCTTTAATGCGGCCTAATGCAACAGCAAGTCGACTTGTGGTTTTGCATAACGAATGATTTAATTTCACTATTCGTTAAATTTAGCGGACATTCAGATGAATCAATTTCTTTCCAATTGTTTAGTAGCTCACTAGGGAAAAACAAATCGATTTGAATCAAATTAAATTATTTGTTATGCGATTAGTGTTAACACATTAACAAATTATGCCAAGGCATTCGCTATTTACAATATAATTTAGTTCATATTCGGTTTTATGCGTAATTGCTTTGTTCTGAAATTCAAATCTTCCAAATGTCCGAAAGTTGCTAAATTCGGACGAATTTCAATTCATTATGAAACAAATTGCACAAACCTAATAAAGATGTTAAAACAGCATTACTAGTTTATAGGCAGACATTATGTAACTAGAACAGTTACATAATGTCAGCCTATTGTGGTGGTTCCAGAATTTGCACACCCCATATCCTGTTCTTGGACAATCAACATCTGCTTTGATGCAGTCTGTAGTGTTTGGATTAAACAATCAAAAACAAACAATCAAAAAGCTCCATGAGATAAAATCATGTGCCGATTTAATAATGACATATACTTAGATGAACAGTTATCTAAAAATCTCCTTGCATAGATGGAGTGACTGCAAAACGTGCTCCTCACTGTGACAGTACCTTGAGCAACAGTCGTTGGTGGACTGGCTTGGTGAAGCAATGTTGCAATGGCAAAACCTTCATGTATTCCTGGATGTCACTAGGAGGAGGGAAGCCAGCGTGTGAAGAGCCACATGGACAACATGAGGCCTCGATCGAATCCCCAATGATATGTGGCAGGATGGTGGAACAGCCATGGAACAAGGAAGGGACCAAGAGGCTGCCGGAACAACCACCGAGTGGAGTCCAAAAGGAGGCTTGAAGCACAAAGGGTGGAGAACAAGCCGAGGAGAATGGAGAGAGAAGATAGCACTATAATGGGTGTTTTTCTTATTTCAGCCAAAATCATGTATTTTATACTTTATGTCATTTTATATTGTGGCCCTTCTTCAGGTCTTGTGACATAGACAGCCAATGGGGTTTAAATAGGGGTGGACCGAGGGAAGGATCACAAATTTAAAGGAACCATGATTGGTTTCTCCGGTCGGTGGTTTTTCCGGCGGTCTCTTGGTCCCTTCCTTGTTTCGTGGCTTTTCTACCATCCTGCCACATATCATTGGGGATTTGATCAAGGCCTCATATTGTCCATCTGGCTCTGAACACACTGGCTTCCCTCCTTCTAGTGACATCTAGGAATACATGAAGGTTTTGCCATTGCATCATTGCTTCACCAAGCCAGTCCACCACCGACTGTTGCTCAAGGTACTGTCACAGGGAGGATAACATTTTGCAGTTGCTCCATCTATGCAAGGAGATTTTTAGATAACTGTTCATCTAAATATATGTCATTATTAAATCGGCACATGATTTTATCTCATTGAGCTTTTTGATTGTTTGTCCTTTCAAGACTGTCCCAAACTGCGCTTCCAATTGTGGTAGCCCCTGAATGTTTTTACTTTTATTCACACCCTCCTGGTGTGCTCACCCACACAGCTGCTTTTTGGGTTCTTGCTGGACATTCACAAGGTTCCCAGTGCAACATATGTCCCATTTTTCTGGCGCCAGACTGTTTTTGTCATTTTAGTGATTGGATTAAGGCATCTTTGCTACCTATGTGGATATAAATTCTGGGGTATGTTCATATTTTTCATCAGAACTTAGAAAGTGGCTTTGGTAACACTATGAAACATCTCCAACATTACAACCAGTTGAAGTAGTCCAGTTGAATTTCACTAATATTAGCTTTACCATGGCCTGATTTAATGACAACCATCACAGACAAAGGTGATGGTACTAACAAACGAATAACTCATAGTAAAAAAATCCTATATTTCATTTCTATATAATGGAAAAAGGAGCCTAGGGCTACCCCAAAAATTGCCCCTGGCCAAATGGAGAAACGGACTATCTCGGTACCCAAGGATTTGACAATGATTCAAATACAAATTTATATTTTATTGGTAAGCATTTTTGATTAATAAAAAAGGAAAGAACGTACAAGTTCAAACCTTATAAAAACAATAGTTACAGCCATGCAACATTATTGATTTTATAGGGTCAATAATCCCCAATGATTACTGGGGATACATAATATAGCAGATCTTGACATGGTCCTCTACATGTTTCACGGTGCTTACCGCTTCCTCAGGAGAAGTCAATCAATGTTATCTACAAGATAATAAATAATAATAATCATATCTATATAAGAAATATAAATATTAAAATATGATACAGTAAATGGCTAATATTGCCCTTGTAGTTTATGTTCAATTTGTTTAAAATAGCCAGAGGCAATGGTAGTAAATAGGTGAGTGGATACAATCTGTAACAATAAACATGAAGTTCCCTACTGCTTTCAGTTTAAGATAAATAAAGGATGTGTGTCAATGCTCATGGAATTGAGGTGAAGTATGTAACAATTGTTTAGAGATAAATGAAAATAGAGACACATCATAGAATTGCTGCTTTGTTTTTCCATACAGATTAAGTAGTGTAGAAGTATAAGTTGTATAACATTATACACTGTATGCTTCAGAGCCTCTCTTATTATCATTCAATTTACCTGGGTCTTTGCTAATTATTATACCATAATTTTCAACTCAACTCAACTAATGCCAAAAAAGATTGCATTGTATGTCTAGGATTTTGAGCTTTCCTGGTTCAGTGTATTCTTATAATATCGGTTACATTTTCCAATGCAAATACTAGGCAATGTCTAATTATCAAACTTCCTGACTGACTATCTGCTGTTTTTTTCCCCCATCCTTCTTTTAGGAAGTATCATGTATTTTTGTATTTATTGTCTTTATTTATGCTCAAGAATAAAAACTAACAATTTAAAAATATATTCAATTTTTAGTCAAGCAAAGATGAAATATTGCATATTCATTGAGGCCCAACGGAACTTTCTCTTTAAAGCAGCTACATTCTTTTCAGGTGCATAAAAAGAAAAAAAGAGAAGAAGGTGTTCCAAATCTTGGTTGGTTTCCTTTAGAAAGAAGCCACACACTAAGTAGAAAAACATGTCCAATGCCTGATTCTTAAAGGAAAAAATAAAATATATTACCAAAAATATTGGGATGCCTGCCTTTACACACACATGAACTTTAATGGCATCCCAGTCTTAGTCCGTAGGGTTCAATATTGAGTTGGTCCACCCTTTGCCGCTATGACAACTTCAACTCTTCAGGGAAGGCTGTCCACAAGGTTTAGGAGTGTGTCTATGGGAATGTTTGATCATTCTTCCAGAAGTGCATTTGTGAGGTCAGGTACTGATGTCGATGAGAGGGCCTGGCTTGCAGTCTCCGCTCTAATTCATCCCAAAGGTGTTCTATCAGGTTGAGGTCAGGACTCTGTGCAGGCCAGTCAAGTTCCTCCACTCCAATCTTGCTCATCCATGTCTTCATGGGCCTTGTTTGTGCACTGATGAGGAGTCGTGTTGGAACAGGAAGGGGCCATCCCTAAACTGTTCCCACAAAGTTGGGAGCATGAAATTGTCCAAAATATCTTGGTATGTTGACACCTTAAGAGTTCCCTTTACTGGAACTAAGAGGCCAAGCCCAACCCCTGAAAAACAACCCCACACCATAATCCCCCCTCCACCAAATGATTTGGACCAGTGCACAAAGCAAGGTCCATAAAGACAGGGATGAGCGAGTTTGGGGTGAAGCAACTTGACTGGTCTGCACATAGTCCTGAGCTCAACCCAATAGAACACCTTTGTGATGAATTAGAGTGGACCAGACCTTCTCGTCCAACATCAGTGCCTGACCTCACAAATGTGCTTCTGGAAGAATGGTCAAACATTCTCATAGACACACTCCTAAACCTTGTGGACAGCCTTCCCAGAAGAGTTGAAGCTGTTACAGCTGCAAAGGGTGGGCCAACTCAATATTGAACCCTATGGACTAAGACTGGGATTCCATTCAAGTTCATGTGCGTGTAAAAGCAGGCGTCCCAATACTTTTGGTAATATAGTGTATATGATCAGTATTGTATTCTCTATTACAAACATAAAAATAGTGAACCCAATAGTGGCGCTGAACAAAAAAATGAAAAAATGTGAAAAAATGTGAAAAAATATTTTCATAAATATTCACACTATCCTATGAAGAGTGATAAAATAACAAAACGTATTGGTCAGCAATAATCAATAAGCGCCCTTAGTGGGCAAAAAAAGTCAAAAATAAAAACTTCAATAGTGCTAAAATATTCTGTGATATTATTTCCTTATTATCACCCTGTGATCAGTGACCAAAACTTTTTTTTATGACCACAAAATATTCCTCTGTGACCAAAAAGTATATATATATATTTTTTTGTGAACAGATACTGTGAAAAAAAAAAAGAGGAAAGAGTCTAATGACAAGAAAAATAGTCTAATAAAGTGATTCCAATGGGTTTTCTTCTATGCCTTCACCACACCTCTGTGCACGTGGCTCCACTCCCCATAAGAAACGCACTCACCAGCTTTAGTTGCCGCACACTCTCGTGTTTGGCTAAAATCACCTTAAACCACACAGATGGGTTTATGATAAGCTCCAGCCTCCAGCCGTGAATCTCAAGAGTTGCTCCACATGTAAATGATAAAAAAGTGCTCCAATAGTGTGATAACATAAAAGCAGTTTTAATAAAATTCTGTATTCTATCACCATTACACTCACATGTATCAAATATAAATCAAGCAGAATTAGATCACAGTAAAAACTTCCATGCAATTGCAAAGTGATGTATTGCGGTTGCGGTAGACCCAAGGTGTGCAGTAGCCGTGGATACTCTCACCCACTCCTCAGACCCGAGCTCCCACTTCCTGGTGTAGCGTACCGCGTCACAGCGTATTGCGTCACACGTTGATGATTGCCACACAGCCACGCCCCGACATGTTTCGTCACACAGACTTAATCATGGGATTGGCTGTACGGCATGGCAATCAGTCTCTTTATACCCTTCCTATTCCTTATGGGCGGAAATTAATCTTTTGTGCATGCACACTCCTTATGTCCTCGTTCACACAATACAGCAGTATTTTAGCCTGATTCGGTGAGTACATATAATTAAAAGACCATAAAAAGACCATAAAAAGTACAATATTAGAAAAATAAATAAAACCACCACTGGTAACACTGTATCAGACATCAATCATTAAATCAGATCAGCGTGACCGGAGGTGAATTCAATAATTTCTCCCAATGAATATCTAACCAGTCACAGCTGAATCTGACATGATTTAATCTAGTGTCATGATACACAGTGCTCAAAGGTGGATGGTTGGAAGATTAATACATGAGGTTACATAAAATGACTTGCTCATCTAACTTCTTCCTCTATCTACAATCGCAACTGGCAAATAAATGAGCACCATATACATGAATTTTCACTGGTAAAAATCTCATATGGTATGACCAACTCTCCCTATCATATTCACTAGAATAAACCCAGATTAATAAATTTCCTAAATCTCATAAATGTATATGCAATTCATGGGTGTGTTAACCCTTTCATGCACTCAAGTATAACAATGGTCCAGAACAATTGCATAGATATGAAAAAATAATTAAAAAATGACTAATAAAGCAATTGAGGTCTACTTCAATGTTCAGTCCTCTAGGGAAGAAACATTTCAACAAAAAAATCCACCGGGTTTACCTCTGGGGTTTTACCTGATTTGATCCTCTCCAAGACAGGTATACACAGTCTATTCCACAGAACTGTAGTACAATAGGATCTTGGTTGTATTTTTCTTTAAAATGTAGAGACACACTATGGTGTTTAAAACCCTTTTTTATGTTTGCTAAGTGTTCTGTGATTCGTACTTTTAAGAGCCTTTTGGTGCGACCCACGTAGAATAATCCACATGGGCACCACAAAAGATACACTACATGAGAGGAGTTACATGTAATGAATTCCCTTATTGCAAAGGTTTCATTGTCAAGATTGGTAATTTCAGTTTTGCCCCTATTACTGACTTTTACCGTCTTGCAGCAAATGCATTTTCTACATGAAAAGAATCCTTTCAGATCTATTTTAATCATTTGTTGACCTGGTGGATCCAAAATCTTCTTTACCACACGATCACCAAAGTTAGGTGTTCGTCTGTAGATACATTTTGGTTGATCTGGTAGAACATCCCCTAAATGCCTATCCCTATATAGAATGTACCAACACTTCCTAAAAATATTTTCAGTTTCCTTTTATTGGCAATGAAAGTTCAATATAAATCCCCATTGGTGTTGATCATTTGGCATTATATTCTCTTTTTTCTTTAAACATTGTTCCCTTGGGATATTGGCCACCTGCTGAATTGTCACATCCAGGAAATCCTCCTTATATCCCTTTTGAAGGAATCTTTCCTTAAGTACCTGTGCTTGTGCACAATAATCATTATATTCTGTACAATTTCGACAGACTCTAAGCATCTGTCCCTTAGGGATATTTTTATTTTTAATCCAGGCAGGATGATGGCCACTCCTAATGGACAAATAACTGTTCCAGTCCGTCGATTTGAAGTACACTTTGGTGTTCAGCCCATTATTTCTTTTTTAAATCGTCAAATCCAGGAAATTGACAGATTTGTCACTAATCTGGAAGTCCAATCTGATGTTCTTTGTGTTTGTGTTCAGATGCCCCACAAATTCCACCAAAGATTCCTCAGATCCCTCCCAAATGAACAAGAGATCATCTATGAATCTCCGGTAGAATCTCAATTGGGGCATCTGTCTACTAAACACATAAACAGGTTGGCTGTTTGAGCATATTTAGCTCCCATAGCCACGCCAACCTGCTGTGAGTAAAATTGACCGTTAAACCAAAAATAATTATGTGATATACAAAAATCCAACGTTTGACCTAAAAAACACTTCTGTACATGTGGTATATCATCCCTACTGAGCGCCCAATTCAGTGGCAGTGCTGCATCCTCATGCTGAATGATCGTGTATAAAGATGCCACATCAGCAGTAACAAGGTAGACAGCAGAGGACAGATTTAACTCAACCTCGTTTAACCACTTGAGGTCCGGGCCATAGCCGAATGACGGCTATGGCCCGGACCTCAATTTCCGAGGGGCCGTCATAGGATGTCCTCCCCTGTGCACGCGTACCGTGCGCACCATGCAGGGCACGCGCGCTGTGATCACTGAGTCACGGAGACTCGGATGAACACAGATCCGAGTAAGGGGCTGACCCCGGCCCCTTACCATGTGATCAGCTGTCAGCCAATGACAGCTGATCACATGATGTAAACAAAAGCTATCAGCGTGAGGAGAAAAAAAAAGCTGATCACCGGCTTGTGTTAAAGGGACATCGGTCCCGAAGAGGAAGGAGGCACATATGCCTCATCTGTGCCTGCCAGTGCCCAGCAGTGCCACCTGTAAATGCCCACAAGTGCCACCTATCAATGCCCACAATTACCACCTATCAATGCCCACAAGTGCCATCTATCAGTGCCCACCAGTGGTGCCAATCAGCGTGAGGAGAAAAAAAAGCCGGCTTGTGTTAAAGGGACATCGGTCCCGAAGAGGAAGGAGGCACATATGCCTCATCTGTGCCTGCCAGTGCCACCTGCCATTGCCACCTGCCAGTGCCCAGCAGTGCCACCTATCAATGCCCACAAGTGCCATCTATCAGTGCCCACCAGTGGTGCCAATCAGTGCCACCTAGCAGTGCTGCCATTAGTGTAAGCAATCAGTGCCCATTATTGCCACCCATCAGTGCCCATCACTGCCACCCATCAGTGCCCATCACTGTCACCTATCGGTGCCCATCAGTGACGCCTCATCAGCGTACATCAATGAAGGAGAAAAATTACCTGTTTGCAAAATTTTATAACAAAATATTAAAAAAAATATATTTTTTTTTAAACAAAATTCGGTCTTTCAATTTTTTTAACAAAAAATAAAAACCACAGAGGTGATCAAATACCACCAAATGAAAGCTCTATTTGTGGGAAAAAAAAATGATAAAAATTTAATTTGAGTACAGTGTTGTATGACCGCGCAATTGTCATTAAAAGTGCGACAGCGCTGAAAGCTGAAAATTGGTCTGGACAGGAGGGGGGTTTAAGTGTCCAGTAAGCAAGTGGTTAAAGATTGAAGGAGGTTAGTGCTATCTTTGAGATACGCTTTAGTGACCTTGACACTCGGCTGGAGAAACTTATCCAAAAACTCCCACAGTCTAGCTATTACTGACCCAATGCCGTTAACAATTGGTCGTGCTGGCGGTGATTGTGCATCCTTATGAATTTTAGGTAACGTGTAAATTACCG